>NC_063214.1:36614649-36917679 GCF_020740725.1 Corvus hawaiiensis
CCATCTCCTGCCTCTTCCTCGGGGGTGGGGAGGCTGCAGCATACAGCACTTGCACCAGCATTGTGCACCAGCAGGCTAAGCATATCATTCCTGTAGCTGGTCCATAGAACTCTTCTGTTGTCATTATTTAAAATACGGCCATAATCCTAGACCCTATCTCAAAGCCTGCTTTTTTACCACACTACCTTGTGACCCCCCTGCAATGTTCTGATGGCTTTTTGTGATGAATAATGATTATAATTTGTAAGCTATTTTTTTTGAGCAAGAATTAGGCTTGTTACCTTTTGAAACCTTTTAAAACTACTTAGAAAGTTAATGTTATTATAATTGTAATTTTCCAAGGCCTAGATTTATATATGTTCTGTAAAATGGTGAAGTATTTAAGGAGTTAATGATATTACCTTGCTTATTATTACTTGGTGCGCACTTGTTGTTGTATTAGATGTAGTATTTCACGGTTCATAGTAAGAAAACTGCACGTTATGTCCCACATTTTCCTAAATTTGGTAAGCTAAAAGATGTTCATGTTACATATTGTTAGAACAGAAAAGGGGGAGTGCAGGAATGGAGTGTGCCCCCCACGAAAAGACTGTAAAGAAGTTTACATGTTCTTAATTTTTCAATCACATTCAGAATGATATTAATAAGGTTTTTTAAGCAATTTTATAAGTATTTTAGAGAAACCCTCTCAGTCAAAGCTTGAGGCTCTGGCCAAGTCCTAGCTGTGGCTGACTAGGGGTTACACCATCAAACCCAGGTGTTTCTGCCCTAAAAGTGTAATCAAGTCATTTTGACTTGCTAATTTGATCTTACAAAAGCTGGACCCTCTTTCAAAGTAAACTTAAAAGTCTCCCTAGGAAAGACTTTCTAAGTCCTCACTATGAAACAGGACCTTCCAGCAGTTGCAGACTCTGAGTGATGGTAAAAGTTTTAGACAACTTTACATTGTTTCTCAAAGTTCTATCTGTTCAATCAGTGTCATAAATCTTAATCGTATAAAACAGAAAAGGGAGAATTATGGGGAATTATAAGAGAGAATTAGGTTGTGAGCTGTAAAACCTGCCTGCAAAGGCACATGGCAGAACAAAGGAGCACACTGTGGCACACAGAGGCTTGTCTCCACCAGACCCTGGGGGGAGGAGGTGTCACAGGGCAGACCCCTACGGAGAGGAGACGAGTGAACAGAGAGTGATCATCCCACAGAAGGACACTGAGAAAGTGTGTTGCTGATGTGGCAACATGGGATAGGTCACGCCATATAAGGAAATACAGTGCCTTAGAAAAGTGTATAAAACCAACTCACTCCTTTGAATAAACGATTCAGATTCCCTGCTGGTCTGGGAATCTGGGTCCGTGATTCAGTCGCCGACCGGGGTCTACAAGAGAGCTGTAGGGGGACTTTTTAAAAAGGTTGTGGTGTCAGGATACAGAGGAATGGCTTTAAACTGCAAAGAGGAAAGATTTAAACCAGATATCAGGAATAAATTCTTTACTGTGAGGATGGTGAGGTACAAGAAATAGATTGCCTGGGAAAGCTGCGGATGCTCCATCCCTGGACGTGTTCAAGGCCAGGTTGGATGGGATGCAAAGCAACCTAGTCTAGTGGAAGGTGTCCCTCTCCATGGCAGGGAGGTTGGAACTACATGGCCTCAAAGGTCCTTTTCAACCCAAACCATTCTGTGGCTCTATGATTCCATTACTCTATGCATTAAACCATCAAAATATCAATCATGTATTACCATGGTTTATCCTTCTAATAGTCCTATTTTGTTTTGTCATCCTCAAGATTTTGTTCATAAGCAAAAAAGAAGCACACTTGATAGATATAAAGCCAAGACTCCACTGTACATATAATTGAAATCTTAAACCTCTTATCACTATTAGTCCAGATTCCTTAACTTAGAGGACTATGATCTTCATGATCTCAAAGGTTTCTTCTTCCTCCTCTCTTTAGGATCCATTTGGGTTTCATGGATCTATTTGGGGGTTCATTTTACACGTTTATTAACATGCTTTTACACCTTGCTCTTTCTTAGTCTGTCTGCAGCTTCACATCACACCTAAATTTACTGTATACCAAGCCTTTTATACATCAGACACTTGTTCTTTGTCCACTTTGCTATCCATAAAACCGGGTTTGACCAGGTCCAGGTCTGCATTTCTTTTGACTGGCCATGCATGAATTGTTTATAGCTGTCAGGTCTGCAGTGCCAGCCAGTGTCCCAGCCCTTCTCATCCCCTGCCTGTGTTCCTCTACGTCCTGTGTCTCCACTTCTCTGCTCTCCTCCCAGACTTCTATTTCTCTATACAACATCATTATGCTAAAGCCATAAAACTATGTAGGTACAATAGAAAGACAAACAAAAGTAAAACAAATAAGCCATAGACACCTGGTCAATTAGAAAAATTGCTGTTACAGCTACAGCAAGTAAAACAGAGCTCAGGAAGGTCACCAGGAGTTCAGACAAAGCAAACCTGACATACCTCAGTCCTGCAGCCTTGCAAATTCAGCACAAAGCTTATGGCCTGTTACCAGTCAAGGCAATACCATCTTGCAGGTCTAGACAGGTAACAGTTTTCAAAGGAATTTTATTCTCAGTCAGACAAGTGTTTATTGGAGCCCCATGTAGAAATGCAGTAGACATGAAACTGAGCATGTCAGTTTTAAGACACTCTTCAGAAGCATACAGCACTGGTGACATCTAGATTGATCACTTAGAAAAACCCACTGTTCTGCTGGTGGATTCAGGCCCCATTTGATTGTTGATAGCTACATGTTATTGCCTCTAGCTAGAGATATAAAATGAAGTGTGACAAAAAAAAGAAAGAAAATCTTCAGCTTACTTGGTCACCTTGCACATTTTTGCTATGCAGGATTTATTATGGAAGAAAGAAATCTAATGCGCAAGAGTTAATGACTCCAGGATATTAATATCATCTCGTTTTCTTTTTGTGCCATTTCCAGTCAATGGGTGCAATTATGCTTACACTCACCAAAGCACTTAGCATCATACATTCAGGTGGTCCCACATGTACTTACAGGTTCTTCAAGCAAAGCTAATGAAAATGGTACAATAAGAGACTAAATTCCTGAAGACTGGCTGACCCTCAGATCCTATTGCAAGACAAAGTACAGAGCATGATCCCTCTATCTGGATGCTGTACCGCCTGCACTGTGCATGCTGTTCCCTGCTCTGATACTTCCTAACAGGATTTTAAGACAAGACAAATCTTGGATCCTTGTTTCAGAAAAGAGACTGTGGCTGGACTGTGAGCCATGGTGAAAGAGCTGTGTGCTGGCTTGCTCAGGGCTATCACAAACCCAGGCAGCTGTGAACATGAACACATTTCCTCAATATTCCTCTACTCAGGCTGACTCCTGTCTCAGCATTTAAGGCATTTCCTGTGGTAAATAAAGGGCTATTACACAGAGTGTGAGGTATTGACTGCCAGAGTAGATTAAAATTAAACAAGGCCAAATTAACACTTGTTGCTTTTGCTCATTTCATTTTTTTACAAACACACTAAAATGATAACAAACCTCTGCATGCTGCTTAAGCAGAAATCAATACAGAGACAGAAAATGCTATTTCTGACTGAAAATGCAGTTACAGCTTTCTTTAAGAAAAGCCTAGCAGAGGATGTGTGGCAGAGGTACTTAAAACCATTGCTGCAAAAACCTTACCCTTTAAACACAGCTTGCAAGCTATTTTACCACTGCGCTTTTATTTCTTAAGGACTTAACTTTCTTGCTTTAATACATTAAAACATCATAGTGCCTATGCAAATCATTTTTGTCAAGCTGACATCAACATATTATCATGTCATCCTGATTATGATACATCTGAACTTGCACGACATTGTTAACCAGCACCAACTCCTACAAAGAATCCAGACATTAAAAAGGAAGGAAAATATCTTCTTTTCGCTGTTTAACCAATAACCAAGGTCACTTTAATCTTGCTGGAATGGGATTACTTCTTTTTTTCAGCACCCCAACACTTTAATTCAAGCACATTTCTTTAGTTTAATGCTTTCCTGCCTGCATTTCTGCATAATTAAAGCACTTCAATGTGGTCAACAATGTTAATAATATCCATTTATCTTAGGTAAACTGGCAAATGCCCAGTAATCACCCACTTGTTTTTAGCAGCAGTCCCTATCCCTCCTTACCTTGTGGGGTTTTTTTTCACCAAATACACTGGAAATTGAGCCTGGATACTACAGCAGGTAGTAAAATAGTAATAAATACACTCTCAGGAAGCTGTGGCTGTAAGAACTCCATTGCCTACAAAATCTATTGTAAATTATGCATTGCTGTTTAGTATCCTTGACATTTTTAGTAAGTGCAATAAAGCACCTTTATAGAGTTGGAAAGAACTGTATGCCAGCTCAAGGGAAAAAAAAAGAACAAATGGAAGACGTAATTGTTTTATCTACAATAGATTTCTCCAGTAGATTACTACTGAAATACACAGACTTTTTCCCAGTCTGCTAAACAGGATGAAAACCTGGAAGGCTCCATATGTCATTCAGCCAGCCATTAGATTTGAAAATAAGGTGCAGAAACAAAAACCAAAGAAAATTGCAACTGCTCAGTTCAGAGCTACAGCAAGGAGTTATATTTGCCACCATTTTAAATATAAACAGAGGGACTGGAGGGTCAGAGGTATCCATCAGAAGCTCTGAAGAGGGCAGTGAGCATCACCTAAATCCCCAGAAACATTTCTGTGCCAAAATCTAGGACTACCAATTATTTCGTTTGAGTGAGAAAAAGTATTATGTGAATAACAAGTAAGAAACTAAATAACAGGCAGACCTTAGATTGCTATCAGCTGTAAGGCACAACCAAGCTATGCTCTGCCATCCCCAGTGGCCACAGGCCAAAGGACCTCTCTGTTATGACTAGGGCTGCAGTGAAGTCCTATAAAGCAGATTTTCATTTTTACAGGCATAATGTGAGGTTGCATTGTCACATCTCCTATTAAATACAGGTTTCACTCTGACTATCTTTTCCAGCTAGCTGATAACAAGAGCAAAGCAAGCAGCTAGAAATCGAGATCACTCCTTTTCCCTTGTACTTAGGGTCTTTTCAGCTTTGGTGACATTAGAATAAAACAAATTCTTAGATTGTTTGACATTAAATCAGTTCTCTGTATCTTTCCTGAGGTAACATGATATTTACCATTCTGTTTGACGTCAGACAGAAATTCACGCTTTTTGGCCCCAAAGTAAACATATAATAAGGTTCTAATCATGAAACTGAACTTTATCTGTGCTAATAAAAGTTATAACTTGAAGAAATTCTCCTATGTTTCCTACGTAGAGAAAAAATACCTTGACTTCTAAAACATCTCTGCAGTAAATTCTTCTACTCCTGAGGAATACTTCTGGTCCACCACCCTGTTCTTGCTTGAAGAACAGAGTTTTGAGACAGGAGACTGTCCTATCAAAACAAAACAGACCAAAACATTTTTCTCTATAGCTCCCCCTCCAACCTCAACATTATTTCCCTTCTGCCTAAAAACAAATAAAACCTCCAGATCTGAATGGCACAATGCCACTCCCTTGACTCTGCAGAAAATCAAAATTAATTACTTCTACTGCAGTAGAATTCGTTCTGGTACCTGGGTAACAGGAATCCTGATTTCTTCAAGAAAAAGAGCATGTTTTTAAACGGGTGCCCACGAAAACATCCCCAGAACCTACTCAAAAGAAGATGCTCACTGAAAGGCTGTTATCTACATGCAATATTATGTTGAGTACGTTGCAAAATGTCTTGCTGATGATCTGCTCCAAGATCCCTACCTCAGCACCAGAATGAATTCAGATGTGACCTGCAAATGTCTGCAAATGTCTGCCACTTTCTCATACCGAATTTACATCAATAAGAGGAACATTTATGCAGCAGGCAACACCTATTCCATGCTGCTCTCTGCCCCACACATCTACCATGATTTTATAATACCTCAAGCAAAATCCCACTTGAATTTACTTCTGAAATCAAGGTTGTAAAGAGAAGTGCTGGGTTCTCCATAATTTCTGCTTTACAGTGTGGACATTCTCTGTGTGTGCAGCTTTTGCACAGACATGCACACACTGCCTCCTCTCCAGGCCAGTGGGACCCAAGCAAGCTGCTTCCAGGCTAACCCAGGGAGCCTAAAAACAAGGGACAGATGTGTGTGGCTGAAGCAAAGGTGGAGTAAGTGCAGAGCTCCAGGAGGACCAACCATGTCAGCTCCAAACCTGAGTTAACAGTCAGAGCAAGAAGCGAACCTGCTTCGAATTTTACAGCCATTTCCCTGGTTGCTGTTGGACTCCAAACCAAGCTGGACACACCAGCTCCTATTCAAAAATCTTACATTCATAATAGTCTTTTTCATGTCAAACTAATCACCTAGCTGATTAATCCATGTTTGTTCACATCCTCCTGGCTTGGCATTCCAGTTGGATGGGTACAGGCAGGGCAGAGCCCAGACCTGCAGGCTGGGGGCAGGTCTGTGTGCTCCCTTCCCACACCCCACATCACCCCAAGCTCCCCAGGGAAGCTGCATTCACATTAACAAAAACAGACCACAAACCCCCATCTGCTGTAGCAAGACTAAAGAAAAATTACTCATCTACCACAGTTATTTTCAGAATCAAATAAATGTCAGGTGGTCCTGCATTAAGTAGTCCAACCTGAAACATTTGATGTCTAGTGTCACTCAGCAGTTTTCTTCATTTTCTTTTTTAATTGATGACCTGCGAATCTGCTCTGCTTCAATTAAATGACTGCTCTTCATTTTAATTGTTGTTTTCAATTGCTTTAAGGCTGTGTGTTAATAAAGAAGATAAAACATTGTTATTATTTAAACTAGATTTTCTTCAGAGACATGTGCTTTGCCTTAAAATAAGCCATTTGAAGTTATGACTATATGTACTGAAGTCTAAAACAATATAATTATATTCACTGAAATGAAATGTACTCAGCACTGGTGAGGCCAGACCTCAAATCCTGTGTTCAGTTCTGGGCCCCTCACTACAAGACATTGAGGGGCTGGAGCGTGTCCAGAGAAGGGCAATGGAGCTGGGGAAGGGGCTGGAGCACAGGTCTGATGAGGAGCGGCTGAGGGAGCTGAGGGTGTTTATCCTGGAGAAAAGAAGGCTCAGGGGGGAACTTAGCACTCTCTACAACTGCCTCAAAGGAGATTGCAACCAGTCAGGAGTTGGACTTTTGCCCCAGGTAAAAAGCATCAGAACAAGAGGAAATGGCCTCAAGTTGCGCCAGGGGATGTTTATATTGGATATCAGCAAAACTTTCTTCATGTGAAGGGCTGTAAAGCACTGGAACAGGCTGCCCAGGAAAGAGGTTAAGTCACCATCCCTGGTGGTATCTAAAAGATGTGCAGATGTGGCACTTGGGGACATGGTTTAGTGATGGGCTTGGCAGTGCTGGGTTAATGGCTGGACTCACTAAACGTCTTTTCCAACCAAAATTATTCTGATTCTATGACTGTGAAATAAATCTTTACTGCTTAAATTTTTATAGAACTGCAAACTGCTGAATTGGTTGAAGTTACCAATTTCTGACCTGAAACCAGAATTTTCTGAAGTTATAAAACTATTTTTGGCATTTGGACTCTCTTTTCCAGATTCAAATATGAATTTTCCAAAGTAAAAAAAACAAACAAGCAAACAAAAAACTACCACCTTTAATTTAATCAAGCATCAGTGCAATAATTTTTCAAAAACTAGCACACTCTCTCTTCTTCTGGTTTAGGAAAATGATACACTCAGAGCAGGTGAAATCCAGTAGTTTTAAAATCTTAAAGGGCGTGATGACAAGAAATAGCAAGGTTTGCTAACTAATAAATGGTAATATTTCAAGTGTTTATTAAATAATGTTTTGAATATGAAACATTTTCATTAACTTTTTTTCTCTGATATATGTACCACACTGAAGGTAGCTGTATGAAATTAATCATTAAAATGTTTCTGTGCATTTAATTGAATTTTATTGCCATTTAAATGTAATTTGACACAAATTGCACATAAAATATTAATCATCTAGTAGAAAGGAAATGTATCATTCATCATCTTACATAGTGAAAATGTGAGACATAAAGATCAGAATAAGAATATGTTAAGCTAAGTTACTACTTATTGACACATATCAAACCCTAAATATATCTTTATAGGTATAGCTGTATGTCTTTGTATCCAAACATACATGGTTGATACAAATGTTGTCTTGGTTAGCAGAAAAATGCCAAATTTATTCTACAAATGTATTCTTTCCCAAATCAAGAAGTTTTAATGGTTTTCTGCCAGTAAAGGACTAAGCTGTCTTTGGTAAAATAATTATGATCATAAATTGAAAACAAGGTTATGATAGATTATTTAAATCAAGGCCATCCACTTACTGATTTAAATTATTATTAGAATTGGCAATTTACACCATTTTTAATTAAACTAATTCAGTCAAGCAAGGACATTTTTTGTCATTAAAGTATTCTAAAAGATTTACAGAAAATTGAATTAGAAGCCTATCTGCTCAAAAATTCACACCAAAACAACACAAGTTATTTAGAAATAAATATATTTGCAGAAATATTCTGTGTAGAAAGAAATCACATTTTGGTTCAAGTTAGCATATTCCAGAGCTTGGGTGCAGGGTGTTCCTCAAGACCCCATTTTCTGAGTCCTCCTTTGCCCTATGCATGATATGATATTTTCTACTTGACACATTATTTAATATATATTTTCTGTTAAAAGATAGATTTAAGTCAAAATATGATAATTTAGAAACATGTTATAACTTGACTTTTCCCAGACTGCAGTGGAATAGAAATATTCAAAATGAAAATGATTAATTGTGCCTGTACCCAAGATCAGATCTGGAACAACCAGCTGGGGCTTTAACATTTAATGACCCTCATTTTCATATCTTGTTTCAGGAACTTCTCTGTGCAAAATTAAATTCCATGACCAACATCTGACTGCACTTGGCATGAAAGTTGTACAGGAAAGACTATCTCCAGGTCTCTACAGGTACAGGAAGGTCTTGGTTCCGGTGCAGCAACTACATCCCAGGATGATAAAACTGATTTTGGATGTTGGCCTCCCCCTGCCCCCACAGCTGCCATTCTTATCACATCTGGATTTTCAGCCTCTGTACAATGAAGGTTCTCACTATGAGCAAAAAAATTGTTTGTGGACAATAAGTAGGAAATATTCCATGCTGTTCTGCAAAGGTTGGTTTTTTAGGTCTTGTAGGACTCACCACTGCTAAAGACATGGATGAAGGATGGTAGTGTGTAATGACACTATGACACTATGCTGGAAGGAGCTGCCAGTCCACTGGACAACAGGATTAGTATTGAAAATTGCCTTGAAAATTAGAGAAATGTGTTTGGGGGGGGGGGGGGGGGGGTTGGAATTCTGCTGTTAGCAGGGTGAGGCACAGCACTTGGGAAGGAATAATCAACAGCACTCACACCATAGGGCAGCAACCACTCACAGTGTGGTTTTAGAAAAACAGTCTATACATTGTAGAGGATCAGAGTCTGAAAATAATCCAGACATGACCAAGGGAAAGAATAGCAGGAGACACAAGCAGGAAAATGCTCCCTGAAAATACATCCCATGGCAATAGCTTCGGTGGTCTGTTCTCTCCAGTTTTCACCCTGCACTTCATTGGACCTTTGAAAAAAGTGCAGAGAGTAGAAATAAAAAGAACCCACCTTGGAGAAGAGAGAAAAAGAGTTGAGGGCTATTTAGCCTGAAGACAAAGTAGGATGATAACCCATCCATTTCTAAGCCCATTCTGGACTCAGCATCCAGGAGGTACAGATATGCTGTCCCATCAGTGACACCATTCATTCTGTAACATTTTGCAATACTAAGCAAACTACCAAGAAACTAAGGTAAGGTTTACCTGATCAAACACAGACAGTGCAAGCACATTGCAGACTCTTTTGATAATCACACAGAAATTCATTCCAGTCTAAGCAGAGTCCATGTTTGTTCATGAGAAGCATGGGCTACTCAAGCCTTTCAGTAACTACAAAGGGTTATTAGCTTGGGTGTAGAAATCTATTGAGTAGAGATGAATCTCCCAAGTTATTTGGGAGAACTGTACAAGAGATCCTCTTTAAAAATTAAAAACAGAATTAGAGACTGTGTCCGTCAAAGGAACTGTTTCTCTGCAGTATCAAAAAGTGCATGTGCACCAGTGTTGCTGCATAAAGCACTCTCCTTTTTCAATACAATTAATATCAGTGTCAATTAGCTAAATACAATTAATAAACAGAAAGAAATTAGGACCTACTGGGGCCCAGAAAAATATGAGGATGGAATATGGGGTTCATTTTCTATTAAAGAAGTACCAGCCAAGTAATATGAGACGTGCTAGAATGAATGTTAGCTTATGTATCTTCCAAGTTAATAAGTTCCAGTGTTTCAGAGCAGAAAAGCCTAGTCTGCTGGGAGTTAAATGGCAGTGTTTCTTATCTGGGAGACTTATTGCTAACTGGAACAAATAAGAAAGAACACGCACAAAAAGTCAAAAAGGATCTGAAGACATTGCGGCAATAGCTTGCGGCTAAAGAAAATAAAGCATACTATCCTTCAAATATATAAAATACAGCAGACGGTTCAGTCTTTGGGATCAAAATGTAACTTCCAGAAATGAGTTCATCTGGAATATACAAGTCAGCATTCCTTTCAGTCTGTCCTCTCTGAGAGTGACTGGTGCAGCCAGATGGACTGCACACTAAAATGTGGTGCAAGAACACCTCAGTGAAGATCTGCCTGCCTCTGGAGACATCTTTTGAGCATCCCTGCTCTCTGAACACAACACAGCCTCACCAGGCCACCTCCCAAAAGCAGGAGTTTAGCTAATACTGCTGAACAACCACCATGGCAGCGCTCCTACAGACAGCTTTGCAAGCATACCCAGTGCTACACACTAGGCGAGCTTTGCAATAAAAATTACACTGAGTTATGCTCTTTCAGCAGATGACTACTATAAAATTATATAGGGCACTCTCCAAAAGGGGCTTAACTTGCCTTCTGCAGTGAGCGTGTGGCATGAATCAGGAGGATGAATATGAAACTGATTCTTAATAGCGAATTGTTTCACAGGGGAGAGATCACCTTTGCAGGATAAAAAGGGCCTGTAAATTTAACACAAAGCCAATGCCTCATAAAGCCTTCACATAGAACTGAGGAGAGGCTTATTTTCCTCAAACATTATTCCATGTCTTTTCTTCTAATTTCTTGCCTTTAGGCCAACTGTTTTCCAAGTTCAGGATATATTCTAACTGCATCCAAGTTTCTTTCAGGACACAGTTTTATTCTGTCATGCAACTTAAAATCAAACAGCTCCGAAGCCTAATTTTTCTTCAGTACTTGTTCTTTTTCTGGATGCCATCTTAGCCATTTCAGGGAAAACCTGGATACTGCCTTGTCAAGCTTGACTGTGATTCATGGTTACCACTGTTTTTTCTGGCCATGGACAGAGCATGACCCCCAGGACTGTGACGAACATTTGAGTTGCAGAGTTGCCCCTCTCCACTCTGCAATCCCGTGTGCAGAAGGTGGAATTGGTCACAGACCAGGAGTGAGGTCACAGCACTGGAGAAGAGTCAACCATCTATCCAGACTGAGGCCTCTCCTGAAGGAAGCAGGTTCCTGTCTAATCAGGATAAACAACAGAGGTTTTCCACATCTTTCTAGAGTAACTACTGCTAAAACCCACAGTATTTTCCCAGAAGTTCAGTGTGGACCAGTGTACTGGAACCACTTCCTTGCACTCCTCTACCAGTACTGCAATATTAAAGAGGTTTAGCTTGGGCTTTGCTTTTTCTGTCCACTAAAGGAAATGGTGAGGACTGAGCTTTCCTCCCTTTCAACTATTTCTTTTACACACATGTGAACAAATACAAATTCTAGACTGGCTCATCCAGATCACACCCAAACATATCACCCACACAAGCTGGTGCAGAGGGAGAACATAGGTAGCAGGCAAGAGAGCCTCGATCTTGCCTTAGCTTCAGCCACCATCGATACATGATGAAGCGCTCATACTTTTAAAAGAACTACAGTAGCTTTCCTTCTCTGGAAGCTCTCTTTCTCTGCTTTTGCCAAAGATTTTCACAATTGATGTCCCTGAGTTAAGGGATATGGACTATGAGACCCAGGCAATGAGCAAAACTGTACATTAGTGAAAATGTTTCAGCAACAGCAATACCTTTCAAAACCTCTTGGAGGAAACTGGCATTGAACACAAACTTTACCTTCATTAATCTCTTTTTTAACAGCAATTGCTGCAGTTCCAGATTTCCAAATGGCACAAGTGCGGATATGTTGGCATGAATTTGGCTAATCATAGAAAATTTCCATGTAATCAAGACATATGAGAGACCTGGCACTGTTTCAGATGGTTGAGTGCATAACTGAGAATGGGATTTTATGGGAAACATCTGCTGATGATTAAACTACACAACTTCCTTTGTAACTGGAGAGGGACTGGAGCTCTTCAAAGGTTTTTACTACTTTCCACCACCAACTCGTTGCTCAGTTTCCCAGCTGATTATTTTCTTTGCACATTCCTGATGATTTAAAGTCATGCTACTCCTTTTTACTTTCACATAGCCATTCCAGGAAGAACATAAGCATTCTCAGAGCATGAGCCTGCCATATGGGGAATCTTCTCTTTTGCATATTGTGAATGGACTTTATTTTCCATGCATTTTCCATTCCATTCCATTTTCTTAAAGTTATTTCTTCTTGGATTCAGCATGAAAAATTATTTGATCTGCCACTCTGATTTCATTCAGTCGTGTGAAAAGGACACACTTCCCTAAAAGTAAGTGGTCTTTGTATATGCACCAGCTCAGGAAGCTCAGAATTAACTCATAATCTATTTAATCATATTTAAAGACTCTTTTCTCTCTGTGCTGCCATCGCTGTTTTCTGCTACTCTAATTTCTCCTTTACTATACACTGGTGTCAAATATATACATTGCTGACATCGCTAGCGTTACTGCATGAGTAGTATTTTGACTATTATTGACAATTGACTATTGGTGGACAATATGGACGTAATGGAATTGCACCAGAACTTGACAATGGTCTCAAAAAATGTTCTGGTGAAGCAGCAGCCCTACTTAATCTTTGCCATGAAAAAAGTAAAAAAACCCATGACTTCCCTTCATTTGCATGTGTGTACACCATTACATTTTAGCAGTATCTTTAATTAAATGTAGAAGCCCATATAAATCTGTGTAATTCCCACCACATCTGGATACAATGTCTGCATACAAAGGTGACCTCTTCCTTAAATAATTTCTCCATTAGCTGTATACAGTGATATCTTTCACAACTTTCCTCTATTTCACTGCCTGTGAGTAGCAGATAAAACCTCAAGAAAAACACTGAATTGACTGGAGAATAATCAGATCTACACTCTGCAAAAGAAATGAACACTTAACCACTGTTATTTCCTCAAGGAGATCATATTCTTTGCAAAGAGAAAATGTTGCAATACACAACTATAGAGCTTGTAACTCTTGGAAAGTATTATCTTACAAAGGAAACACTCATGCAGCATTCACAGAGGCAAAGCTTCATTTTTAGAAAGGTCAGTTTGCTCAGGGCAAAGTCACAAAGCACTCTTTTCCAGCTTTTGTAGGATGATATATCACCATATCAGTCATGCATAGAAAATGTACAGTTAGGGTTTATGTGATGAGGGGAGATAATCCAGCCAAATCCCCATCAGCCAAACAAAACAAACTAGATAATACCTCCAATAGCTGCACAAAGCCTACAAACCTGACTGCTTTGAAAAACTTCATAAAACAGATCACAGAACACAAGATCCTGTGACCAAACACAGAAGAAAAATAGGGTATGCACGTTTTCCTCTTCCAGAGAAGACCAAGACAAGTATCTGCTGATGTAGCATTTCAATAAGTACTTTCCAGGTGCAGAGGCGGGGGGGGAGGGGGGGGACCAACTACAGGAGTTTAAAGACAAAGAAGTACCTATTTTCTTTTGTGTATCAGCCAGAGCTCTGGATGTTGAGATGAGGACTTGAGGTGAGGACACAGGTCCAAAACAAATGATTTGCATTTTCTTTTTAGAATTATCACTGTCTAGAAGCAAAAGGTTTTTCATTTAACCTCAATCTCTCCATCCATAAACTAGGTGCAAACAAATACATTACTCATGTAAAAAGCAATCCCCATTCCTGGAATCAGAGACATTAGGCTCACCACAAGATCCTTCAGTAACTGTGGGATCCCCTGCTTCTTGACATCCCCAGGAATACAGAGCTCAAAATGGGAGACTGCACACAGTGTGTTGCTCTCAGCATTGCTGCCTTCTGGATAGTGAAGTTGGGAAACACTGGCATAAATACTCAGAAAATGGAAAAAGAAAGAACAACTTTGGAAGGCACCTGAAATTCTAGATAAAAGTCAGTATTTACCATTATGTACATCTAGGCCAGGTTGGGTGTGGCTTTGAGCAAGCTGGGGTAGTGGAAGACATCCTTGCCTATGGCAGGGTGGGTAGGAACTACATGGTCTTTAAGGTCCCTTCCAACCCAAACCATTCTGTGATTCTATGATTATTCCCGCATGTTCTGACCAGCAGCCTAATCTTCTGTGGACTCCACCACTTCCCATGGCAAGTACGGTGATTAAATAGTATGCATCAATTTGGAGATAGACTTCAGGTTACTTTGAGGTCTTTTGGAGGCAACACTTAACCCTCAGAGTTTTCAAACCTACCCATGAGAGTGCAGGTACTGGTCGTGACATCTGGACAAAGCACTGTGAATATGGTAGGGATGAAATTCAACAATATGAATGCCCCTATAGCAAGAAGTTAGTTCTAAATTTTTTTTAGAAATAGACATGAGCATAATGTGAGGTAAGTCCAGCACATTTGTTCTATGTATGAAAATTACAGGAAAAGGCTTTCCAAAGTTGAAATACACAGCCAAGACAGAAGTCCAAACCCCTCCTGAGGCTGTCAATTTTTGTGACAGACTTTGGGGACTGATAGGTTCTGAGGCACAGAGACTGTGCTGTGGTTTTCCTAAAGTCTATGTCTTGTCAGTACCCCTGTGTGGGCTGATAGGTTTCCAAGACAACCTTCCAAGTAGAAGCTGAGATATTTGCTCTCCAAGCCAAGAACATCAAAACCTGTGATAATGTTCAATTATAGTACCTTTATTTCCATTATGTCTAAAGTATATATAATTAACTTATCTTTTGGATATTTATGCATCCAATGACACAGTTATTCAATAGTTCTGCTCGGCTATATCTGGGACATTAAATAGCATCTTTATTTGAAGAAATATTTTTAAGAAGGATTATTTCTACATGTGTTTTTCAGAATCAGGTGCTCCAGATGCCCTTGTAGCACCAGCTCAGATCATGCTACATCTTGCACAGAAAATAATCCTCAAAAGATAACACATTTCTCCAGATATTTCAGAGATACAATTTACAGCTTGTCAGAAATGCCTCAACAGAGTTGTTTTGCAGAAAAAGGTGAAGCATCAAAGTTGAAACTTTTCACAACCACTGACCTGTTTCCACAAAACTTTTGGTCCGGAGAGGTTCCTCAGCTGCATGACTGAAGTTTTAGAGAAAGAAAAAGCAAAACAACATGTTCTGCCTGCTAAGGAATGTTTTTTCGATTCTGTAAAGACCTAGGATTTGACTTTGACTCATGTAAATGCCAAACACAGATACTGGAATGTAGCACAAAATGGGACCAATTCGTATTTAGCTACACACATAACATTAAGAAACTACTGCTGAAAATACTGTTGAGTAGGTCAGAAACCAAGAATTCTAAACAGTATTTCCTCGTCTGTTTCTGAAATGGCAGCCTTAAACCACTAGAGAAGGGATCATTACCATCTTTGTCTGCAGGCAAGGAGTTGAGGTAACAAGAATGCCCAGAACTTGTTCTTCATCCTTGAGCACCCTGCTGAGTTCTTTGCCCCAAAACTGATCCTTATTTGCATCCACAGTACAATGCGGACTGGAACGTCTCATGGGCGCTGGGTTAAATTAATCACCCATGCACACTGCTTCCCATGAAATACCTTTTCTTAAGCAATTGAGCAGGTGTTCCTGGTGGAGGAACTTGGGAGATGCCAGCATGCAGAGCATACTTGAAACATGGTATGAATGGCCCCAGGTCTTGCCCTGTCCCATCCACCCTTGGTAAGGTAACATCAGGCAGAAGAGATGTGAGAATCTCTTCCAGGAGAACTTAGGCTACCTATTACAAAAGCAAAAAGATATTGACAGCCATTCAGAAATCAGGCAAGCTGCCACTGCAGAAACCAATACTGGTTGAGGAATCAGGGAGCACAAGACATATTGTATGCAAAGAGAACAGCACAATAAAAACACAGATGCTTTGTATCACATGTAGGGTTGGCTGCAATAACTCAATGAAATCCTGCAAGGATGCCACTCATCCTAGCCAATATATTCCGCAGTTGTGGACTTCTCCATTACTCTTGCTCACACAATGACTTTTTAAGCCTCACTTGCACCCTGTGCTTTCCAAGTGGTATTCCCACATTCTTGCTTTGCAGAGGGCAAACACAAGGACAGCACTAAAATTGCACTTTACTGAAAATAAAAAGCTGGTTTTCCTTGGCAAAATTTGTAAATGTGGTATTCACCACTTCCCCTGTATATAGCTAGGGTTTAAAAGAGGCAGTCAGAAACTGAACAGCCAGCAGATCCTTCCAATGACACCAGCTATTCTTTCTGAAGTGTCCTCTGCTATTTCTTAGCTGTGCTCCAACTGCAGCACAGGGAAGAATGTTCTGTACAGATAAAGTGCCAAAAATTACTCAGAACCAATCTTCATATTTAAATACATGTTTTCCTTTAATTTAGCCATCCTGAATGGCTTCCAGTCACTTGAAGATGTTGAAAAGCACCACAAATGTAAAGAATTACAGCATTTGCTTTAACCATAGAAGCAATTAAGTCTCCAGCAGTGTGGAAAACCGCTTTTGAGCTGTATTTATTGATGCATAGATTTCACTGTAGTGTGATATTTGAAGACAAATTGCTATGCCCATAATTAAGACCGTTGAGGAATTGGCAAGTGAAATATAATGATGAAAGACCAGCTCAAAGGGCAGAGTTAGATTGGTCAGGATGATACAATCTATATGACCTCAGTGCCCTATTCCTGCTCATTGATTTCCCAATTAAATATAACTTTTTATTCAATCAGTTAGAATATACTGCAAGTTATTGATGCACTGCTAGTAGGAAAAAGCAATGAAGTAAAGATAGAACAGTGGGTGAACACTGCCTCATTTTAACATTTTATTAACCTTAATGGGGTCATGATGAAGATGATGTTATTCACTTCGGTCCTTTGTCCTTATTTTTATTTTAGTTTAAAGTGAACTTTTTCAGACCAAACTAGGGCAGAAGAAGCCCATTCCTGGGAAGTGTAAGGCTCTTTTGCTTTCCTTTATTTGAACAGTGCTAAATTCCACTGCCAGGACTCCGCCTTCATCGCATCTCAGCTAGATGAGAGACAAATAAGGAAATGCACAGAGACAATGAGAAAGATGTAGAATAGTTTTTGTACACAGAGAAATTGAGTAGACTAGGACTTCTGCTTGTAAAAAAATCCAAAAGAATGACATGATAATAATGGCCTATGAAATGAAAAATCACATGTAGAAGGTGAACAGTACTGTTTAGGCCTGCTCAACTTCAGACATCAACTGCAGAAAGGAGCTGAAAGGACTGGAGAAAAAGATTTCCAGAAAGACTATACCAGCATTTGGGCAAATCTGGCTGTACCTGAATGTAAAACCCTCCAAGATGTGTCAGCCAAAGAAAACCCTCTCCCTGGAAAACTGAACAAACTGAAAGGGGTTGTTGCCTTAAGCTTTGTAAGACTTATTATGGAAGACATGGGGATACAGCAGAGAATGTTTGAAGACTGTGTAAAATTTATTACAGGACATTTTAAATGAACTGTGGAAATATACAAAACATACTATGGGATGTTTAGAGGAAAGATCAAAGGTGGGGAAAGGGAAAGAACAAGTTGGATCTGGGAGCAGCAAGTGTGTACAGAGGAAAGAGCAGACAGAAAAGGCCACCTGTATGTTGCTGGTCAGCATTTTCATCCAATCCCCACACTTAACCACTGCAATGTCAGAGCTAAACTCTCTCCTTAGCAAGCTGTGTGAGCATGCTCCCTGTTCCCTCTGTGTGCATGATCCACTAGTGAACTTTAATTTTACTGCCCCTGGCTGATGTCTGCTAGCTACAAGACTGAGGGGCTCTTAGGTCTGGATGCCAGCAACTGGAGAAAGTCAGGGTCTGAGGGAAAGCTACCAGGCAGATGGAATGCTTGCACTGTGAGTGTGTGCTTGTGTGTGCATTTGTGTGTTGCCACCAACCAGGTACTCACTGCCAACTGGACCTCAGGACACAGCCTGTCTCTAGCAGACCAGGAAAGCAACTCCCATGAATCCCAACATCCACGTGACCACTGCCAGCATCATTTCTATACTAGCGTCTCCTTCTGCTTACATCACCCTTATACACTTTTTGACACTACAAATGCCCTGCAGAACAGTCCCTAGATGTCAAATCCTTTTGCAGTTGCATTCAGGGCATTCAGAAAACCACTGGCTGTGCAACAGGCAGACACTGGGAACCCAGAGGGTGAGAAGACTGCCTGGTTCATGTCCCTGTGCTCTATGAAACTGGGCTGCAATTGTGTTTGTGGGTGTTACTACAGCAAGGAACACAAGCAAAAGTGCACCAGTTGAAATGAATGCATGTCTCAAAATTTTAGTCCTTAGTACACCTGTGTAGTGAACACTGGTGACCTAAACTAGAAGGCAAGGCCTACACAAGCTTGAGTGCCATCTGCCATCTTAATTCATCCTCATGATCTGTGTCACCCTCTGTATGCACTCAATGACATTTATATTTTCTGCATTCTTTTCCCAAATGTGCCACAAACTTTGTGACATCTTGAGTGGAACATTTGCAGCCTGATACAAAGCTCACTGCTGCCAATGGAAGGCCTTTTGTGTCTTGCTTTTCCATTTGTAAAATAAAGGTAACAACCCAGATTTATCTGTTCACAGAACTAATTACAGTAACTCTTCACAGAAGAAAATCACAAGACAGCATTCCACCAATGCCTTTATCAAACTAAAGGGCCTATCCAAGTTTTTTATTGCAAAAAAACACCCAGTGTCACAGATCCACAAGGCCACTAAAGTGAAGCACTGAAGTTAAAATGAATAGCTTAATTACCTTCCATAATTTATTGGACATACACAACTGATTCCATGGTTCTCCAAAATTAATTCATGATGACCTTGAAACAAAGAAACTGTGGGAAGGACTGTCAGACTTTCTCTTTTTTTTTCCCATAGATAAATTTCCAAAACTTCTCAGGATTTGTTAAACATTTTTCATGATAGAAGAGGACATAATCCTTCTCAGAGCCTCTCAATGTCCTGATCAGAAGCCCATTTCTTTAGGAGAGCACATGATCAGTGTTCACACACTTTTATCCCTCTTTGAGGATTACAATTAAAAGACACAGATTTGTTATATAAAATATATTAAAAGACAACAGGGCTTCAGCCTAATTCACTTAACTGCACATCTCTACAGTTTAGATCTCTATACCTGAGCTAGTCATCCTGGGTTAGCTTTGAAACAGGTGGAAAGAAATGGGCACTTTATCTCTGTGGGGTATTGCATCCTGTGGCAAATACCTGGAATAGCTCAGATGAAAGCACACAGCTCCTTCCATTAGCTGTAAAGGCAGCCCAGAGTACTGAATCCAGTGACTCAGCAGATGTCTACATTTGGTAGTCAGGATGGATCCCTTGCATTTGCTGTGGGATTCACAGATGCCTCTGACAGACCTGGTAATGTATTCACACCTCCCAGGATCCATTTGGGTAATAATATCTCATTCCTAACTTCAGAAGAGAAAATGATGCTGACTCCTGTGACACTTCAAGATATCGTAACTTTCCTGCTGAAGCAAAGTCACCTCCCTTTTGTAACAGCTGGGAATCCAACAGGTAGCAAAATCTCCAGAAGCACCACTGTGACAAAGAGAAATCTCTTGGTAAGACATTACAAAGCTACTCATCTGAAAAATGGGTTCTGGGGGAGACCTAGTCCTTCTGAGTACTTTTTCTCTTTTTCCTATAGTTTGATGTCTGAGAGGAATTTTAACTAGGGACTCGTCATTTCAGAGATTGGCAGTATGAGAAAATGCTCCAGGAAAGCTTTTCTGGAGCACAGGGCAGCCACATAACTAAAGGTGGAAAGAAGCAGTGCCACTACAGCATTTTGTTTCAGAGTTTTCTGATGTTCTGTAAATACAGGCCAGCCAAAATACACAGGTGGATGACTGCTATTCTGCAGTATCTTCCCTTGTGGACTCCTTATTCTGAAATAAAAGTTCCTATTCCTGAAAATTGATTCTGTCCTGGGAGCAAGCTAAGTATCTGCAATGAAACAACTTTCACTCTGAAATCAGAGTACCCCATAGTGACCTAGTTCCAGGTTGCTCTAGCAGGAAAACTGCTCTGCTCATGTTCCCCATTCAACCATTTTCCAGTGCATCTGTGCTAAAAACCCTTCCCTCTTCAAATGAAAGCTGAAGGAGGTTCTGTGGTTCCTGTCTAAATCCACAGTGATTCTGACAGCAAGGAAAGCAGATGAATGGTCTGTGTTTACATTGGTCACACTTTTCACATTTCTGTATTGTCATTATTTGTGGAGAAAGATGGTTTATGTGCAGCATTCTCAGAGATGCAGCAACCTTCTCATCTGTTAAAGACTTTCCCTTGATAGAGCTTTTGCAATTTACATCCTTTCAGGATCTGCCTGTTTGTATTTTGCATAGTGAGGGAATAAGTCTGAAATTAGTCAGTATTTTTGCTGTGCTCAAGTGAGATCATTTGAAAACTCCCCTGGCTGTGGGTTCAGTGAGATCTGAGCAGCTTCCCTTGCAGTAGATAAACACTTTTTCAAGGGAACCATCTCTCTGAGGACAATCTCTCTTAAATTATTAAAATAGGTGGTGATTCTTAGTAGCTTGAACTCATCACAGCATTTTCACAGTAAGCCTTCTCTAATTTGAGTGTGTCACATCCACACAGAGACCAGCATGACTGTCCAGTCTGGACTCCTGCATAATGATCATCTGCTGGAGAAGTTCCTTTAGTAAGTCCAGCATTCACGGCTCAGCTGCAGCATTGCCTGCAGAGAAGTATAAGATCTTGCTTTAAAGACTTCCATATAAATGATCTATCGCAGTCCCTAGCAAGGAATTCCAGTAACTGAGCATTAAAAATGTGTGCCTTATTTTTAAAAAATGCTTCTTACATAGTGTTTGGCTGCATTGGGTAGAGACCATGATCAAGGCACAAACAAATGAGCTCTACACCACTACATGGTGTTCTGACTTTCCCTACAGAAGTTTCCTCATACAAATATCAATTTTTCACTGAATCTCCTGTATCAGCATTCCTAGAATTGGCTTAGCTTTACATTTTTCTCCCAACCCCTTGCTATAAATAGCTGTGTCTCATATATCATTTAAAGAGAATAAAACATTACTCCTTGCATTCATTTATTTGATTTTACAGCCTTGCTTGTATGTTAATCAAAAGCATAAAGTGCTGAGGTGCATAGGTGCCAAGTAAAAGTCAATATTTTACCATGAACCTCATTTATCTGCATTAGCCTGAAAAAGGTAGTTCTGTAAATTTGGACATTATTGAATTTAATGACAAAGATCAACTATAGCACCTTTGACAGGACAGAGATTTGCCAGATGAGAGAGAAAAAGCATCACTTGTTCCCAAGGGAGCTAATAAATGCTGGCTGGGTGAGACAGTCCATCTCCTCCAGTGGACTGATGCATGCAAAGTCTTAAATAACATTGGTTGCATCCGAAATTCAGACCCACAGTTTAAAACAGCTAAGTTATAGTGAGCTCTGAGGGACTGCTCAGCAGGATTGGCTGGAATACAAGAAAAAAGAACTAGAAAGTTGTCAAAGTGTCTTCATGAGAGGGATGCACAATTTGGCTGCAAAACTGAAAGCAATTCTGAACTCAGGCTGCTTCTTTCTGTGTCCAGTACACAAATACCAACCAACCAGTTTAATGAGCACTGTGATAGTGCAGATTTTTAATTTACAAAGCTCTCCAGAAGCACAAGCACTAGTTTTCAGAAGGAAGCTTGGGAAAACATAGAGAATAACCTCCCCTGATGGAAACTACTATATTTCATTGAAGTCAATGCCTACAGATGTGTAATACTTCCTACCCATCCTTCAGCACTATGCCCTTTCTCCATCACTGTGTAGGAAGCATTAGCCTGTCCAGCTTGGCTTGTCTGAAATACAGATAAGGTTTCACAAAGGAAAAATCATTTCTTTTTTCCTCGGTGTTTTTCCAGACTTCCATCCAAGAGTTGCTGGGTACCATAATAGCCTTTGAACTTACCAGGAATTGAAGAATTTCAGGGTGTCTCAGGATTGATCATGCAGCATGTTTTTCCAAATCCTGGAAGCCAAGGTGAACAACATTTCTAATGCATATTTTTAATTACCAGATAGGCAGAGATTAGTTACTATGGTTCAAGTCTTTAAACATGAAAATCCTGCAACCATGATGGAACTTCATTAGAAGTTCACATTCCTTTCACAAGGAAGGGCTACAGGGTTATATTCCGTATTTTCACTAGTAGGTCTTCAGTAACCAACTCAAAAAGCAAGTTCTCTTCTGAAAAAAAGTTCTTCCAGGTTGAATAAAACACATCCCTCATGCCACATTTCTGCATGCAAAGATAGGAGTACATGTATTGTATAAAGCTGATTTATTAGCATGATAATGAGAGTAGGTGCTGCTTTTAGTTACACCTGTCCTTCATGGAAGTATTCCAGCCCACACAAACAGCAAGCACAGACCCAGAATCCAAGTGCACCTCAGCTTAAGCTGACACTAATCTCACCCCTACTGTATCTAGTGAGATGAAACTGAACAAAAAGCACTTGGACAGTTTTGAAATGTAATGAGACCTTCTGGACATCCAGGTTAGCCCCACCAAGACAGCAGCTGTATGCAGTCATGAGTGAAGATTGGAAAAACAGTAATGGAAGGAATGTCAGCAAAGCTGAGGACTCAAAGCACAGCCAAATGACCATGCAGAGAGGTTCTCCATTCTGAAAAAGGAAGGAAAATATAGTCAGATATGATGAAGAGTTACTACAGTTTCTAAGAGCAGGAGTTAACAACCCGTGTAATTAACTACTTACAGCACAATGACAAAGCTTAGTCCGTTCCATACACAGCAAGCCAGCAAGTTGGTATGTGTTACTTCAAACATGTAGCTGTCATGGTCTACCTGACTGCATGCTGTAAAGTGAAACACAAGGAGTTTATCTCCTCACCTGGGGCAGAATGAGTTCAGAAATGGTCAGCTATGATGTCTCAATGTCAAGTTGTAACCGACCAAGACAGGCAAAGTCAACCACCTGCAGTCCTGTGAACAACCCTCAAGATCAGTTCACACCTCACCCTCAAGTAGCTGCATATTCCTTTCACCTTCTCCCAACACCTGCAGTGAACTCAGTCATCATGGTGTAGAATTTCCTATTCATTTCTTTCAGAAAAACAGGGCAATTTTGCCCACAGAATAGCAACACCAACGGCACATGAGGTAGAAAGCCCCTGCTCCTAGAGAAGCAGTTTTCTTCACTGGGAGTGAGCCATGCCTTGCCCATCTTAGATGCCTGAGATCCTCTGATGCATCAAGGATCTTCTGGCTCTTGTGAATACTTTTTTACAGGGAACATCATGGATTGGCCATCATCAAAAGCTGAGAAACAGCAGCTAATGAGCTGCAGATGACAGGACAGTTCAAGCAAGAACTAAGGGTGAGGAGCCTCCATATGCGCTGTAGATCAACAAGTGACAGGACACCACCACCTGAAGCTGGACTGTCACATTGTCCTGTGTTGCTTTTACCCTTCAGTCACACTATGCCCAGTGAGAAGATATAATATTAAATCTGTTTAAACTAATCCAGATCATTATGACTAAAACAGTTTGGGAAACATTTAGCAAGCAACCTGAAGAAGCAGAACACTTTAACAGGAGGAGTGATGAACGTGTACTGTTAAACAGAAGACACAAACCTACAGAGCTAGCGCAGCTAGACCTAGAAAGCTATGTTTGGACAATACCTCTTGTTAACATTCATCAATAAATTCCAGAAAATAAGTGTCTTGCTTATGCTATAAATCAATTGAAACTTTTTCCTTAAGTAGTTGTATGCTAGTTTCTTTTTATTCATGCATACAGGGAGGGAGACCAACTTTAGATGAAACAGAATTAAACTGATAACTTTAGGGAAGCCAGACTTGTCCATTTGAAGTGTTTAAGACATGCTTGTAGAGACACTCAAACAGGGTAGGTCTCTAATGAGGTTGTGCAACTTAAAAGGATTTTGTATAACCAGATAGAAATGTCTTTTTAAAAATCCTTACATAGTCATCTACGAAAAATTATTTTGCTGTGAAGTTTACACTCTAAATGCAGCTAGGAAGCCAAGTACTGGGATAGCATACAAAAAAAAGGTTGGCTTGCTTGTGCCCCAAGTCTTGGAGCAGGAGGTGTGGGGATGTGTATCTCTGTGTGTGTGGCATGGGGGAGACTGATGGTCCTTGGGATTATTTGGTTTATCTGTTCCATTACTAGTTTTGATCCTGAAAGTATAGCTCACTGCCTGCCAGTTAATGACAGATCATTAATATATTTGTGAACTGGTTTATGAACTGTTTCATCCCGATTAGGGTTTAAACTGAACAGAGCAGTTTTTCAGCAGAGATACCACCAGAGCCAGTCTGAACTACTGACACGAACAGTGGTTTTTAAAATGCCAAGCCCTGGTATTTTATCACCATCTGCTGGCGATAAAGTGTCATTCACCTAAAAAATGTAAATTCAGTCTCAGCATGTACAAAATAATTCTCCCCATAAAGATTCAGAGATCTTAAATGCAGCAAAGACTAGTAAGACATCCATTGAACTCAAGTCCCAAAAAGTCATCTGAGGAACAGATTACATGATCTCCTATATTCTACAAATATCCTGTCATTGCTAAAGCTCTCACAGAACCATAGTCAGGTGCTGTCAGATAACACTGACAAAGGCTTCAAGATTGTTGATAAGTGAAATAAAATTCACAGTACAGACACCAATTTCCTCTCTACCACTGGCAAAGAACAGGTCGTGCAAGGTCAATAAGCCAGGCACTTTTTTGTGACCAAACCAGGGATCATCTCTTTCAGCTGACATGGGGGTTTTAGAACCATTTCCCAAATATCAAAAAAGCAGTACTACTAAAAAGTAAACTATATTCTTCCTCCTTCCTGCCCCCTGCTGCAACCTAATGCCCTTATGCCTTCCCCCATCTCCAGTACTCCTCCTTTCCTCCCTTGTACCTCCTATCAAACCTAAACACCAGCACTGTGAGCTGGAGAAATGACTGGATTCCTCCCACTTAAATTCCCATGTAACTGAGGCTCCTCAGTTAAATGGCTGTACTGCCAAGATGTCTTCTCTAATTACTGGCAACAAAGATGCTCTTCCAGAGGACAGTTTCTGTCTTAGAGGAGCCACTGTCTAGAAAGAACAGAAGGAAACTGTTTTTAATTTAAGTACTTCCCTCAGGTTAAGTTGGGTAAGAAGGGTTCAGTACTCTCTTCTTGCCTTGGTGCTCAACCTAGAGGCAGCTACAGACGAACTTCTGCAGCCCTGGTGAGACTTGTTTAGCATGGATGGAATCTGCGGTGCTACATACATTTCTTCTGAGCACATACAAACTGGGATTCTCCAAATATTTCATATTTAGATACAGGTGAGCTTATTTCCACAGCACCTTTTCTGACTCAAGAATACCTGCCAGCAAATTGCAAGTCTCTCCTCTCACAACATGAGGAAATTAGGGCTTCTGAAAGAATGGGGTCATCCAAATTTTGATTTTTTACCGTGAGCAAAACAATGCTTTTTTTGGCCCGTGTCTTGGAAACAACAGAAACATTCTGGCTGAAACTTTTACATATACAAAAACATAAACTAATGGAAGCACTTACTGAAAAGAGCTTTAGTCCTAATGGTTAAAGTTTGGAAAAGTTGAGAGGCAGCTAAGCAGAGGTCATAATAATGGAAAATAATAATGCAAATTTAAATCTTTTCATATAAAACAGTGCCACCAATAGCACCTGTGTTCACTGTCTCCAGATTTTGATTGCTTTATGCAATTATTTGAACATACTCAAAAGAGCATAACTAGTCTGCAGTTAAGTTGGGCACTTTGGCTCGTTTTTCCAGTCTCCAAGTAAATATTCAGTCTCTGTAGATTTATCTGGTAACTTTTTACTGATCACTATGTCTGTAAACAAAATGCTCAGTGGCTTCAAAAGGGAGAAAATTAACACTTATGGGTCAACAGCACAGTAAAGCAGCTACACAACAAATACAGGCCACTGCTCAGCACAAAGACAACTAAAACCTCTTTCTAAAGTGACCTTAGAGTCATTGACCCTGAACCACTTGACATCACATTCCTGCATGCTCCATTTAGCCTTGTTCCTCTTCTGTCCCTTGAGGCAGCTCCTTCTTCACAATACATAACCCTGTCCTTCCTATCACACGTTTCTGCTATCCCAAATGACCTCAACCCTCTTCCTGGTACCAAACAGCAGCTTCATCCAAGCGCTCAAGAAGATGAGCTCTGAGATTCCTCTGGTACACAGAAGAATCAAATCTTGAAACATCCCAGGGTTGTTAAGTCAGGAGAACAGGTCAAGAGTTCATTCTTTGATACCATCTGATCTCACATGGCCAGAAATGAGAGCTTTACCACCTTCCTGAAATGGGAGAGACGTGCACCTGTGGGCAGATCTGTCCAGTGCCTTCCTGACTGCTGACAGCTAGAACTGGCTGCAGGGCTGACTGCTCCCCTGCAGTGAATCTGGGGGAAACAGAAGAAGAAATTACAAGAGTGATCAAAAAATACGGAACAACTTCTGCACAATAAATGACTACATAGGCTGCAACTCCTCAGGTTGGAAAACATGCAAATGACATAAGTTCATGAAATCCTTAATGGCCTGGAGACCAGACAGACAGCAGAAAAATACACTCGCAAACAAAGAGAAAAAGGTGTCCAGAGAAAGAGGAAAGGAGAACTACAAACCACCCCCCCACACACCCCACCCTACCACATGAATATTTTACAAGCTATTGCTGCTTTTGCAACTGTGACTAATGCGAAAAGAAGTACAAGAAAAATACCCTTTATTCAGAAAAAAATTACTTTTCACAGTTCTTGCTCATCCAGCATCCACACCTCGCTGCACCCGTGTTCAGACACGTGTAGATAATGCTGGTCTGTGTGTTCAGGTGGGATTCCAGCACATATTTTGGCACACCACCCACCACCCTATGGGTGAAGTTTTGTGTCAGTCTGGACTCAGCCTGCCTGAGGTTTCTTCCTCTTACTCCTGCCTTTGCCTCACCCAGGAACAGAATCTTCTTCTCAGAGGTTCTCTACATATAACTGTTTTCTGTGTTGTGCCACTATCTGTTACTATTGAATAGGAAGTATTTGCCCTTACTGCACGCATGGAACATGCCGGCTCTGTATGACCTTCTTTTACCTAAATGGCATTAAGGCATGGATCTTAGTAGGGTTGGAGTGGGCATCTGTCTCACAAGTAAGTTCTAGAGCAACTTCATAAACAGGCTGAGATTAGCTTTTGGCAGGGGGAGTAGCAATAGCTCTTCACAGAAAGCTCAACAAGTATTAGATAAATAGTAAATAATTAGGTTTAAATTAAAAAAAAAAAAAAGCCAACATGCCTAAGCAAGAGTGCATGAGAGCCCTGCTGAGATCAGGCCTGCAAGATGGGGTTGCTCTGAGCATTTTAGACATGGTGTAATCTCAGAGGTTTGCACCAAGTTGGCAATCTGAGCTCTTCCCTAATTAGCAGATTTCTTGTTGTGTCTCAGTAGCTGCACTGCACAGCTTGGCCACCCTGCACTAATTTGCAATATCTCAAGCTTTAAAACACTTTCTTTCTTTCCAGTTCATCAGGGCCAGCTGGAAAAGCACCTGCCAAGCAGAGAACTCACTTGCAAATGTTCTAATCCAAAATGAGGCCTGGGACTCAGCAGTTCTGCACTATTGCCTCAAGACTTCTTACACCTGGGCTTCTTACTAAATCCAAGAGGTGAATCAGACAGAAGTACATATTCCATCTTGCCTGTACAAATAACCGTGGGCTAGCATAACAATTTTTAATTGCTCTCGTAATTCCCTCACATCTTCACACTGCAAGGGACGGGTTGGTTACTCCATCTGGTAGCAGGCACTGGGGTCTTCATTTTGTTTAAGGTTTTAGCATTTGGAAAGGCAGCATGATCCTTTGCTAAAACTTATCTACCACAAAGTGGGCAACAAAAGCAACCCTGGGAGCTTCCCCAGTGATAGACCTCTGCCATAAGCCACAAGTGCAGTGCCCAGGGCCTGGGATGGCTGAGGACAGGAGAAGCTGTTCACCAAAGGGGATCCTGGGTGCAGGAAAAGACCCTGACATTTCCTACAGTGATGGGTCTAATCACAGGTTTCAGAGTCCATGGCAGCACACTGGCACAGTAAAGGGGAGAGGTTTCATACAGATTTCTGACAGAAATACTAACACAGGTATGATTAAGATTGAAGCATGAATTAAAATACCTGTGTAAACACCAAAAGACACAACAGAACAAGATTTAAAAGAATGGCTTCTACTGGAAGTGCAGAACACTGTTCCCAGTCAAAGTGAGCCAGCCTGTGCTCTGACACCCAAGAGACCACAAGCAGTGAAGCATAAGAACTTCCCTCAGCCAAAAGAAGACAGGTGCAGCTTACATTGCAGTAACTTGAAAGAACTGCCCTGTAAACAGAGATTGAAAAACAAGCTTTGTGTCTTGAGCGGAGGAGAACCTTTATCGTAATTTATGGAGATTTAACAGATGATTTGCTTCTCTTTATCTCCCTGTTCATTTTCTTCCTGTGTCACCTGCTTGATTTCATGCCAAGTCTAGATATTACCGCGGTGAAGCGAAAGAACTACGGCTCCCATCATGCTCCGGCGCGGCCCACCCACACTGCCTGAGCGCGGCTGCGCGTTGCACCGCGGGAGTTGTAGTCCGTGGTGGCAGCGCCGCGGAAGTGACTCGGCGGCACCGGGGTGAGCGGGGGCGTGTTGACTTTCCGGGGACGGCGCTCATGGAGGCTCGGGAGTAGCGAGGCGTCTGAGGGGGTTCGCTGGCCGCCGCCATGTTCGGCTGCCTGGTGGCGGGCAGGCTGGTGAGCGCTACCCGGGCCCGGGCGGGGCCCTCAACCCGCTCGGGGCCGGGGTGGAGCTGGCTCAGGGCCCTTCGCCCCCCCACGCCGGGCCCCAGACAGGGGGCCGCGCCTGCCCGGCGCTCGGCTGGCCCCTGCCCCGCGTCCCCACAGGCAGCTGCCTTGTAGAGCGTCCTTGCCGGCAGGCGCTTGCCATCCCCCTGTCAATGTTGTCTCCTCAGAGACAAGCTGGGAGCTTAAAAGAAGCTTTTTAAGGCTAGATTGTGCCTTGGCTGCAAGGATGTGGCATCTCGGGTAAAGAAGAGGGTATCTTTTGCTCTGGCATTCAGCCATCCTTCTGCTGCCTTTCTCAAGGTCTATTGTATTTCCTATGTGAACAGGTGTCCATGATCCTGGGGTTGTGCCAGCCAGGTGGTCAACAGCCACTTCTTAGTGACTTGGCAACCTCTTCTGCACCCTATTTTCCTCCTACGCACATGGGGAGCGAAGGTATTCTGATCCTGTAGTCCCGGGTGGGATATGTGTTCAGTGCAGGTAGAACAAGACTGTTGTGTCTTTCTGGTAGTATTTTTTTCAGTTGTTCTTCTGCTGTGTTTGGCTTTTATCTGGCTATTTGCTCTTTAGGCTAGTATGTTCCTCACCTTTTGTTATGTACCTCTTTAGGTGTATTTCTGTGAAAGGAAATTCACAGTTACAGATGAAGATGGAAAACGTGTTAATACTAATAAAGGTTTTGTTCTCTTTAGGTACAAGCTGCACCCCAACAAGTGGCTGAAGACAAATTTGTATTTGATCTACCAGACTATGAAAACATCAACCATGTAGTGGTCTTCATGCTGGGAACTATACCATTTCCAGATGGAATGGGAGGATCTGTCTATTTTTGTTACCCAGACCAGAGTGGGATGGCAGTGTGGCAGCTGCTGGGGTTTGTCACTAATGAGAAGCCAAGTGCCATCTTCAAAATTTCTGGTCTGAAATCTGGTAAGACTGGTAGAACATAGAAATCAGTGAAACAGATGTGTTCCTGAATGCATAAGGGATCCATGTGTGAAGGCTGCTTTGAACAAAAAGCTACTTTTTTTCAAAGAAGCTCAAGAAACAAAAAACTCAGTGTTTTCAGATAGTTCTGAGCACATGTACTAGAAGCAGCCTGTCAGCTTCGTGGAAGTCTGTCTGCGTGTTACTGTTCCTTGTGAAATTTCTTGTCGTCTTCTCTTGTGTGTGGTGTTGATCTGGAAGTTCCTTTAAGCAGACTGGACGTGTTTTGGTGCTTCTGTATAGAGAACCTGAGGAAAAAGGATCCTGTAACTTCCTTAGCATGTTTTTAGGCATTTGTCTAGACATGCCAGCAGCATTTTCTTTCTGCTTCTTCTGCTAAGCAATTGTATTCTTTGTAGCACAGGCAGGTTTTGCAGGGAGTAGAGCCTGGCAGTGATTTCTGACAGCTGGCACTACCCAGCCAGCGGCAGTTGCGCTATAGAATTGTTCAATAGTGGATGTCCTCATTGGAATGCAGGTTTCCAAATGTTTTAGTACTTTCGGTATGTTGAGTAGGGGGGGGTGTCTGTGTGTGTGTTTTCCTAAATATGTGAGGGGGTTGCTATGTGCATTATAAAAATGGTGACACATTCCAAAGGCACACCTTTGTCATATGAAAGGGAGAGATACATCAGTCAAGCAGCTTAAAGTGATACAATGATAAAGCAGTACACATCTTTTTTAGGCTTGGGAGTAGTCTGCATCTTTAACTTGAATCTCTGTTTAATTAAGCGTTGAGGTTGTTGTGCTGTAATGTTTTCATTCCTAGCATGGCAGGCATGCTTTCTTTTGAGTCAGTCCTGGATGTGGCAGTATGGTATGAGATAAGGGCTCTCAAGCTGAAGAGCAAAATGAATTCTGATCATACACATTCCTCAAAAATTTGGGCTTTCTTCAGAAGAGGGAGCAACCACAGGGAGAGTTTGGGGGGATGTTATTTTGCATATCCCAAAGCTGTGTGGTTAGTGCAACAGTAAAGCATATCACCAGTGCTTTTGGCATACGTTTCTCATGCTTGAAAGATTTGCTGATGTATGCTCTGAGACACAGCTTTGGAAGAAAATGCATTTTCAGATGCTTTTTGCATGATTAGCCATAATTTCCAAGTAAGGGCTGCTCTCGAGGAAGAACTCAGTGACATAGTTGAACACATTTGCAGTGCCTTGAGGTGCTGCTGTGTTTGATTTGAGCAGCAGAGAGCTCTGCCGTTCCCATCGTTGTCTGCAGCTTATCTCTGACAATCTTAAGTTTCCATGGCCATAAACAATTTTGAGATGGAGAGGACTATGTAACAGAGAGCTGGAATCTTTGAGAGACGTTAGTGATACTTGAACTCTGCATTTTGGGTTTAATACCTTGTTGAGAGGACCAAAGGTGTGTCCCTGTCAGCTCCCTGGGAAGCAGTGGTTGTAGCAGAGTTTCATTTGTTTATGCATAAAGAAGGGGCTTAGAAATGCTCCCTGCCTTGGAATTGTAAGGGTTTTTGGTGTTCAGTTGTGCCTGAAGGAGTGGTAGAAATAGAAAACAAAGTTTGGACTTCTATTTTGCACCCTTACTGGAAGTATGTTCACAAGTGGGATCAGAGTTACAGGATAGCCTTTTCCATGACAGACTTTTGTGCTGTGATGCTGTTTATGCTCTAATATGATGTCTGCATTTGAGGCCTACACATGCATAAGGGTTTTGTTGTGATTGGGTTCAAAGGTAATGAAGGCTTAATCACTGAATTAAGGGTTCAATGAAGGGAAAGAAATGGGTGGAAAAATACTTTTCTGATAGCAGTTGCTCTGCTGTGATGCAATGTGTTGTAGAGTGTAGGGTCTGAGTGCAAAAACCAGAGCTTGTATTTCAGTACTGATTAACGTTCTCTGCACTTGTAAGGTTTGGAATGCTAATTGCAAGAGCCAATCATGGATAATGTGGAGTATATTTCTCCTGGTGTAAGGATGGCAGTGGATGCTTTTATTTCACCCTTTTAGGCAGACATCTTTCCAGGCCCATGGTTCCATGGGAGTTCATGCAAAGTGAATGGAATGGATGTGTTTTATTGTTTGGATCATGACTGTCTAAAGTAATCATACATTGTAACAGATGCAACCTACTGTTGCTTGAGGATGTTACATTTTTATTGTAACGTCTGCTTCTCAGGTGAAGATGCTACAAGATGCAAAACTTGTACCAGCTTTGTTGCTATTGGGATACTTTAATAATGACCTCGATACTTGGTTTCTGATAGCTTGTATCAAGCAAGGATCTATCAACAGCAAATGCTGAGATCAAACAACAATGACATTTCTCAGAAGAAGTACTAAATAGCATGTCAGGAGATGAACTCTCTTCTTACCTTGTGTAAAGTAACATTTCAATAGGAGTACTTGACTCATAAGGTGGTACTATATTGCAGTTGTAGGCTCTGGAGTGAGAAGTAAGCACTTCAATTGAAAAGGGTGCTGAGTTTGTAAATGTCCTTTCAATATGGGTTGGCTGTTTGCTTCTTTGTGCCTTGTGTCTCTGCAGAGGAATGGTCAAGTTCCTGAGGTCTTCAGTCTTGATCTCGGTTCAACTTGTCAAACTGTTTTTGCTGGCTGAGTTTTTGACTAAGTCAGATGGTGCTTTAGATCTTAGTGGAACTAAGTCAGATGGTGCTTTTGATCTCCATTAGCCTTTCTTGCAGCTCAAGATAGTGCTGACTGGTCTACAGGACAGCTCTTGATTAGGTTTGCTTTCTCATGCTAGTAAGAGGTCAGAGTGCTGCTGAAACATTGCCTCTGTGTTAAGAGGGTACTTGATTATTGTGTTCCCACAAACACAGGTGCGGTATTAGTGTTTGTGTACTGATAGCATGGTGGTCCCGCAGACCTTTTCCTGCATTTTCATTTAGAGGTGCTGACAGAAGAGTACATGATTTAAGTGACTCTGAATGTCTGTCCTTGTTGCAGAGACCTTGGCTGAAGCTGGGTCTGAAAGTATGGGTTGAGAAAGGTCAGAAGTGAGGGCAGAGGGCTGGGATGATGCCTGTGTGAGTGGCATGCAATTTGGGGGGTTCCTTGTTTTCTCTGTGGCACTTGCAAAGTCAAAGGCCTTTCTGTTCCATGACTATTTCTTTGACCTTTGCTGCTTTTGGTAGGTTTTAGCAGTTCAGAGGAGACCTGGGGCTGAGTCAGAGGGATCTTAAACTAGTGTACTCTACTTTTTCAGAGCACAAACAGCTTCAATAGAACCTGGTTTTAATGAGTGAATCAAACAACTTCAGCAGTGCTGCATGTTTCCAGTTTATCTGCAATTGCCAAAATGTGAATTAAAAGCTTGCTTCCTGTAGAGAAAGGTTCTGCTGTCTTTCACTAACTGGTCATATTTCCTCTTGAATCCATTTACTTCACAGGGAGCTTTAAAGTCTTTTCTGTTTTTTAGACATTTCCTTGTGATCTGTTGTGCTTTTTAAATGTACCAATCACACCGTTCCATCTGTTGTGCTTGTGTGTACTTGTGCCTGTTTTTCTGTATTTCTGAGATAGGGAGACCCCTCTGGTGGGAGCTGGGGAATACCTTCTGCAGGAGAAACATGGTGGTTTAAGTTACGCAGCCTTTACATATGTGCCAAACCTAATGAGCGCTGTTCATGGTGCTTTCAGGGAAGGGAAGTCAACATCCCTTTGGTGCCATGAACCTCCCACAGACGCCATCAGTAGCTCAGATTGGAATCTCGGTGGAACTGCTGGAGAACCTGGCCCAGCAGACTCCTGTTGCAAGTGCTGCTGTGTCATCAGTAGATTCATTCACAGAGGTAGCCTGGACATTCTGTTTTCAGAAATTCTCTGTACTATGAAAGTCTCAAGAACTGAGCCTCTGAAGGACTAATTGGGGAGTGGGTAGGGGAAGCTGCTGTGGGTGGCAGTAGGATTGTAACCAACCTAATAATTGTCAAATCATTTGGTTGGATGCTTTAATACTGTGAAATTGCTTTTTCTTACACTGAAAAACTGTCTCCTGTAAAAGACTGGAATTTGCATGCTCAGTGGCATGAGGCCAAGAAATTCAGTTGTGTCAGTGTCACTCTACTGTAAAATTATTTATGATACGTCCTTATAGGAGCAGCTACGACTAAATACATGTAAGAGAGAGTGGATCTTTGGTGATTGGTAGGTGCTGAAACGTCAGTACGTAGACTTGCAGGGATGGTCAAAAATTACTCACAAGTTAAGGCAAATGTGGGCATGGATGCAGATAGATATCCAGCTGTTCCACTTTCCCTATAGAAATCCTTCTAATGTAGCTCTGCAGAATTATAGAATTATGCCCTTTCCCACAGAAAGTTTTTTTTTTCCCCCAGTGCCTTCCCTGTGCATCAGGCCTTGGGCTACAATATGTGCCATTTTTTAACCCAGCCTGTCCATTGGTTTGAACCTCTGGAAGTCCTCAACCAGCTCTGGCAGTTAATTGGCAGTCTAACAGCAGTCCAAGGCAAGCTAGACCTGCATGGTGGGTCTTGATTTCCCTAACACTGATGGCTCTGGCATTTTCTTTAAACATTTCAGCAGCTGGTGAGGCTTTTCTTCAGGCTTTTTTTACGTTCTCACTTTCCTTCCAGGTGCTTGCTGAGGGAGACTGGTAATTGTACAGTAATCCTGATACTGTAGCTGATGTTCTTTGGCAGTTTATACACATTGTAGCTCCAGATAGGTAATGTCTCTTGGAGAAAGTTACCATGACTAGCATGACTAGGAGTTGACCAACAGCTATTTTTGTATAGTACAGTTAATTGACCTTTTCTGGAGTTGTTAGGGGCAAAGGACACCTAAATAATACTTCTGATTCCACCAATTTTTACCACAGGAGTAGTTAAGTTATGAGGAATAACGTGCCACGTCAGGTCATTTGCAAGGTGGTTCGTGGATTTTTCTGGCAGTACTATTTAAAGAAAAAAAAGAAAACACCTCATGATTGCATAACATTTTTACAAACATTATTTTCAGTTAAGTGATTTTTTCTATTAAAAAAGAACAACATCTAACTCTGAGCATCTAACTTAACTGAAATTGTAATTGCCTTCAAGGAATGCAGTTGACCCAAAGGCTGAAGTAGTACTTACTCCTACAGAGAAAATGTGTGAGGTCAAAGTTGAAGGAGACCTTTGAGGGTTTGCAGAGGAAGGGCATATATGACTGGGAGTATATTTGTGAATAACTAATGGCTTTCATTTAATATTTGACATCAGCTCTTTGGAACTGCTACATTATAGCAATAAAAGTATTTTTTTAATGGCACGGTCATCTGTTGCTACCTTAAGTTAAGGAGTTGCTCTCGTATTACATTTTTAGTAAGGTTTTATGAAGATTTATTATTGAATATGTCTTTTTTATGTATATAAAGTTAAAGGTAGGACAAAACTGTAGAGTTCTGCATGTGAGTGGGGTGAGATTGAGAGTAGGGTTCGGGGATATTATTTCTTCTGCTCCTTTTGTCAGAGGGGAGCACAAGACTGTACATATATTAACTCAGGCTCCGTTTTCCTGCATCATTTCACTGTCTATTAAATTTTCTATATGAAAATTGCTTGTTCTCCCATCCAAACAAGGCATAATGTTAAAAAAAAAAAAAAAGAATAGGGGAAATAAGGAGGTACCCGTAGACTTGTGTATTTTTAGACTGGCTGGGAATGTCCTACAACCGCATCCTCTGCACATAGGGCTTGCTATTTTTTGGCCTTTCACTCTTTTGCTTTCCTAGTCCTACAGTTTAGGAGTGCCCTGTGCATTCTTTAGGTGTTTTCCCCACAATATCTTGTGGTAAAAGATGCCAGGACAGCAGCCCTTGTGTGGGGAATGCTGAAGGAAATTGCCCTGTCACTGGAGTCTGATGAGTTGTAACTAGACAGACTGCAGACTTTTCCAATGGTTTAACAAAAAGTGTTTTTCTGGGAGCTGGAATGGCAGCTTTGGCCCAGTCTGGAATTTGTCCGATGATTTAATTTTGAGGAGAGGCACAGCTCTTTTCACTTTGTCACAAACAGAAAATGTTCTTACCAAAGCTGTTTGTCCAGCTTTTTGTCCAGCTGGATGAAATTGAGCAGGGAGAGGGCAAGTGAAGACTCTTAAAATGATTTCTGGATGCTGGATAGATCTGAGGGCAAGAGTGAAACATAGGATGTTTTGATCAATTTAAAACATATGTCTCTAGACTATATCCACTTTCCCACTGTGTTTTAGATGACAATGCTAAAATTACTTCATAGAGAAGCTGTATATCTGTTAAACTTTCACACAAAAATTCAAATTGAAGAAAGAACTTCCTTAAAATGTCTCTTCTTTTTTTTCAGTTCACTCAGAAGATGTTGGATAACTTCTATAACTTTGCTTCCTCATTTGCTGTTACTCAGGCACAGATGACCCCAAATCCTTCTGAAGCTTTCATTCCTGCAAATGTAGTTCTGAAATGGTAATGGCAATGATCTCTAGTAACAAATGTTCTTTTTTTCTAGGCATTAGACCCTCATTTCTAAGCACTGAACTACTGTCATGCAATTCAGTGAGATGATGCAAGTGTGTAAAATTGTTGTTGTTTATTTCTAGTATAGAGAGGTCCTGCCCACTGTTTTTGTATTTATTTGTCAGCTTTTTTTTTTTTTGTTAGAAAAGTGCTATGCAACCAATTAACCTTTTTCGGTTCTAAAAAAGTTGCCTTTGACATATGTGCATTTGAACTGTGCTGCTGATAATGCAAATGCTCTGGAGTTGTGGGAGGACAGAACACACTGGTACTTGTCAATTTGTGCTTATTTGTTTTACTTGGTCTCTTCCTAGACATAGTTCCAGCATAGTTGCCTTACTTATGAGTATGTGAGAGGTGATGAAATCATGTTCGTAACTGACCTGGTTCTGTCACCCAAGATCCTTGAGAGTAAATGCACAAGTCCCTCTGAGAGTTGTTTTCCAGGGACTGGTTTAATAACTGTCTCGGGTGTAGTCTGGAGATAAATTGTGAACTGCAGGCAATCCTTTAGGGTATCTGAAAATGTCTTTCCTATCAGTTTGGCCTTATTTATTTAGCCTCTGCAGTATTAACTTAAGCCCTTTTCAAATCGGTATTTTAGGCTGGCTGAATAGTTTTATCATTAGTACAGATCTCATGAATATGCAAGCAGTTGATGTGAGCCGTATGTTTTGTTTGGGAGTGTAATTTGATGCAGATCCCTTATGTTTTGAAGGTAACTACAAACTCCATGAACATGTGTGGGTAAAGTCTCTGATGTAACTTGTCAGTGCCTGGGTGAGGCTGAGTGGGTTTAAAACCCTTCAGACTCTTTTCTCATTTGAGTTGGGCTGTGAACTGAGGTGTAGGAGAACAGTACCTTTTGATTCCTTACATTTTGGGTTTGTGAGGATTAAAAGTGGGTTTTTAACTTTTGTGGCTCGAAGCCTATAGTCTTATTTTTTTCTTTTTCTTTTAGAAAGGCACAGAAATTGTATATTGTGCCTATTTCGTCACTGTATGTCAACAGTGAATTCTGATGCTCAGTTTGTTTATGGTTTGCTTCGAGTATGGAAAGTGAAATTAGGACAGCGTGTGTGCATACATGTTTGCATTATGTGTTAGAGAATTATATTTCCTCATTTGATTTTATTAAAACGTTACCATTCAGCCTCAGATTCACACTTTTACCTGCCCAGACTTTGATTTCCTAGCCCAAAAAATGTCATGCATAAAACAGCCACTTATAAATTCATAGACCTTTATGACGGAGCCCAACCATTCACCTCCTGCTGCCAAGTGCACCCCTAGCCCAGGGCCAATAAAACATGTCCACACATCTTTTAAACACCACTAAGGAAGGTGACTCCACCACTTCCAGTACTTGACAACCCTTTCAGTGAGGAAATTTCTCCTCAGATCCAGTCTAAGTTCACTTACAATTTTACTACGCTTGAATACTCCTCTGGGATACTGCTGTCATTATCTTGTCAATCTTGTTGAAATACACAAGTCTAACTGCAAATATTCTTGATTACGCAAATGGATTTTGGATTTACTAATGTCCTGATGTGAAGTAGATGTAGTTTATCATGTTCTCTGCATAGACTAAATTATTTGTACCCTTTTTAAAAAAGACAATTTTATATGCAGTAGCTGTTATTTTTTAGTTGGTTTTTTGTTATTTTTTCTAGGTATGAGAACTTCCAGAGACGTCTGACACAGAACCCTCTCTTTTGGAAAACATAAGCTTAAATTCTGTCATTTGGAGTTCTTTCTAAAGCGTTACCAGAAAGATGCATCAAGTAACTCTGCTGAAGATTTCTGGGGGGAGGGGGGAAAACTCAAACAACGATTAGTCTAAATAGACAAACTAGTAACTTTTATATTACTCTTGAACAGTATTTAAAATTAAAACCAATGGAAACAACTTGTCTGCATGTTGGCTTATTTAACAGACCTGCTTGGCTGCAACAAGAAATCAGTGTTCCATGTAGAAATACTTTTTTGAAACTGCATTTAAAGTGGAAAAAATTACAAGATGAAAAATGGCAGCACTGTGTCATACTTGTGTGGTGCTTTAGGGAGTTGTACACAAAACAAATACAGTTTTTCTTTCTTTACCTCATTTGAAGGGTGATCAGGCAGATGTGAATATGCTGATGGTTTTCCTGCTGGTACTTGCACTGTAAGTTCTTTCTCTTTGTGGACAACCACTATTCCTGTCCCCAGCTCATATAAATGGTACAGCAGTATTTCCTTCTTTGGCAGTAAGACACTATTGAGCTTAATCTTGGAGTAGCTGTCTTTAACTATTTTCCTGTATGAAATTGTAATGAAGAGGAATCTTTGAGAACTTTGGCTCTGCTGGAAGAATTATTCCCAGTAATAAGAGAGTAAAATCTTGTTTCTCTTAGAAACAGACGTGGGGTGTCTGCTAATGCTGTCTAGGTTACTGCCCCCAAAGGCTGTCACATTTGCTCATAAATTCATAGGATTTTGGGGTGGTCTGAGTGGTTCTCATGACGAGTGCAGTTTCTGCTAGTGAGATGGCTTCAGCCACACGTGCCCAGATATCTCATAGGTGAGTTTCAGCTGGCCCTTCTCTTCACTAGATTAGTTTGATCAGTGTTGGGGTTTTAGGAGTTCTCCTTTTATATCCTTTTTAAGAATTTTCCCCATACATATTGCTAGGGGAACAAATTACTGAGTACTTAAGAGAGACAAAAGACCTGGCCACAGGCGGAAGGGTCCAACTAGCTACTCTCTTTCACTTGGGTTTTCTCATGTAGGGTGGGGGATGCTGCAAGATTTGAACTGGGAAGAAGGGGTTGGGTCCAGCCCCTAGCTCTCTTCTTCTCCCGGAGTTTGGAGGGAGAGGAGGGCTGCCGTCGTTGTGGACAGTTTGTCAGCGCTGCAGGCTTCTGCTTTCTGCTGCCTTCCTTCTACCGTGAGTGGAGCATGCTCACAGGAGTGGCTGTTGCACCGGGACCCTAACACCCTACCTCACTAAAAGAGGGACCTTTTCACCTGATTTTCACCTTTGGGTGCCTCAGGAAAAACCTCGGGATCCCAAGCCCGCTGGGAGCCGGGCCAGGGCCACTCTGCCCCCGCTGTTGCTTCAAGCCTTTGCTACACTGTAGCCCCGCACGCCCTGCCTGCTGAGACCTCCGGGGGTTTCTGCTGCAGCTCCAGAGTTCGATACATCTCTTCTGCCACCCGGAATTTGTGCTCCTCCCTGCTGTTCCAGCCTACTGTTCCCGAGGGTCCGGCTGGACACTGGGATCGGCTGCCCAGGGGTTTGTGAAGCCTTTGTCCCATCCCTCCCCGGGATCCCAGGGCACCAGAGCCGCGTGCTCCCCGAGCTCGCTCCGGAGCGCCCCCTGCAGCCGCGGGGGAACCATCGCACCTGCCCTGCTCACCGGGAGCCGCCAGCGCCCCTGCCGGCTGTGAGCGGAACTGCACCCGAGGGGAAAGGGCCTGACAGCCGAGAAGGCTGGCACTGGGTTTGTGATTGCTGTTACTGCCAGAGTTATTGTTGTTTGCCTTGTTATGCACACACACACACACACACCCCCCTATATATATATAAAAAATAGTAAAGAACTGTTATTCCTATTGCTCATATCCTTGCCTGAGAGCCCCTTAATTTCAAAATGATAATAATTGGGAGGGAAGGGCGTTACATTGGGGGCGGCTCCTGCCGTCCTTGGCAGACACCTGTCTTTCAAACCAAGACAATCAAGAAATACTATTTTGAACAATAGAACTTGCTTTTGTAAGTTACTTTCTGTAACCAATGACTAAGACCTGTTCCCAGACCACTGTCATGAAAATAAGTTTATATTGGTTTCATTGACTGGGGAATGAAGCCTTTAAGGAGTCCTTTATCAAATACCTAAGGTTGACACTTGTCCTGAGAATGGAAACTCAGTCCTTTGACCCTGCTCAATGACACCGTGTCATTTCTGCCTCAGCTTAAAATGAACTCTTCCCTTGCATAAAAGCAGAGGGACTCAAGGAATAAAAGGTAGGAGCTCAACCTGGGGCCCAGAAGAGGAGGAAAACACACTGATGAAACCAGGAAAGCCATGTAAGAATAGCTTTTGAAGAGTAAAATTAATTCTCCCCCAGGTAATTTATGGAACAAAGCTCAGGGTTATTTCCTAGAAGCCACGGAACAGACCCAAGCCCTGAAAAACTTAAGTCTCCTGCTTGACTAAAGGCTTAATTTTCTTGAAGACATATGTTTTGTGGAGAAGCAGCAATGAGGGAAGTTAACAGAGGGCCATGCTGAACTCCCTCATCAGAATGAGTCATTAGGATGATTCTGTGTGACCTGTCAAATTCTGCTGTAGGATATGGTATTTTGTCACACAGATGGCAGATGCCTCGCATAGTTGGCGATAGGAGTGCATCAGAAGAGACACAAGGACCAAATGGAGGCTGGGAGTGGTCATTACTCAGCTTCTCACACTTCTAAGGAAGCATCTGCCTAGTGAGGAAGTAAGTAATTTACACTTCATAGGCCTTTGCAAGGTGTCAGGGTTAGGGAATATGTGTCTGCATGACCTAACAGCCTCACTGTAGCAGCACAATTTAATTAACAAAAGAGTGATTTATTTGTAAAAAAAGAGGTACTATCTATAGCTTCCTCATCTGACTGGCCAGAGCTGCCCTCTGTGAAATAACCCTCATGTCACTATTCCTTGTTGCACCTTTCTATGGCCCTCACTATCTGACATGGTTTGGTGAAGAGCGAGTCATATAACTAAAGGTATTTAAACCCCAGGGTCCTGTTTGGGCAGAGGCTGTCTCTCTGCTGCTCAATCTTCTCTGGTTACAACAGGCTACTTTTGTTCTGACCAAACCTGCATTCCAGTTATTCCAGATGCTGGTGAGATTGTTGTTTGGGCTTTAGGAAGCCAGACACGCCGGACTAGTGGGTGGGATCAGTAAGTCCAGTATTAACGTTGTGGCTGCTCTTCCCCCAGCTCGTCATTAAGGCTGTAAATGAAAATATGTAATTGTATGGGGTTTGACTAATTCAGTAGTGTGGATTAAGAACTCCTCCCAGTGCTGTAGCCACTGTGGGTTCAGCAGGTGTTGTCTCTGAGCTGACTGAATGTGGCATGTGCTTGAGAGCATCATTGTAAATTACTTTTCTTTCCATGGAGGGAAGACTCTATCCCCCCTGAGTATCAGTATTTTCACTGCTGATTTTCACTAGCTCTGTGAGATCCTATCATATGATCACTAGTTAGAATGCTTGAGGAAACAGGCATTCCGTTTGTCTAAGGAAATTTAATGTAAGAAACTACGGGGTTTTCTAACCTGTTCCCCAACAATACGTTTTACCTCAACACCATGGGAGAAAAGGATTATGTAGAAGCAGTTCAGTAGTAAATCTGAGGAGAAACAAAGATCCAATACATACATTCATCTATTATGCCTTTAACATATATATATGTGTATATATATATATATGTGTATATATATATAAAATTCCTCCCTCCCCACAAAATACTAAAATCCATTTCCCCAGGTACGTCCAGAGATGTAATGCCTGTAATAATAACAACCTCGATGTAATGTAATTATTTTGTAATGATCCTTCTACATTTAGAGTATTTTCCCCCTTCCCAGTTTCTAGCTACTAGCGAGGTCAGGTTTTAAAGAAAACCTGTTAAAAAAAAAAAAACAAACAACACAACAAACAAACAAACCAACCCAAAGAAACCAAAACAAGAAAAAACCCTGTCTACTGATCATTAGGCTTTGAGGCTAATCATACCCTTCCATGCCACTCATAACCATGACGGGGTAGATATATTTCCCTCCATTTTGGGACATTTTCCCAATAGTTTTCCTTTCCAAGCCAACAGGAATTGTTAGTTACAGTGGAGATTCTTTTCACAAGGGCCCTACCTGTTTTTAGGTCTGCCCTCACCTCATCACCATGCCCAGAGAAAAAAATTAAAAATACAGCAAGCAACAAAGTGCATGTGTTGCTGCTGGCTTATACAGAAACAGATAAAAAATTCACAGCAAGCAGTCAAAATTCTAATTATGCAGGGGATTTTTTAATTTGTTTTTATAAAGTTGCTTTATTTCTTTATTGTAAATATTCTTCTGACACAGCTCATGGTGACAGCAAAGCATTCTCAGATGAACCTAAATTTGTCTGTAGCACTTGTAGAGGAAGTAAATTCCTTGGTTTTTAGCCATGGAACCAGAGCTCCCCAATACAATCAGTAGTGAAACATGAGCATGAAATGCACCAAAGAAAACAAGCACTCCTACCTATACTAGGAAGGGCAAATTCAGTCCGTATTTGCATAATATTCTTTGGCTTAACATTAAAAGCCTCAAGAAGAGGCTTTTGCATTGTGGTAACGTTCTTTATTCATTCACCACCAGATGGAGCATCATCCCAGGAAACAGGACCATACTCTGAGAACAGAGACCTTTTAAGTGAACCACTAATTTAATAATCAGGAACCTGTTTTCTATTTCTACTTCCAGCTCTGGTACAAAGCTTCTTGCTGCCTCTGCGCAAAGTCTCTGCCTAAAAGTTAGAACTTTAGTCCAAGTCTACCATTTATGCAATTTCTAAGATTCTGAAAGTTGTTAGAATAAGACAAGGGCCTCCAGGTACCTCTACTCTTCAGCTTTTTTTTGGGGTTTTTTTTTTTTTTTTTTGTGGAGGGATAAAAGAAGGATCTCTTCAAGGAGATACTCAGTGTGCAATAACTGAGCAAATCAGCAATCTTCAAATTTTATTATGCTCTTCACACAGAGTTCATAAAAAACAGACCTCTGTAAGAGCACTTGCAGCCTCTGAAACAGTTACCTGACTGTACTGCTCTTACTCATCAGCCTGACTTTACCTCTCCCTCACCTGTCTTGAGACGGGGAACAGAAGGAGTCAATTACAGAATTTGTCAAAGAACAGACCTAAAGATGGCATGAAGACCATGGGGAAGAACACATGTTCTTTCAGGATGTTTTTGGTAGGCTTCTCTAATACTAGGATTAAACCACACTTCTATTGTTGAAGAACTTAGGCACTGGATCTCTCAAGCTGTGTTTCACGAAAGTATATATTAAACAGTGAAAAGGTTTTGGAAAATACTAAACTCTTCTTTAAATTCTTTTGCAATGATTATACCTCTACTAGCTCTGTATCTTCTAGAAGACACACAATAATTTTATTCTTTCTCATTTTTTTTAAGTCTAGAACTAGGCAGCTGTAGGAAGAAAACACCCTAATGAAATAAATACACAATTTTTATATCCACTTGAGCTTTATCAGTCTGCCTGTTGACAAAGGGACTTTTTCCCCCTGTTGTGTATCTTCAAGATACTATTAATTCTACAAAGCAGATGGGGCTGACTGTTGTAAAGGAGAATTTTTTCTCCCCATGGCTTGTTACGGCTCTACTTATGCAAGTTCTTCCCTTCATTAACACTTTTAATCTGATTTCAGCTCCATCCAGGTTTCTCAGGGCAAAGCTGCTAGAACATCTGTCTGCATTTTAGGAGGACAGTCTTCAGCACATTCATAAAACAGAACCTAACTGCTGACCCTAACTGTGTTAGGCCTCTTTCCAGTCAAGCACCACCCTTCCTTTCCTTCCTCTCAAACAGAGCAGCTCATTTGTCCAAATGTACCACTTATGTACCAAAACAACAACCATGGCTGAGAAATCCCTACTGCTTTTGTATCCCACTTCACTCTCAACTCCAACCATGGGAAAACACAGAAGACCCAGACCAATGACATGCTACTGTAAAGCATTTGCAAAGGCTAAATGGCACCAGCCTCCAACCCAAGTGTTCTTAGTACAGCTAATTCAATCAAAGTTCTTTCCTTGAGGCTGCAGGAAGCCTGAGCACTCCCACCGCCTTTCTGGAGTGCTCTCCCAACCACACCCCAGCCCCATAATTTTTCAGACTCTGCCAACCCCACGTATTTTCCATACAATAAACTATGAGGTCTATGGGCCACTGCTGTTGCATAAACACTGGCTCATACTCTGCCAGCAGTTCTGTAGATGCAGGAGGTTAAATACTTTCCCGAAGTGCCAGTCTTACCTGTCTCCCTCTTCAGCTGATCTGTGTTCAACTCTGCAGGAAATTTCAGTTTCCTCCCTCCAGCACTCAGGCTTCTACATGGCTCTGCCCAACTCCGTGGTTTTACACTTGGCTTCTTGATCGTGGCCCCCTGACCAGACACTCATGGGCACAAGAAAGACCATACTGGCCATTTGGCTTGTGCAAGAAAAACAAGGTCCCAACTCCAGCTCAATTACACACTAGTTTTGGACAGACCTGTGGTACTACTGCACCTGCCCAGTAGTAAGGACAAGGATTTAAAAGAGGGAAAAAAAAAAAGAAAACAATCATATATTACAGACTAAAATTTGTAAACTACTTGTCAGTTCTGGCCTTCGTTTTTCTCAGGTTCCCATGGACGTAAATCAGAACTGGTTTAGTTATATTACTTCCAACTGAACAGGTAGTTTATCTAACCAGAGAAGTTACAAGCTTCCCCAACTGTAATAAACAGAAGAAACCAATAACCTGAAAGCTAAGAAGTCAGATATGCACTTAAGAAGTCAGAGCAGACAGGACTACTTAATCTACTGATCAGAAAGGCACCATTATATTGACAATGACAGTGTACTTGTATTTACATCATAACTAAATACATTCTTCTCAAATAACATGTTATGTTGGAGGATAAGGGCACTGTAGGGGAAAAAAAGTATGTAAGTGGTTCAATCTCAATAAATGTTATGTACCTTCTTCCTCACTCAAGTACACACAGCTACTGAGCAATGTCCTGGACCACTTTTGTAACACAGACATGAGCATTTCTGCTATCTGCTGACAAGACACACACAAAGGTTTTGAACACAGATTATCACTGCTAATAATTTCTGCCATCTTATCCATTTTTCCCCTTTCATTTTTATTAACTGTACACATTTTAAACCTATATGAAATAACATTGGTTTTAGAATCCATTATTCCTAAGGCAAGTAAAAGCATTGAGGAGGCTATTTGGGAATACTGACAATAGAGGCAATTAAAATATATTTCTAATAACTAACTTTTAGATAAACACAGCAACTTGACAGTCAGAATTCAAAAAACTGAACAATGTGATCCACAAAACAAAGCCAGTAATGTTTTTTCCCCCATAGTCATTAACAGATACGTTGAAAAGCAAATTCCAATTTGAGATTACTAAAAATGAAATCAATTTCAATCTGCAACTAATTTAAGGAATGAGTTAAAAATATTTTTAGAAATTGTTTAACGATTATGTATATTATATTCTTAAGAATAGCATTTCCTTTGTGTTGCCCCTGAATAATAGCTTCATCGGTTTTCAGTTACAGACGGCACAAAATACAACTGGAAGCATAAATACACCAAATTTCTAGCAAGATGTTGTACATTCACGTGATAGCTCTACTCAAAGAAATTTCCTAGGCCATAAGTAAAAACTCCTTGTGGGAAATAATTAATATGGACAATTCAGAAAACTTTACAAAAATATTTCTTTTTATTAAAAGCAGCAATTTCAAGCAGAACAATACACAGAATGTAAACATCACTAAGTCCAGCTCAAGCCTGCCGAACCTTCAAGAAAGTCTACACTAAATGCATCTACTGTACTAGCAAGTTAACAGACTATATTATAATTTGAAAATATATTTTCTACTATGAATCAAGAAAAAGTACTTTATCGTAATCTGTCCCAGCGCCAGATACTGGCATCATCACACACCGCTATAAGGATACTGCTATCCCTGCTAAAACTGGTCTGTCGGATGGCAGCAACACATTTAGGATGAGTAAGAGTCGTACACCTAGAAAGAAAAGAAAATTATTCAGCTGCAATGTTAAATCTTCCTACTACATACTGGAGCACTGTTTCAGCAATCCCTTATTGATGTGACCAAGGAGGAATTGAAGGCAACAGGATTATGGCCTTCCTGGTGTATTTTGTATTCTAAATGTGGACTTGGGAAAGCAGAGTTTCCTGTTCACCCACAGTTGTTTCTCATCCACCCAATTTTTAGTGAAGCAAGGATTGAAAGCTTATTGAATCACATTATTTAGGACTTCATAATCAGTGTATTTCCCAGAGTTAGGAATAAAATATCAAAATCGGGTGATTAAAGACTGCAGCACTTTCAGAAACTTCATACATTAATGTACTCATACACATGTATTTACATGGATTATGTAAATAAACATATAGAGATATGTACAACATATAGGGTATATAAAAATATAAGCATAAAATATTTATATATACAGTGTATATCCATTTTATATACAATGTTTTTTGGGAGTGGGTTTGTTTGGGGCCTTTTTTTGGGTTTAGAGGTTTCTTGCATTTGTATGTTTACATACATATGTATCTACATATATCTAAGAGATATGCTGTAAAATTGCCTGGTAACACAGATGAGGAACTGCAAAGCCATACAGTGCTCATAGCTCTCCTTTACACTCTCATTTTTCACTCTGGTCCTGTCGCCTATATCACCTTTGTCACGTGATACACCCACCTAGCACATCATCTTCTAATGGCTTTGCAAAATTTCCACCCAATTAGTTTGTAAGCTCTGTGAGAAATAAATTGTCTTTTACTGTATCTACACATGGTAGCCAGCACTCCAACTGGGGACTCTTGGCGTTACTATAATATAAATTATAAATCAGTGAGATACAATAAAGTTAACCTTCAGGGGCTCACAATATTTATTTCCCTAGTAATCATAATGGAAATTAGGTAGTACTGTTAAAGAATTTCTCTAGTTATCAGGAAAGGAAAAAGAAAAGTACCCCAACTCCCTATCTTAGCAAAAACAAAGTACTCACTTAGCTTTATGCGGATCCTCTATTTCTAAATCCCAAACATAAAGTTTGCCAACCTGATTGCCCAGAGCAAGCATCTTAAAAAGAAAGCAGAGGATAGAGAAGTTTTAGAATACTCCATCAAAGAATAAAGTCAGGATTTTATAAAGGCTCTAGAGCTGATAAATTGTGTGTAAACGTTTAAACATGAATGACTTAATGAGTTTGTTGAAAGAGTCAGAAAGGCTGTAGAATTGGCCTCCTTTCTTCCATTTTATCAATCTCTGCAGAGATGGGAGGAAGACATCAGTAAACATATTTTTGGTGGAAAACAAGTATTTATTTGCAGGAATTTTTTTCTACCAGGCAGAACCCACACTAAAAATCTGGAGCTCCTGCAGGTTCATATAAAGCCCCTTAGAGCAAACCATTCTGTTTCTCAGACATCACATGAACCAAGATTTTTCCTATGCCCATAAATATGGAATCAATTAAAAGCTACACACCACCTTCAAATACAGCAAAGTCGAATCTGACACATACCTTTTGCCAGAAATCCATTGAAAATCTCATGTACCATATGTCACACTGGCTATAATCAAATCTCCCAAGAATGGTCACGTTTGACTCGCTGGGCTTGATTTTATCTATATCATCTTCCATCTTGCCAGGCTTCCAGCAAACAATGGCATTTTCACAAGACTGGAATGAAACAATGGCAAACATCACCTGTAATTTATACTGCAGAATCAGTCTAAACATAAGCAAACATTTAATCTCACAGCTTCCCCAATGAGATTACAAAAAGTAGAACTGAAAATCTCATCTCTGTCCTTAGATCACAGCCATATCACCAACAATAATCACTGTCCATCACTGGCAACCTGATGCCCTCACAGCTTTGCCAGGTAATGGGACTGCAGGAGCCCTCCCTCACCCGCCTCAGATGAAGTCAACCAGATGTGCTCAAGCACAGTTTCATAAGCAGCTTAAACTCATCTTGGTTTGAGGATTGTTTACCCAATGCCTTTGACTAAGAGGACTGTGCACTCACCAATTGCTGGCATCAAGGCAGTTGGACTGCCTAGTTAATATCTGCAAGCCAATGTTGCTAGTGGACACAACACATTAATCAAAATTACTCCACTATGGTAACTCTCATCTCACTCTTTAGAGACTGGATCCCTCATCAGTATCTATAGATTCCCTTTCTGTATGTTCTGTGCAGATTCTGGTTAGCCAGAAACTCTGTACTTTTAGCAGAGGTACAGCTGTAGTAAGAATTTTACTTTCTAAGTATAAGCTGCCTACCCACACATCCTGACAGTTGAGAAAATTCACAATACACTCCACAAAATCATTTGACACAAGACAGTAATTTAACCTATGACCCAAATGCTAATAAAACCTTTATTGTTTAGGATCCTCAGGACCAGCAAATAAATGTAATGTAGTTGAAAAAACTGCAGCATTACCTTGGAAAGAATTAGATCTCCCAGCCACCGTACACAGTCAACATAATTTCTATGTATGTCTCTTGTAGAAAAGTCAGGAAAGTGAATTTTCTGGGAAACAAAAGGCCTATGGAGAAAATTGCCAAGTGAGATTCAGAGAAACAAACACAGAAGCACAAGTCTCATTTTTAATAACCAGTTTTAACATATTTCGATCTTAAAAGAACAAGCCCAACCTTTTTAAGTTTTATAACAAAGTAGATTTTGTATGCAGGGTTTTTTTTCTTTTTAATAGTAATAGGAACAGTCCCTGTTTTCATCCTCATTCCTAATGAAATTACTAAGTTTCCCACATATAACACTGTGCAGAGACAGTGCTGAGCAAAACCACTCCTTCAGATGCTGAATACAACTCCTGTCACCAAATACTTCAAGAACTAATTAAAGCTCAGTCTTCCTGATGCTGCTTCTGCAACATCTAAACTGTTAAATAGAAATGCACACTTAAAAAAAAAAAAAAATCATCATTTTAAAAAAAGCACGCTAAAAAAGCATCATTTAATATTTGGTAACATTACCAAAAAAAGCGAGAGTATTTTCACAGCTAGTCTCATTGCTGAACATGTTCACTGTGTTTTAGACTCTTCAATTCTCTCAATGGTTTAACTGGAAGTTAAGATCAAAAAGTTGAAGAACTTCATAAAGGAGGATTTATCTATCATGTATCTAGTTGCTATGTTTACTTGGTAATTTACTCATATCTGAGGTCAAATCAGAGAATGATGAAAATTAAAGTTACTACTATGTAATCAGTTTTGTCCCCACCCCAAAGTCAAATAATACAGAATAATTAACTACTCAATATCAGATTATTTGACACATTTAATTACACAGATTTGATTTCCTTCTAGAAATTTTGAGATGAGATGAAGAAAAGATATTGACATCTTGAAATGCATGAAATACAAGCTTTAAGATAATAATTCTAGACATTTTCTAGTCAAGCAAATAAGAAATAATTAAGATACTTAAAAATAAAAATCTCGGGACTTTGAATCAGAATTCAACAGAATTCCAGTGAAGCAAACATCAATAAGACCCATAATCTAGTGAGATTCAGTACCCAGCACAACATCCAGGTCACTCACTATCCCCAAGAACTCCCAACTTGGAAAGGAATTAACCTGGACAGTTGATAGGAGTATTCATGTGTTGCAAAGACAGACAAAGAGATGAAGACTACGTACCTGTTGGTTTTATTTGGGTTGTACTCATAAGACTCTTTGATAGCATTAATCATTCTCTTGGAATTAATTCTCCAGAGTTTTAGAGAGTGATCCATCCCACAGGACATGATTTTTTCACCAAGAAGATCATAATCCTATGTATATAAAATAATTTTGAGCACTCTCATCCTAAGATGCATCGTATCAACTCAGATGTTATTCCATCGTTTCCATCAAAACAGCATTTTATGTGTAGAGAATGCAATAAAACTGCATATTTTAAATAGAAAAACACTAAGAATGTAATCCAGCTCACTGCAAAGCAGCACAGCATCTTAATAATTATATTTAGTCTCTCTCAAGAAAGTGAGACATATTCAACAGCACTGACAGACAGTGAATCTACAGCTGGTTCTCCTCCTTCAGTAAGTTCCCTAGGAGCAACTTTGGCAGAATTCCAGGGCTATGACATGGGTGAATAATACAGTGTCAGGTTTCCTACAGATGTACCCTTCACCTTTCACAACAGGTCACACAACAGGAATGGAAAGAGTTCTTAAGAACAGCATATTAAAACTTAACTATTCTAGCTGATATTTGCTGGGTACCAGTGTCTGTTCACAGCCACTGAAAAACAATTTAACTAAACTCAAATAACTTCTTTCCTTCACTACCATGTCTCTCAAGGTTTATTTGCTTATGCTGCTTTGACTTGGTAAGACCTCAAGAACTTCAGAAGTGGGACCATCATGAAATGTTTTCACTCCTTCTAGCCATGCTCACTTCTAGGCTGCACCCTGAGAAAACCAGCTATTGAAACACACAGATCCTGTCTGTAAGAGGTGGCCACATCAATCAAACCACCTGACATTTAAAGTTGTCTATCCCCTTAAAACAGTATTTATGCACTTCCAGTTGGTTATTTTTAAGTAGCTGTAACATCAAAAACAGTGCACAAGAGGATATAAAGTTGCTTACTACCCTTTGTGTATCTACATGACTGCCCCACAGTCTTCCACTTACTGCACTTAACACCTCATCCCTGTGCCCTTCTACTCCTCCAAATATTGCAACCAGCGTGTCTGTCTGGATGTTCCACAGTCTCAATGCATGATCTATAAAGAACAAATAAAATTACATGCTGCTTTTTATATGGACATTTGAATAATATATTTCAGCTTAACCACTTTCAGTAACAGGTGTTTATGTAAACATCAAAAAAGCACTTAATTCTTCTTCTCGTTAGAAACAATAGAACTGCATTAACTAAAATTGCTATTATAACTAACTGTTAAAAGTAATTCTGTAAGTGAAAAAGTGTGCCCACCCTCTCCCCTAGGGACAGTTTCTAGCAAAAACATGCTCGGATCTTTAGATGATCCAAAAAGCAAAGAAAAGTCTGATCTCAGACAAATATGCTTTTCGTCAGTCTTAAAACCAATTTTATGTATCAAAAAATGCTAGAATTCCTTTCTGCCATTCTAACATCAACATTCAGAAAAGTTGTGATTTTCCATCTTTTAACCTTGAGATTTATTCTTTATGAACCACAGATAGTAGGGAAAGGAAAAACCGTTTCTATAAACAATATGTATTCCAAAGTCAATGAGACTAATCCACATGTTTAAAGAAAGTTTTACTAATTTCTAATGAAGAACCTCTAGTGTATCTCCCATTTGGAAATGGGAACCTCTAGTGTATTTCCCTTTTGGATTCCACAAGTACGCTGCACTTAATTACAGCAACACACAAAATCCCAGAAGGGACACAGGTGGCCATGCAGTCCCAAATATTTTCCTCTTTTTTATTAATCTCTCAGCCAAGTAGTTCTAACATCTCAGCTATTCTCCTGCCTCATGTCTTCTCAGTGATAGTACCTGGTCCAGAGATTGTACATTAAAACTTGCAGTACTGTGGCTAATGTCAAAACAGTATTACAAAGAGAACCTAAAAAATATACAGAAACTGGATGTTTACAGGCCCACAGCACCAACTTGACAGATGCAAGCATCCCAATTCCTGTTCTCATGTAGCTTCATCAGTAAGTCCAAATATACTAAAGTCAAAAGTCTCTTTCAGTGAGTATTTCCAACTCAAGCATTCCTGAAGGCTGGCTCCTTGGGGCAGATCATGCCCTTACTTAACACACAGTCAAGATTAGGAAGTTGTGACTGTTAAAACTTTCGGCACAAGCCCGTAAGACACCATACCAAAAACTCCCTTCACTAATATGTTTTTTACACAAAGTCCAATTAAAGTTTCCAAGCAACAGACAATCAAAGTTTTTCCCAAAGAACATGATGGTGAATGCTGCCTGCAACATTAAGACACCCCCACTAGATGGCAACGTGATTCAACAACTGAAAAATATTTAATTCAACTGTCTGAAAGCAAAGAGCAAACCCAAGGCTCCTGATTGTTCTCTCTCCTAATAAGTAGCACTATTCACAGTCTCTCTGCACCACAGGTGGAGTTATGGCTGTAGGCCATGGATTTAATAAGTATAAAATATATAGCCATGAAAAAGCATGATTTGCTCTCAACTTTCAAGGTGAACTTTTTCAGTGCCATTCATAAAAACAATTCATTAAGGTTTTCGGCCATATTCAAGACCAAACTCCAATCCAAAGTATCCTCATTTATACAAAAACAAAAGAGGTTTTTCCTCACCTTTGCTTACAGATAAAAGAAGATTTGGATCTCTTGGATGGAATTTCAGTTCATTGATTGCATTTCCATGGCCCACGTAGTGCTGGGATAGAATTCAGAGACCAAGTTACCATTTCCCCTCATGTTTACTTGTACTTAGAAGAAAAAAGTGTCATGCCTTACTGAAACACAAGCTGCATCTCAAAGTTCTGAACACTCACCTTTATGCACTGCATTGTAATAGGATTAATTATCCTAATAATACCCCTGGATCCTGCCACAGCCAGAAGAGGATGGCTTGTATTGCTATCATATGTCCACGCACAGGTATAGAAATTTTCATCTGCCTGCAATGCCTTAAGTTAAGGATCACAGAACAAACAGGAGATTTCTCTTTTTTAAACATTTTATTCTAAGCAAACTTGTTGCTATTTTATCCAGGTGCCCAGGAGTCTCTGCTGGACCCCATAAGAAAAAGACACATATTCAGTTATCCACCTGCAAATACCAGCAACATCACCTTTTCTGTAGATGTTAATTACCTCACTTCTGTTCCATAACATACAAGGACACCTTCTCTTTCATGGCATCCCATTTGATTGGGAATAATGAATCACGACTGAGTTCACAAGTTAATGACTTGTGTATTGCAAAGGATCAACACAAGTTATTAATGCTTCAGAGCATGAAACGCAGTTCTTAGGCTTTAAACACAGTTCCAGTTCACAGGGAAACTGAGACAACTGTTAAACAGGGAAACACACAAATAGTAGTGTTGGGAAGATTAAACTGATGGAGAACTAGTTTTCAAATACTTTAATACAGTCTGGTCAATGAGTCTGCATTTTTAACATTTTTTTAACAGGAGGGATTCTAGGATGTGGGAAAGAGGCAAGACTTGGACCTAACATAAAGAATGCACCACATGAGCAAAGTATGAAATCACAGACAAAACATTTGTATGCTTTTTCCTACAAAGCCTCTTGATTTTTCATAAAGAGGAAGAAAACACGTGGGTATTTAACTTAAAAGGATACATCAGCATCCACATAAGACTGCAACAGACGGATTTCTCCTTGGGAATGACACTCATATAAAGTAACCTGGAGGCAAAAAACCAAAAATAAGTAAGTGGGAGAGACTGCTGCTTAGTTGTGACATATCAAAAGAAATCACATGCACCCATCTATTGACTGCCTGATGGGGAGAGGTAGAGTGCATCTACAGTTTAGTTTTCATCATCTATTTGTCTCCAACAGGTGAAAATGGTTTGATAAAAGAATGCCCACAGCACTTTCAGTAAAGCACCATTCCAGGACTTGTCAGCTGTCCTTCCCAGATACTAAAGTCTATTATTTGAATTGTCTTAATAAGATAAACCCTTGTTGGAATTAATTACCATAGTCATCTCTAACATGACTTGGTCTTTTAATGACTCATTGAAACCTTGCTTCAACTTAGTTTAATACTTTTGGTGACTTGCCAGACAGAACAAACCTAGAAATGAAATACTTCTCATTTATTCACGACAGTTGCACAGAACACACTTCAGGAGTTATTTTCAAGACTGAAATGACATTGATCCTTATTCAGAGGAAGTCTATAAATTGACTCCACACAGGCCATCAATTTAGCTACTAAGCTGGCTGGTATCACTGCAGACAGTTCTCACCCCGTATATATGAGTATGTATGAGTACATGACCTTTAGAAAATAATAACATTTATGAAGAGCAATTTTATTGAGAAGGTACATTTATGCACCTCTCTTCCTTATCCCATATGCATATTACTGAAGGACTTTTTTCTTTACTACACAGGTTAATTATCAAATAGCTAATATATGACTTCGTAGAACAATCCAAAGGACACAACTCTCCCACATAACAGATGCTACACATCTTAGAAATACATCTGTTTATATTAAGTATTGTGTGCCCATACCAAACACAGGTAAAGGGATTGCTTGAAAACAGGAATGCATGCAGAACCACACAGAAGGGCGTATGCTGAAAAGCAGATTACTCACTCTGTTGCTGCCTACAGTGGCAAAAACAAGAGGATCACCTTCTTTACTGTGCCAGTTAAACTGGACGCCAAACAGAGGCTGGCCATGGTCCTCCTATAGGGGTAAAGTAAGATTAGAGATAAAAAACCCAACAAAACCCACAGGCATATTATTGCTGTGAAATTCAACAGTTCAATTAACAAGTTTCCCTCCTCAAACTAATGGATTCACAGCCAGTATAATTTTAGACAGTGAACAGTTAACAATCAATAGTTTTGTAACATCACATTTTAACTTAGCTGTCGTAAATGGAGGTTAAAGGAATATTCTGACAAACACACCCCTCCCCTTTCTTTTTCCACCAAGCTTTTAAAAAGTAAAGGGGAAGAACTGTTCTCTCAGTTACGGCCAGAAGCTGGCAGAACTCCCAAGTTATAGCTGCAGCTCTACTATTTTGTTTTGCAATTTTCAACAAGGTAACTTCTGCATCTAAGGTCACACCTATAAGCATTTTCTATCTTAATTACTTATACACAAGGATTTGCAACTTCCCAGGGAAGAATTACCAGGAGAGAGAAGAATTATATTGGTAAAAGGATGGAGAAGGGCCACATTTAACTATTACATTACAGTTAGGTCTTGTAACTTTGTCAAAGACACAAGCAACTCTCCCCGGCATGTCACAATACTGCTACAAAGTTCATGTCTACAAAGTGTTTTCAGATGGCCTTTACAAACAGTTACCAGAGAAATGCCAAGTATTATTTTTACACAACTTACATCAGTTTGAGAGAAAAAAAAAAAAGCAGATATGTTTATGAATTGTGATGAATATGGTGGTGCTTGCTAATAATTGATAACAGTATTTTGGCCTGTCCTGACAGGATGTTTTCAGCAAGAATAATGCTCATTGAAGTGCCTCCCCACAGGGGACTGTCTGGGACAGTGCAGGCAGGAAGGAAGTGTCTCATGATGGCTGTTAAGCAGCCTTCAAATGGCAGCGCTTCAGAGACAACCCGAGAAGCACCAGCCCTGGCAGCTCTGGCCTATCCAAAACCAAAGAATAAATTTGAGATGGGGGTGCAAGTAGGGAGTCTAACACTACTCAGAAAAAGAAAAGTAAAGGAAGTCTGGAAAAATTTTAAATAGTATTATTTACTGAGAAAGGCATTATCTGTTATTAACAAAAACATCTAGAAGAGCTAGAAATAGAAAGCAGAAAATCTTTCAGAGATGAAGGCCCTCCTGCAATTCTTAAGAGAGGTAACAACTTTCAAAGCTCAGCACAGATTAAAAAGAATTGTTCAAAGTTCAACTCAAAGTATTACCCATACAAAAGAACAAACTAATGGCTTTATGGGATGAGGGGCACGGGCTATTAGGAAAGAGTAAAGTAGCAAGGTTATTAGTAATCCCAGGACAGAAGGAAAAAGCAGGTATTCAGTATCTGTAAAGCAATACAGTTGAACTAGAAATGAAGAATGAGGAAAACTGTAAGCCATAAAATTGCATACACAAGGCCATGATTTTTGTGTGCAATACATTCATTAATTTTACTTTGTAGCAATAAATTTATTAATTTTACTTGGTAGCCTTGATTTTTGAGCGTATTTAAGTCTTGTTTGAAGAGAATGGCTGAGAGATCAAATTCAGAATGCTTAATAAAGTTCTTCCACTGATAATTACTAGGTTTCAAAATTCTGCTTGAAGGAGTTCATGCTGGTGAATAGTGAGAACTTCTAACATATCACATGAAGTAACACAGGTAAAATGCATGGATTCCTACTGCTTTATTACAGATGCATATTAGCAGGTTTTGCATTTGTTTTTCTGGAATAACCTTGTTTTCTGTCATATGCCCTGTTTCTGATAAATTTAACAAAATACAAAAAGTGAAAAGCAGTATGTTTTTTGCCCTCAAGACAGGATATTTTTTCAGCATAAGTTGCAGTAAGTTTCTGATTTTCTAGGTAGGACCCAGACCAAGTTAATAAGTAGAGGTATATAACAGAGTGCTATACTCTTTCTATATTTTTATATTTGAGTACATACCTAAAGTATTTTGCAGGCTTTTTCAATGAAAACCTATTTCCCTGGAAAAAATTACTCTGCAAGACAGATGTGTTTAGTCCACTTACTTCACCCACACTACATTTCTCACACCAGGTGCTACAATCTCCAAGAGCCTGACCATACATATTGCAGTTTTGCTGGTGTTTGATGGATGAAGCAGCCAGGCAGAGGCTCTTGCAGGAAGATACCAGTGTATCTGCAGAAGGTCTACTCCTATTTAAATTCCCAACATCCTCACTGATCAGGAACAGCACATAGCTATTCTGAAAATACCTGTCTCTTCTAATTCTTGTCCCAAGCGCTAAACAATGAAGGAGGTTTTCCAAAACATCATCTTTCTAAGTGCCATGTACAATGGTTATGCTCAGATGCCAAGTATGTGACACAAATCTGACACTGGTTTGTACAGACAGAAGTGACCCAGATACCCGTCCAAAAGTAAAATTGTGAAATGCCATCTTGTCCCTGGTATGAATAAAGGGCATGAAACCCAAAGTACTCAGGTTCTTCATGCACTAGAGAAAGAAGGCAGAGGAGAAAACAGACCTATTGCTACAAAAGCAAATAAATAAAACAATCAATGGTGAGTTCCAGCCTTATTCACTCAACACCAACCCAGGTTCAATCAAAAAGTAATACTAGACCTGTTTTTAGACACAAGTACTATGCCAACACAAAAAATAATCACCTGCATGAATGCCTTTTAATATACGTCACCCACACTGCCAGTGGTGAACCAACTGCCCACACATGCATTTCCAATACCCAGAAGGGGAAGTAAGCCATTATGGGCAGTGGGTTTAGTTACATTTAGTCTCCATTACACATCAAGAAGCTAGAATCCTGTGTGGCATTGGATACTGGTTCCCAGGTCAGGGGACAGCAAGCAGAAGCTGAGATAACACCAGGCTGCTTACAACTTTTAACACACACCGTAAGCAGAAGCAAAGGGTAGAGAAAATAATTGCATTGCTTTAAAGGGAGCACAACAAAGCAAAATATACATGGTTTTCTGACAAAAGATCTTTAAGCAAAACATATATGGATATATGAGGATGTGTTAGCTGTATACGCTCATTTATAAACCCTATTTCCATTCATCCCACAGAAAGCAAAGATTTTTCAGTACATCTTACAGTGACTTAGTACTCCAAAAAGAAAAAAGGCAGCTTTTTATTTCCTGTTGTTTTCCGAGTTGTATTTTCTCTCCTGATGCTTAAATTTCACCCAAAATAACTTCCAAAGTAGTGTTTGAAAAGCATATTTAGCAAGCACTGAGTTTTTCAGGCTGAGTCATAACGGTTTAACACTCAAAGCAGACAGTAATGGCCATATTTCTTTGTTTCCCCAAGGAAAGAAGTAAAAAGCAAAACAAGAGGGGAAAACCAAGAGTACAAAAGTGGAAAAACACACAACTTATACACCCCTAAAGAATATTCATTTCTATATTTTTACATCATGTTGACCCTTGATTAACTTCAATTATCAGCACCTTACAGCATAGTTTAAAAACATAAACTAGGGGATATATGATGTGGTACTCAAAGAGTCACAAGCGTCTTTCTAAACCCACAGACAACACTCAATCATTAGAGTTTTCTTCAGAGTATCTGCAAAATTAGTATGGAAGAACAGGAAAAGGCAAAGGAGAGGCTTCCTCAACCATGAAGTAGAAAACCAAATTTGGCTGCTACCTAGTCTTTGTCTTAACATGCACATCTCATATTATTAGCATTAATTTCAGATCAAAAAGAAATGGGGGGAAAAAAGCAAATAAAAATACCCCACGTAATTGAAAGGCTACATTTACTCCCTCACAGCTTGATTCCACTTGCACAGGAATCTGTTCACAGGCCCTGATTCAAATCCACGGAAATCAGGGATTGCTTAGTTTCATAGTTTGGTCTTTTGGGTCACTCTACAGTGGGGTCTGGATTGACACTGAGGTGAGGGAATGTTTTGTCTTCCCAGAAGACACTTGGAAAGTACTAACCCTTTTTGTCTGCAGACAGAAAACAAGTATGAGTAACAAAGCTCAGAACTTGTTAGAAGTTTGGGTGCCCAAAGGGCCGTGTCTGTGTCTGAAGTATGACTTGAAGCCGCAAATAGCACCATCCGCGGGGGCGATTCATGCGAATCACAGGAACTGCTGCCTACCTTGGTGAAATGAAACAACTTCCCTTCCTCCTACACCCTCAAAGGACTGGAGGTAATTTTTATATTTCAAGAACACAGTAAGATCAATTTGTTTCCCAGATACTTTTGTCAGTGTAACTTTATATCACAGTTTCTCCAGTGGCAACGCTCATTTAGGTTTCCATGCTGCAAACCTTTTTTACGCCCTCGCACTCAGTACCCCAGTGTTTCAGTAAGGCAGCCTGAAGACAAAGCTCAGAAAGAGCCACATCAGCACAGCTCCACAGTAAAGCATGGGGGAATGACAAAACATTCTTAGAGCAAGTCTGCAGAAAATATCCACTACTGAGCCGCACAGATCCTCGTGCCAAATAAATACAGACTGTAACGAAACTCCCATCTTGCTCCAGACACAATCATTTTTTATTTAGAAATCTTCTAAAAATCAAATCCTAGGGCTTATTTACAGCTTTTGCTACATAAACATCCCACACGAGGCTGAGGAATGAGAAAAGAAGAACATCCTGGCAGCCTAAAATAGTCATGAATGAGAAAACTCATTCAGTCCACCATAGTCCGTCACTAGTGCAGAAGAAAACAGCCCCATGCAAAAACAGCAGAAGAGGGAGTAAAGACCATGAATCCACATCTCTTAAAACCATCAGGTGTTATATGGGAAGATACATACTATCTAAATCAGGTGCTAACACATGATCCCAACACTCACAATAAATTAACCAAATTGCACCACACAGTAGTTATGATACTGCCAGAGGACAGAAAATACCTGATCTGGTGTGTGTTAGGTAAAAGCTACTCTAATATTGTTGGGTTGATTTGCTTGGGGTTTTTTTTCAACATGTAGAAAAACCTGTGCAGGTTCTGTGCTTTGCATGAAGTTGTCACAGATTTTGGTTTAGTTCAATTTGTTCATCTAACTTCTTATATTTATCACTAGCATCCAGAACTTCAATGAAATACATAATTATAGCATAACTTCGCAAACTGTACAAAAATGGGGTTTAATTGCAGCACTACCGACTGTTTCCTATTTCTCTTTACCCCTTTTCTTCAAAACTTTGGGTATTCCAAGTAAGAAAGGTACTTGCTTCAAATTAGCAGGGAACATAATTGTTTAAAGATATTTAAAAGTATCTAGGTTGACACTGTCTCACGGCCAACACTAACACTGCTGCCAGCAAGTGGTGCCCAGCATTCCCTGAAGCCCACACATACCTACCTTTAGGCTATTTACACATTTGAAGGAATATTTGCACTTCTTTGACTTCCATTTTCCTTTCCCCCAGCTTTTTCTTCCTGGTGCATTAGGAGTGTTTGTCGGTGTATCAGGGCGTTCGGTGTTAGTACCGCTTTCAATACTAACGGCATCATCCTGAAAACATTCAAAATCATATAGAATGTCACAAAGACATCATTAACTGCTGTATAAATTCAACTAATCTTGCAGCACTTGGCCTTTTCACTTTTTCTTCTCATCCATAAGAAGAGATCTCCCAGGACTTGCTGTTATTTAGATTCATGTATTTAAATCTAATGCCAACATAATAGTATTCCTCTCTAGAAACAGAACATGAATCACACAAGGATTACTCCAAGAGGGAGAGATACGAACTGTGACCCAGTGATGCTTCTTCAGAATACTGGTCGCTGCTCTTAACAAAATGTCTAGAGATAAAGTAGCTGCTTCCCTTAGAGAACATCTCTGATCCAGATGAAGTGAGTACTTCTGAAGTACCGAAGAAGAGTTGTTTGTGTAAAAACATGAGGCTTGACCTTACCAAGAACCAAGCCATTCTGAGGCTTCTGTACACCCTCAGCAGCACCAGTCACAGCACAGCTCCGCAGTGGGTCAGCATCGACATCAGAAGACAAAGTCTCACCTCTCTCTCCTGCTCTTTCCCACAGATACCTACTTTTTTCCACTAAAAGCTAAATTCTGATCAGCTAACTAATCCAATTGGCCCTCCAACCATTAGCATAAGATAAGAATGGGGAAAACTGAAGAAAAGAGATACCCAAAACACCCCTTTTCCAGCCATGCAGAGATTTTAAATCAGCTTTGGACAATCAGCAGAAACTACAACTTCATGTGTGGTCTTACTGCAGTGCACTGTTTAAAAGGACATGTCCCTGCATCACCCGTCAGAGAGCACTTCACCTTTACCTGCATTGTACCTGCCAACCCTGTGCTTCCATGTGAGTATGTTCAGCTTGCTAAAAATCAACTTTTCCCATTCTTTCTGGCAAGACAGTCTGTTCACTTTCCATCAGAGTAGTGGGGGGAAAACAACTCATCCCAGGCCAAGCAATTTCTAGAGCTGAACTAAGGCAGACAGAGGCAGACAACAGCCTGTCACTGGAGGAGATTCAAGCTGCACTAGGAAGTCCACGAGGAATATGGAATGAGGTCAACTATAAACATTAATACACCAATTCCCACCAAGCATTTATTCTTTGTCCCAGTTTCATGTCTGTGTTATCAGAAGCCTGTAGAGGTGTACTAGTCTTTGTCTGCCCAACAACTCTGAAAAACAGGACATTCAGAGGAGAAAAAGGAGGAGAGATACCACACAAACCCATAAGTGTACTGCCCAAATCTGGAGTCATTTCCTTCACTTTGTACCCCTAAAAGAGCCAATCCTCCACTAATATGCATAACCAAGTTTAACAATTTTTACGTTTTCCTGTTTTTTCTCCTTTACCCTAAAAAATGTCAGAGTTTGCCCAATTCTCACCTCCCAACAGCACTTGCCAGAATTTTAATACTTGACAAGACTGAAGTTTTCTCTGGACTAGCCACATATTGTCAGCGAGAGAACACCAGGCAGCTAGTGTGGTGCTACTACACCAGGTATCTGCAACTACCACATAACCAACAAACCTGCACATGGGACACCTGTAGAGCAAAACACACCCCTTCTCCAAATCAACACTATTATGTCAATTTTAAACAGAATCCCCCATCTTGCAGAAGTAGTGGAGTCCAGTAACAAACTCTTGAAAAAGGAATCCCTTCACTGCTGAGGCAACCCACATCAGGGAATCATATAATCATAGAGTGGTTTGGGTTGGAATGGACTTTAAAGATCATCTAGTCTAACCCACTGCCATGGACAGGGACACCTCTCACTAGACCAGATTACCTAGGAGCCACATTCAGCCTTAAAACACCTCCAAGGATGGGGCATCCACAACTTTTCTGGGCAACCTGTTCCACGGTTACTGGTAGAACACAGCTGACAGCAAAGCAAGCCTGAATGTCTGTCACCAAATTACACTTCGATCCACAAACGCTGCTGAGCTATGAAAAAAAACAAGAGCAGTGGTGTGGAACATCTCAAACCTGCCTGTCACCTCACAAACACCACTTCCAAAAGTTGCAGAGGATGTAGTCCACATCCCTCACTAGCTGGATAAGTGCAGAAAAAAACCTCCACGCCCTATAAAACGCACACACAAATAACCCCCTCCACACCAGTAACTACATAAAGTGACTGCTCGATACCTTAGATTAAGTTTACCTTTCAGGTATAAAGTTATTCTACATCAATCACATTACCTTTACTCCGAACACTAGAATTTCAACTAACTTAAGAGATTACAGACGCCATCCCTGCTGCCTTCTGCTGACGGTAGCTTACGAGCACCATCTCCTACTTCTCATTCGCCAAGAGGCTGCACACATAAACTTGTGCTGCATGTTACTCTACAACGTGACAGTGAAGACACACGATGCAAAACTGCAAGAAAGATGGAAAATTCTGCTGGATTGCAGGAGAAAAAAAAAAAAAAGAGAGAAGTCTGACGTTTTGAAGCAGAGCTCGAGACAGAGCCCGCTCACAGTCTGGGCCTCAAATCCACCTTCACCCACGTGGAGGCAGAGCGAGCGTCTCTCCCCCAGACCCTCCTCGGTCTCTCCTACCGGGGCCTCCCTCCAGCGGCCCCGAGGGGCGGCCACCGAGCCGAGACGGGTGGGCTGAGACCCCTTCTCCCTCTCCCCCCTCACCCCTTCTCCCGTCCGGAATACGGCGATGTTCCCCCACGGCGGGGCCCGCCTGGGACGGGCGGCGGCGGCCCCCCCTCCCCTCAGCGCTCCCGCCCGCCCCCGGCGCGAGGCCCCGTGCCCGCCGCGCGCGCGCTCCCGCCACACCACCTCCCCCCACCCCTCCTGCCGCCTCCCCCTCGCCCGGCCTCACGTTCTCGTCTCCGGACAGATCCCCGGGATTACTGTTCTCGTCGCTGCTCAGCTTCTGCTTCTTCGCCGGCATCTCTCCCGCCGGTGCCGCCGCCGCCGCCGGGGCTTCTCCCCGCTCAGACATCTTCCCCGCCCCCCACCCACCGCCACGCAGCCGCAAAGCGCGGACGAGGAGGTTGGAACGGCTGTGCCGTAAAGCGGCCCCGCTGCCCCGGCCGGAGCCGCTGCGCCGGCGGAGGAGCGCCCTTCCCGCCGCTGGAAAAGCGCCTTTCCCGCCGCTGGAAAAACGCCCTTCCCGCCGCCTCGGGGGCTGAGCGGGCGGCGGGAGCCCCTCTCGCCTTGGAGGGCTCTGCCGAGAACTAGCCCGCGTGCTCACAGCACGGCAGCGTGGTGGCACTTGCCTAGCGCTGCCTGTAGCCCGAGCACGCGTGTGATGGAGAAACAAACAGCCCCTTTCGCCACGGAGGACTGACTGACCCCTCTGTCCGTCTTTTCTTGTGCCCAAAGGGTCTGTTGGGGCCTTTTTGAGTTCTCTTACTCCTCGAAAGTCCTTCAGTCTGGAAATAAAGTTTCCGGGTAAGAAAAACAGGCTCTTCTCTGCTTCCTACTCCTGTACTCCCTGGCAAGCTACTTCTGCAGCTATAAATTAAATAACTGCAGTTGCCAGTTTTTTATTTATTTACTTATTCACAAACCACAGGTCCCTGAGTCATAATTATTATGAAGAGAAAAAAAAAAAAAAAAAAAAGCTTCTAACAAAGAGGAAAAGTAATGTGCCCACAGGCACAGCATCTTATCTGCTACTCTTGAAGAGGCAGAAACGAGTCTTTTCTCCCTGCGGGAGACATTCCAGTCTCAAAAAAGCTTTGAGGGAAGTGACAGAAGTGAACCGTGCCTAGTATATAAAATTTAATCTCGCATGAACTTCAGAGATAAAGAGGAAGAGATATACTTCAAATGGTGCGTGTATTACAGTGTTTTTAGCAATAAACAGTTTCTCTTCTGCAGAACTGTAGGCTCCAATGAAGCATTACACAACATATAGCAAAAGGTGGTAGTTTACAGGTGAACTACCTGCCTAGGTCTGTGCTGTAAGATCGAGGTTTTGATAGAAATGTTTGTGGGAAAATATACAGGCTTGTTTCTAAAATATGACAGGATGTTTTTTAGACTGATGTAATAAAGACTAAATCACAACTGTGCTGCAGATTTGTTAAAAGAAGGGCAGCCACAAAGTTTTCAGCAGAGAGAGTTTTTAACTTCTCCCTGTGAGTGCCCCTTAGCTACTGGGGAGAAGACAGCTCCCCTTCGTCCTGCAGCTGTCAGCTGACATGCTCCAGACGTCCAGCTGAGCTGCACGTTCAACTGCACCACGTTTCACCAGCTCACAAGGGAAGTGGAAGCCTCAGCTAGCCTGTGCTTCATGGCCAGCGTGCAGAAAGGTTCCTCACCCACTCCAGAATCAATCAGTTTCAATCAGTTCGTGTCCCTCACAGACTGCTGTGTCCTGGCAGGTCTATGCCTTCTCCTATTTTCCAGATGCTGGGGAACCTCCTTCTCCAGGTGATAGCTCTGCTTCCCTCTCGAGACACTTTTTAGTCTAAACCACTTGCTTTTTTTTTTGCTTTCTTAGAAGATATGAAAGGCTGGTGTACCAGGGGAACCCAGTTTCCAAATGTCATAGTACATTTCATCAAGCTTCTATTTAAAGAATTAGTTGTGTGGTTAAACACAAGCTTGAAAGTTTGGAGAATTTGCTTCAATTTGTGCTCTTCTGAGATGCTCTTTGGAAAGCCTCCATGCTTTTCTTTGCCTCAGTTTCTCAACAGTGTTACAGGAGAAGCGCTTCTTACATCCCAGAGGGGTATTATGAAAAAATATGGTTCATTATTTGTTTAATTAGTATAATACTGCTATATAAATACCATATGCATATTAACTAAGAAGTAATAGGGCCCTTGATATAGTGTATAGAGGAAAACAGGAGAACAATAAAGTATTTTTTAAAAATCTGCAGTCAGTTTTAAGTAGTGATTTAATGGTATTTTAAAAGCACATGGTGGGTACCTGGGAGACTGGATTTAATTTTGGCAAAGATTTTGCCAAATATGTGTTCTCATAGGATTGCAATAATAACTGTCAAAAAATTTCTGGAACGCCTCAAAGACATAGGGTCTTAAGAGATGGTCTGGCTTGGTTTGGTTTGGTTTTTTTTTAATACATACCACAATATTTCTGGATCATTCAGGGACATTGAAATACTTTTTATATATATGGGTAGAAAGTAAACCGGTCTCACGCCTTTCATTCATTCTCTTCCAGGCAAGCTTCTTCACAGAATCATGGGATTGTGGAGGTTGAAAGGAATCTCCAAAGCTCATCATCTCTAACCCCTGTTCAAAGGGCCAGTTAAAGCCAGTTCCTCAAGGCCTCATTGAGTCCAGTTACAAATACCTTCAATGCAAGCTATTTTGCAGCCACTGTGGTCTTCTGTGTTCAGTGTTTAACTACCCTCATGGTAATCTTTCTTTTAAGTTGTAATTAGTCAGAAATTTGCATGCTTCAATTAGTGTCCTTTGCCTTTTCCGTGTCCTTTGTGACTGGGTCTGCCCCCTGCTCCATGGAGCAGCAGACCTATATGTTCCTCAGCCTTCCTTTTGCTGCCACTGTACCTACAGAAGCCTTTCCTGGTAACCTTCCCCTCCCTGTCTGGTTTCATCTCCCAGATGAGCTTTGGCTTTCCTACCACCAGCCCTACATGCTGAAGCAATATCTCTGTGTTCCTCTTGGGCAGTCCATCTGTGCTTCCGTTTTCCACACACTTCCTTTTTGTGTTAGAGTTCAGCTGGGAGTCCCTTATATATCCATGCTGGTCTCCTGCCACACTTGCTTGGTTTTCTGCACATTGGAACAGACTCTTCTTTTTCTTAGAGGAGCTTCTCCTTGAAGATCAAGCAGCTGTCCTGAGCCCCATACTAATTGGATCCTGCCAGTAAGATTCCCAAGTAGGCCAAAACCTGCTCTCCTGAAGTCCAGTGTTGTGATTCTACTACTTGTCTTGCTCATTTCTCTCAAGATTTTCAACTCTACAGTCTTGTGTTTGCTGCAGCTACATCTTTGACCAGCTTGCTTTTGTTTGTGGCAGGTGCAGCAAGACATCTCCCCTGGCATCTTTCTTCCTTGATATGCTTCAGGTAGTCCGCATACCTTCTGTCTTCTTCTAGTGGTGATTTTGGCAATCTGCTGCTCCAGGTAGCTCCGAACTTTTGTCTCCAAGAGTAGGCAGCAGAGGATATGTAAGAAAGAATGTAAGAGATAGTGGTGTTCTAAAGAGTCTTAGAATTAGCTCAGGGTTTCTGACTGTGTGGGTAGCCCTTAATTTTGCCATCTTAAAGACGAAGGGGCTGTGCTGTGCTGGGAAAGGAGGATATATGGAATAGTGAGCTAGTGGGAAGACATCAAGGAGTAGAGGCCTGGTTAACAAGTTTCTTGTTTCCACTGATACAGGGAGCATGGAGAGGTATTTTGCCCAGGCAATACGTGTTTTCTTCCAACCTCTCCTGTTACTCAGTGAAGCATCTGAGTCTGGCTCTTTAGAGCTCCTGCATTAACAGAGGGGCCCTGGCCTTTGTGCTGCCCCGACCCTATGCTGCCTTAGGAAGCACTTATTTTACCTATGTGCAGAGATAGCCCCACAGCTAAATTACCTGATAGAGGATCTGCTCTATAAAAAGTGCTTCCTATTATTGTTACTAACTGTTTTCTATGTGTCTGTAGATCAGAACTACTGAATTAACTGGAAAAAAGTAATTCTTTAAATTCTATTAGCTCGATGGGAAAACAGAGCCATGGCAACTGAGGTGGATTCTGTTCTGCTCCGTGTATAGCCAATAGCCCTGTCAGTCCATCCCCAATTACACAGGCCGTTCCACTGGTATTTTTATTAAGAGTCCGAAAACATGGCTGGATTTTCAGAACACCAGTTGAGTTTTTAAGTCTGACAGCTAACACAGCTTTTGCCTTATGAAAACAGCAACATTAGAAACAAACTGGAAAAGCATCCACACAGAAAACCGTAGCATCCCTTTTGTGTAATGGGAGTGCAACAGCCAGAAAAGGCTGCAGTCTTTGCCGCCCCTCTCACTTTTGAAAGATTAATGGGTCAAACCTTCGGCTGACTCATACTCTGAAAACAAGGAACAGCTCACACATTTAAATCTTGCTGCAGAAGTTCAAGATTATATGGATAAAACTTACATACGTTATCCATCTGCTAGAGCTAACAACCTGCATAAAAATGGAAGATGTATCTGAATCAGAAGACGAGACAGCTGAGTTGATCTGACAGCTCAGTGATACTGAAGGAAGGATATCTCACCCACCCCCCTTTCCAAACCTTCTTCATGTTCCTAATTCTGGTTTTCCAGCACTTCTCTTCCATGGGCTTTGCTTTTCAAAACGCTCTCAATGAGCCAGTTCAGCTCACTAACCCAGAAGAAAATTGATCAAGCACGAAGTAACTTGATCCTTTGTCTTTAGCTAATCGGCAAAACCAGACAAATGCAAATTCTCTGATGACCACCAGAAAGGAAGCTGAAGCTAGCAGTGAAAGATGGCAGAGAAATAAGATCTCATCCTGATGGTAGAGGTGAGCTGCAGCTCAGCAATGTCCTGACATCTCCCTGTATGCCACGTCAGTTTATGGTTTATCTTCAATGTAGAAAGGGTTTGACCCAAGATGTAGGATTCACTATGCTGCTGTAACAGTTCTGCTACCATGATGACAGAGGGGCAACTTCCAGTTTTGTGTCAGTAAAGTATCATCTTAGTCTGTGGCTTCATGATCAGCAGCAGCATGGCTCAAACAGTCCCATCCTACCCCATCCACCTAATTTCTCCTGCTTCCACCTGCCCTTCTATTCTCTGCCAAGGAATGATTTACATCGCTGTTTAAAGAATCACACAGGTCAAGTGAATTGGCAGAAGAAAGCAAGGAGCACACCTCTTTTCTCTTTCCCTTGTTTGTTCACAAAGTAGTACACAAACAGCTCTGTTGTCACAGTGCAGGGAGTGGCACAAGAACAAGTGGTGGGAAGAGAGGGAGGTGGCAGGAAAAAAGCCAGAATTACTTAAGCCAGTATTGTCACCAAATAAATCCTCATGGACCCACAGCTCATGTGAACAGAGCCTTTAGTCTAGTTTAAAGTGACCTTTCTTCCAGAATAGCTTGTTCTGTATGTGGAGGAGCTCTCACTGAACCAGACAGGCACATTACAGTACATGAAGCATGCTTGCAAAGGGACTTTAGAGACCAGTTTATAGAATAAATGGGGGGATCTGCAGCCCCACACACTGGGTCAGTGACAAAGTACAATAAAGATTCTGTGATGCAACCTCTGCCATCAACAGGAATTCAGCTGCTGGTGTAGCCTGTAACAGCAACAGTTAAAAATGTCCTAAATGCTAAGGGCTGCTGTCCATCCTATTGGCCATCCCAGAACTAATCCGTAGAAGTGTGAGTATTAAAGCAGTAAATCACCATAACATCAAAGAATCTGAAAGCCCACAATAAGAAACTAACACTCAGCTAAACTGTATTTCACTTGCCATCTGTACAGTGAGCAGAAGTATGCGCAGCTATTTCCCTAGGATTTTCTCCCCGTCTTCCCAAAAACACTACAAGGATGATCCCCATAAAGATTTGCATTCAACTTGGGAAAGATACAAGTCAGGAGCATCCAGGGAATCCCCAGCTTCCATTACCACTTGGTGCCCCTTTGGTAGGCAGTTCTTGGCCTGGGTGTCTCCTTAACACCAGGGAATACTCTTAGAGAAACCATCCTGCTACACAGCCAGTCTGTAGGGAAGATAGTACAGACTCAGGCCTTGTGCTACATTGTCTGTTCTGTGGCAGCATCACTCACCAAAGGAGCAGCTAATGCAAAAAATATACGGATAAATGAATAAAATTTTCCAAAATGCAGCTTTTGCCTTTGCCTCTGTATGTAAGTTTTGCCTTTTTTCCCATGCCACACCCTAGTTTTTCTATGTAGTTCACCATGGCAATACACTTTCCCTTAAATATTTTTCTATTGAAATAGCCATGCACAAGGCTTAGCCCAAGTGTTTTCCACTGAAATACAGACAGTCATGATGACTGTGTTGACATCATCTTCAGAAGCTACTCACAGTGCTAAAACTTCAGTGCAATGATTCGCTGCAGCAAAATGTGATGACTGAGAAATGCCTTAGAGACAGTTATGCATTGTAATTCAGGCTTTCTTTAGCTGCATGGTGCAGGAATTGTTTGCTGGGGAAAATGGTCCAGCACCTGTGGTTAATCTGTATTTAAATAAATGCGTTTTTCTCTCAGCTCATATTTCAGTTTCATTTTCCAGTAGTTGTACTGGAAAAATTCCAAAGTAACTGTGAAACCTCGTAACAGGGTGCAGGCAGATTTGCCAGCAGTGCTTAAGAGGACGGCAGTCCACACCAGCAGCTGCTGGAACAGCTCCTGTGTCCTATCACCTCATCACTTTTTTCATGCGCCTTCTTTTCCCAAGAACTCTGTTCCCCAGGATCTGCCTGTCTCTGTGGTGACAGGCAGCTTTCAGTGCTGGAACCATTCCTCTGGTCACACCAGTTCATGTAAACTTGTTATCTCTCTACAAAGAGGAAAGTCCTGGGTATTAATGTTTATTTCTTCCCACTTAGAGTATGATTTCACTCTATTCCAGTGCAATGCAGCTGCCATTCCACTGTCACTTTCTGTCTTGCCTCAGCCATATGTTCCCTCCCCTCCATTGCATGTGGTGGCAAACTCATCAGCTAAACCCATTCGTTTATACTGCCTGGATCCGCACTCTTCCCTGCACGATGCAGCAGAACTGATATAGGAGGTGGTGTTGCTAGAGCAAGGGGGCTGTTGGGGGGATTTCTGCCTTACAAGCCTTTTCTTTGACCCACACAGGGTGTGGAGATAAGTTCACGTGCACAAAGATTTATTAGTGGGGCTCAAGGCTGAGGGCATACATTGAAACTCAGAGTGAAAAAAATAACTAGAGAGATTGAGAAAGAGAAAGGAAAGGCAGAGCTCTTCTACACGGACAGTTAAAAAAAAAGTGAGGAGAGGGTCCTCAGAAAACTTTCTCTCTTGGACTTCTCTCCAGGCTTCCCTGTAGTGCTTTTACCATTGCAATGATATAATGGTTATTGGGACTCACTCAAATTGGTATTGGTTGAAACCCACTTATGTTGTGGGTGCCACACACTGGGTGGTTGTTCAGCTTTGTGCCCCCTGAAATGTAAAGCAGAAGCAAAAGGGTAGGAAGAGGGGGAAAGGAGGGGTGATTCCCATGCTGGTGGCAATAGCTTCCCATGAGAACCTGCTGAGAACACTATCGGGGGCTTGCAGGTGCAAGGTCATGAGAATAACAACATGAGAATGACAAAATAACAGCATGAGAACAACAGCCTGAGAAAAACAAGGGAAAGATGCTGCCCCAGGAGCTCTGGGAAACAATGCCAAGGCAGCCAGGGTGAGAGGACACAGAGCTTGGAGGCAGGTTTGGAGTTGCAGATGGAAGGCCCTTAGCAATACAGAAGGCTCAGGCACTGATGGTATGGATGCAACAGGCCAGGACACACTGCTGATGCTTGCTGTGCCCTTTTGTCAGCCACACAGCCTCATGCTGAGCTGGTGGAAGGCACAGTAAAGAAAATGCTTCTGGGCCAAAATATCGCTTTAGCTCAATGAAAGCCAGTCATGAAATTATATTTTCAGGAGCCTCACTCCTATGTCCAATGCCTGTCTTGTGGTCAGCCAGATCAGGGATCCAACCAGAGTGAAAATTAACCGAGCCAAAAAGGACAGAATATTTCGAAATATTAGAGCCAGCATCAGAGAGAAAGCAAGAGCAGAGAGGTGCATGGGCAGTTTCTCCAAGTAGCAGCAAGGGCTGAATCTTTCTTAAACCCATTGTGAGCATACACTTCCAGCTGTGCTTTCCTGTCGCTTTCCATGTGTGGGCACAATCTCCACAGTGACCTGGTTCAGAGAAGGCATGTATGCGTGAGCTATGGTTCTTCTTTTTCTGCTGTCTTAGTTTTCCTCCAACCTGGTTTACCACTTGGCCACACAAATAGTTGTGTTGGCCTGACAGAAGAGGCTGTGCAGGGTATAAGTGCCAAAGGGGAGGTAGGAAACAGAAAACATAAACTTTTGCTGCTTTAAAACATAGCAGGTCAACCTATGGCCCAAGATGGCTTTGTGTCACTTTTCCACTTGAAGACCTTAAAAGGTTGGAGAGGAAAAATTTGGTCTATCTCTGTGTTGGGTATTACCAGACTAGGACAGTGCAGTCACAATTGCATTGCACTGTTCCTTGCTGCCATCCTTTATTAGTGTAGCAGCATTACCACATGGAATTCTCCCTTGTTAAGTCTTTTTCAATCTATTCAATAATAGTTTAGCTGCTGGAATGGAAAACGGGCGCATTCCACATGGAAATGACAAAGAGGTGGGAGGGGACTGAAAATACACTGGGGTGTAGGATTAGAATTCCAAAAGCTCTTGACATATTTATAAAAGGGTCGGAAAATAGCTTTTTAATGGAGGTAAATTTGAGATACTGCACTTAGGCAGAAATGTTCAACTGCACAAGCATGGGACAGACAACACAGAGGTAAAGACCAGGCCTCAAGAAGGAGGCTGAGGGGATTATAACAGATAAAAACTTGAATAATGTCAACTACTGCAGCTAAGGTCTTATCTGTGTATCCAGTTCCAGGCACTACATTTCAAGAATAATTTGGCTCTGTTGGAGAGTGTCCAGAGAAGAACCAGCAGGAATGATGATAGATTTGAAACCATGACCCACAATGGAAAGATAGAACAAACTGGAACTTCTTACCCAAAATAACAGAAAACTGAGAAGAGAGATGATAACAGACATGAAAAAAGGGGAAGTTCGTTGAAGAAATAAATTCTTTTCTACAGGAGAAGAAGCAATGGGCTTTAATTGCTGTAAAGAAGATTCAGTTTATGTATAGGAAAAAGATATTAATAGATAATTGATAGGAATAGATTTTTGTGGAGGATAGTATATGGAGGCTTAAACTTTAAAGAAATGTCAGTCAAGAATATTTTAGGCATAACTGATGCTATATAAGGCCAATGAGGGCAATGGCCTCTTGAATTCCCCTTCTATACAAACATGTTCCAGATGCAGGGCAGACAAGGAAAAAGCACAGAATTTACAGGGATTAGTAGAGAATAAAATACTCTAACAGATTACATAGCAGCACAATCAGGGGAAAGTCTTGTTGGCCTGTTTCCTCCACCCTTAGTGCCAAGGTAAGATTTGAGCTCAGGGTACCTACATATTTCTGATAATCTTTGAGAAACTGAAGAGTTAATGTTTCCACAGTGTGCATGTTGGCTTATTTCTGGGAAATGGTTTCTAAAGTTGGCTGGTAGGGAAAAAAAAAATACTGTGAGAACTGTGGAGCCTTCAAGTTCCTTTCTGTGCACCATGGCCTGTGGCTATTTGCTGTGACTCTTTCATGGGTGACAACAGTGTTGTAATATTGTTCAACAGTGATAGAAGTTTTTGTTCATCCTCTGACTGAAGGCTTGCTTTTAAGTGCACAGACAGTCCAAGTGTGTACAAGGTAACTGTTCCTAATCATGATTCCACGTAAATATGTGGGTGGCACACAGGCACCAGCATTGTGCATGCAGAGCAGCTGTACAGTTGTGTGCTGAATTTCAGGCTGAGCACCAGACACTTTGCATCTACTCTTCTCCCACCTGGTATCTCTCATGTGCCATTGAGATGCACATTACCCACACTGCTGGCTATGGATTGACTCTGAACATCTTAACTGCATTTAAAGAAGATGTTAAATGGATGGAAATGTCACTCCAGAAGGTACCAGAAATGCTTATAGCTTTAGCTATATGTTATCTGTTGTGTGACTGTATTTGGTGGAAATCATCAGATCCAGCTACGAGCAAGAGTATCCCTTAGCCCACTTCCTTCAGGTTTATTATCAAGACAGCCACAGGAAAGCCCTTAAGGAAAATATTTTTGGTTTCTTGCAATAAAATAAAGATATTTGTATACTTCTAATCTTGTCAGACACTTGTCTGTGATACAGAAAGCAAGATCACTCTCACTAGTTTCTGACTAGCTATGGACAACTCACTTTTTTTCATTTCGGTCTATAAATCTGAAGCAAATAATGATGATGATTTCCTCACTAATGGACTTTGGGACCTATTGAGGAAAAGTTCACTTTTAAGTATTGTTTTATTACTTTCAGGAGGAAAAAAACCCCAGCTTTTTAAGGACTTTTGAGATGAGTTGCTGAGAAAATTGCAGATTTAAGACTGTATGAAAAAATTGTTACTCAGACTTCATTCACGTGTTGCATCTGTTGTATCTAACTAAATTAGCTTCTTTCTATTTATCTTTCTCATGGTACTAAAGCATACTTCTTTTTCCCATAATATTGTAGTCCTGTTTTTATGTAACACAACGTGAACTAGACACAAAGAACATTGAATTGGAGATAGTCATAGCTGAAGGGCTTCAGACAGAGACAGGCTGATCTCAGAGGAGGGTTAAGCAAGAGCTCTCCTGGACACCAGAGGCTGCAATATTCCAGCCAAAACACTGCCTCTGACAAGGAAAGCGTAGGAATGTGTTCCCTAACCAGTTCCGTAGTGGAGTTCAATAGCTGTTTCATTTACACTTCATTGATTTTCAAGAGTAGAAAGGGTATTATATCATCCAGCTTGACCTCCTGTTTAATAAGCACAACTGAGTTTTACTGAATTAGTTAGTGTTGGGCCCAAAATCTCATGTTTATTGAAAGTATTTTCCACAAAGGCATCCAGTTCTGAGCTGAAGACTTGAAGAAATGGAAAATCTGCTGCTTCCCATGGTAGTCTGTTCCACTGGTTAATCACTCTCACAGTTGAACAATTGTGCCTTACTTCTGTTGTGAAATGTGCCTGGCTCCAGCTCTTAGAGACATTAAGTAGCACCTGGTATTTCTTCCCTGTGAGAATAAGTTTTGTTATCAAGCCACCTCCTAATCTATCTTTGTTTTTTATGGGGATTTTTTGGTTTTGTCTTGGGGGGTTTTTTTGTTTTGTTTTATTTTTATATTTTAAAGATGATAAAACATAGCAGCTTTTGAAGTGTAGAAAGCAGCATACCTATGGTAAACAGCCATGACCACAGGAGTACTTGCTGCCAGTATCCTGTGTACCAGTCCATCCCACCTCTTGCCATGTTTCTCCTCTGGAGCTGGCTGTCTCTTTCTGCTGTCAGACCTGTCTCCCAGCCCACTTCAGGCGCAAATAATTTGGTTTCTTAATTACTTTAATGGGAAGTGTCCTGGCTCCCTGTCACCTGACAGGGCAGCTTTATGAGCAGATGTCAGGCAGCAGCACCGTGTGTTGGGAAGAGGAGTCTGGAAGCAGCAGCAAACAGAGCTGAGCACAGCAAAGGATCTCCATCCACAGGCGTGGTTGCACACCTTTGGTCACAATTAGGTGACAATTTAAACCAGCCTGATTAGTCCCTGGCCACATCATCCCATCTTGTTCCTAGTGCCAACTCTCATGTTTATGTGACTCTCGAGCACCCCACTCCAAGGCAATAAAAACACAGAAAACTTTCACTTATTTCCACTGAAGTAGTTTCCTAGCACTGTGGTGCCCAGAACCAGCTCATCAAGGGACTGGACAAATTCCAGTGTCAGCACAATGGAGGACACTGAAATCTGTGTTCATGTTATAGGTGTCAGCCCCTACAGCCGTTTTTCATCTGCCTGTGACCATGAGTCACAACCCAAAGTTTCTCTGACCTCATAGCAAAATGGCATGGTTAACACCATCCTCACAATTCATCTCTAGACCTAAAATCACCTCAAAGCTGACCATCTTATATATAAAGTCAAGTTTCCAAACAATACAGACACATGGAAGAGGTAATATTAGGAGTGCATTTTCAAATTGTCGTTTGAATGAGCCCTGCCTACATCTTGGACTACAGACCACAAAGAAAGCTGGAGATCAGCATATTTTTGAGCTCCCTGAAGATACTCACTGGAATGCAGTCACTGTGTTATATACATGAACAAGAGACCAGAGATTTAGGGAGAAGGTCCCAGTCAGCAACCTTGATTAAATCTTCAGCTGCTGCACATCAGGATAATGTGTAGGCTTCTTCAGAACAACTCTTTTGGCTCAACAATGAAATGTTTAAATACTGGAAAAGAAAATAAAGACTGCCTTGTTTTTGCTTAAGACATGTTACAATGGTGATCACTTAATATAGCCTTTGTTTTGTTTTACCCAGGGACACATTTAAAGAAAATTTAATATCTTAATGATACTCATGCCCATACATAAATTCCCACAGCAGCTAAACAGGCACTGGCCATCAGGCTGCTGGTTATGATCATCTGTCTTCCCTCTGTGCATGTTCATTTCATAGTCACTGTAGTTCTGATTCATTGCAATTTGTAAAGTAATAAATTCCTTAACAAAAGCTGGTGTCACCTTTTCCAGAAGAAGTCTCAAAAAGTGTTGAGTAAAAAAAATAATTTGCATATCTCTGTTTTCTAATCTATTCCCAGGAATTATTATAGCTCATATTGGCATGGCTTTATCTTTTAAGTAGATATTGGAATACAGGCAGCTGTCACAAACAATCAAAACAGTTACTTACCTTTTTTCAGTTTCACTTACAGTTTGGCTACATTCATGCCATGGAATTTTAGAGTTTATATCTCTTCCATACCAGAGTTTCAGCTCTATTCCTTTAAATGGGAATGTTTCCATTTTTCATGGGTATACACAGAAAATACTAATAAAAAAATTAGAAAATATACTTTTGAGACCCCCTATTCCATCACTCTAATGCCTTGTAACTCAATGGGGGTTGTACAGTGTTTGAAATAACATTTCTCTCCTTCCTTTCATGCTCACTGCTATTCTGTTTCAGTGAACAGCTTCTTGTGAAAAGCACATGAATGGAAGAATCCCAATGTGCCTCTTTTATGTGTCCATTTCATGCAATTCATCATAGTCTCCCTTCCTTGTCCTGCTTCTAAAATTAAGTTTCAGCATTTTTCCTTTAATACCCATGGTTTTCCATTCTTATGTGAGTCTTACTGCCCATCTCTCAACCTTTTAACTATATCCTTTATTAGACCCAGTGGCCAAGCCGAGCACATTATTTCAGGATATTCCTTCAGAAACTCTCTGCTCTGTCTCCAGGTCTCTCCTTCCTTAAATAATACTGACTAGTCTGCAGATTTTGCTTTCCTACTTCTCACCTCTTTCCAGATCAGAAATGAACCTTCATAAATATATCCATGGTCACCACTTCAAACAAGGAATATAATATGAGTAGCCCCCGGATGGCAATTTTACAGGTAATAATACAAGTTGTTTTTTCTTATTATGTAAGCAAGAGTTTAATTTGGGTAGAAATTTTTTTTATTGAAGTGTGTTTTATGATGCTCTTCCTTTGGAAGAGTCATGGCAAGTAAAAAGAGCATTTGATCTTTCATTTAATCCTTCACACCAGAACAGATCTGGGGATAGCATTGCTTCTGGCATTTGTGACAGAATAGGTGACACTGTCCCCACCATCACTGCCAGGTCTGTATAACACATGACTACAGGAAGAGTGCTGTAGGAGGACACCAAACTGCCAGGACTGGGATGTCGCATGCCATTTGGCAGTGAGGCCTTGCCACACTGAGTATTGCAGCTTCTACTCCAAACTTTTTGCTACTCTGTGTTAGCTCTTGGCTATGATGAACATGGGTGGAGTAATTACTGATTTCTCTCATCTCTGGCCTCGGATGGTATTTTGCTTCTCTTGGATAGCTTAACTATTCCTTATTCAAAGGCTCATTCAAGTCCAACTTTCTGTCTCCTGATTCTTCCTGATTCATTTTTTTGATGGATTTAGAGTACTATAATGTAAGGGTCAGACATAAATTTCCTTTTCAAAAGATGTCTAAGGGTTTGTCATATTGGTATCATCTTTCTAGCGTGTCATTCCATTTTGAATTGTAGCTTAACCAGTGTCCCAGACACCAGAGCATGGTTTCACTACTAGCTGTGTACATCAGCCCTTTCTGGGTAGCACAGTTTCAGTCTGCGAGCTGATACCTTCCTCTAGAATCAGCTGTGACACTGGAAGAAGTTATCACTCCCAAATGTTCTTTGTTGCCTCTCTTCCATGTATTCCTGACCCCTCATATCTGTCAGATGAGTTGTTTATGTAAGCACTTCCAAACCCATCTCTCTGGCAAAGTGACCTAGATCATGAAAATGAATTATTTAAACTTTTTAAGCCAAGTTGTCCATTTTTCACTCAAGTGAGTCAGAAAACATTCCCACTGCTTCACCAGGAAAAACCCATGGAGCTGGTATTTTAAAAGAGAAGAAAGAATAGCCACCTTGGTGGAGAGACATGATGACAGGATTTTGGTCCTATGTGCCTGGCTGTGAGAGTAGTAAAGGGATGCAATGCAATCCAAGACTAATCTTACAACTGTAAAAGCAAAAAAAGAAAAGGTTAACTGAGGGCTCAATATTAGAGTCTTTAGTGTCTCTCAGGCCACTTTCATACCTGATGTGAACAGGCCCCTGTTGAATGGATCCTATTAAATAAAGCCTGAAAGTTGCAAGTATAAATTGAAAAAGATTTGCTTTTTGGAACACTGCTGTGTAACATAAAGGTGACAAATTTCACAGTGTTGCACAGACACTGTATCAAATCAAGACATTGGTGAAGAGAAGGAAAGTGACAGTCCTGGAGCTGTAATAGAGAAAGTAATGTACAGATGTTGCCAAAATATCAGGATCAACAGACTTGAAGCAGCAGCAAGCTCTGCAATCAAATGTCTTAATATCAGGTAAGTTCACTGCCTCTTGTAAAAGTTACTCATGTGGATGATAAATCACCAAGGTGAAGATCAGGTGCTCCTCACAGACAAAATAATGAGTAGAGCTGGTGCGGAGCACTATTAAACACTTCCCTTGTCCATGTGAAAAGGAGGGTTATTTTCATTCCACTAGATACTCTCCTCCCTTTTTCTGGAGAATTGATATTCTTGCATCTGCAGCCCTTTCTTTATCAGAACAAAACATTCCTGCCCATCTGCAAAACCTTTCAGGCACCATGCCAGATCAACAGCACTTCCCAACACATAAGGCATGTTTAGCACAGAGCAGAAAACAGTTATCCAGAGGAACAGGACGCACAAGATAAGGCAAAGCTGTTGAGGTGCCTCAGAAAGCTTGGCAGATTTCAGCAGGAATGCTGACTGATTCCACTGAGATGGAGCTTTGTATGGACTTCTATTCCTGATGAAACACCTGTAGCCATCTATATCCACTTCTGGGCAGCTCCATTCAGCTAGTCTGTGTGGCCAAATGCTCTAACAAGGCATAAATAATGCTTAATGGTGACAGGCACATGAACTAGTTCCCCAAATAACTGGTTTTTCTTCCTGACAGAGACTAGCTTTCATACATTTTGGCAAACCAAGTTCAATAAATGCATAATTCTTGTGTCTCAGAGATATTTGCATTATTTTTAATTACAGACATGCAGTAATTTAATTCTTCCACCTGTTATCACCTGACTGAGATTCCACTGGAGATAACACATAAATGAGACACCACACAAAGCAGAAGACCTGAAGAAACTGTATCTCTGTAAATGACATCCTGGTATCAAAGGTGAGGGCTGTTTGAGGGAACGATAGGAGGTCTAGAAGAACATTTTCAAAGATGAATATTTATCTCCTAAAACTGTAATCACAGCTGTAACTGCTCTCTGTGGATTCTAGGCTAGGATAGCTCTTGTCAGCTACTCCACAGAACGAGTGGAGGTTTACTTTCTGTTCTGAATTCCTTATGAGGTGTTTAAACACCTATTTTCAAACATTCCATCTATTTAACTAGAATGGTATCCTTTGGTAAAAAAAAATCCTTACATTATTGATGTAGCATTGATAGTGCTCTTTCTAGACCAAGTGAAGTGGTATCTCAGGTCTTGGCTGTATATTACACCTTTCCTGCTGTGTTTTACCTGGGTTTTTTTTCTATGGCATGAGGTATGTTAGGCATTTTATATACATTACGTTTTGGAACATACAAAGGGCTTATATTTTTGAAAATTGTCTAATTTTTTAAACTGTACCAGCTGATCCAACAAAAGACTACCAATAAATCTTGTCTCACCAGTGTCCACTTGAAATACAACACTTTCTGTCTGAGCAGCAGATGGTAGAAACCTGCTGCAGCGTGGAAATTTTCTGCCTTACTTGAGCAAAATGGTGGTGATCTTTTATTCTAAGGTGTGGTATTTTACAGACACAAACAAAATACAGGAATTTTACCAAAGGAGTGCTTGCTTGCAACAAAGTGTTGGCTTCAGAACCTTCAGAAGCTTTTCAACTTAGAAGCATGAAAGAATCAAAACCAGAAGAATGAAGAATTTCTAACAAAGGAAGCACAGTGTTAGAGTTTATGAAAGACAACAGTGGAAATCTCCACTGGAAAGCTTTTTGTGAAATGTTATTTACCCCTAATTTTGCAAAATTTGTCTCATTGTCATTATTTTCTTGCTATATTAGGGTGGCTCAGCAGAAGTTGAGCTCAGTACTGTGTACACATGGTCAGATAGCTTTAGAATCTAAATCCAAGACAAAATACAATAGACCTATATGGAGAGTGAGGTGGCGATGCAACTGCGTTAGCCAGACAGACAGCACGTATTGCCAAGTATTTTCTAGGCATCAGGGCCAAGGAGAGCTGCAAGAAGGAATCTGAATTAGAACAATGAATGGGTCTGATAGGTCATTAATAGGAATACTATTTTTTTTGAAACCTGCAAAATATGTGGCAGAAGCAGGAGTCACTCTCTCAGTATGGATGATAGGAAGAGATAGGACAAAAATAACCTCAGTGAAGGTGAAGAGATACAGCTGAGTTTTGATGAACACAGAAGGGGAAGTCAGTAAAACAACATAGACGTGGCTATGCATGTAGAGCATGGATTGTACGTAAGAACTGCACAGCTAAGAGTTATCCATATTCTGAGTAAAGTTTCGTACTCTTAAGTAATTTAATTTTAGAGAATTTCTGCATCTTGCTCATGCAAAAGACCTAAAACTTGCACAGAATTTTTGCCAGTGAGATGCATAGGAAGGGCTTTATCTTAGAGCAACCTAAACAATTGAGACAGTCTGTATTTAAATGAATTCAAAAGGGTCAAAGCAGTAAAAACTGATATCCAGCATATGGGTCTGACTGACAAGCAAGATCATGTACGGTACACAGTGCTGAGAAGAGTGAAAAATCAGGTTTTGGTAGCGAAGGCTGAAACATCTTCCTTAGTCAGATGGAATATAAACCCATTACACATCCACTGAAGATGGCAGATCAATATGAGGTTTTTACTTTGAACAGAAAGGACAGGGTTCAGATGTCACTGTAACATATATGTATACATCCAAGCCAGTCACCCAAGCTTCCTTTATGGGCAGTAAAGATCTACTAAATGGATTTTAGGACAAAATCAATTTCATCTAGGTTAAATATCTAACGCAGACCAGTTTTGAATAAAAAGGTCCCTAACCTTGGTCCCTGCAAGTGCCTTTTTTCTGTCCACTGACTAGAAAAAGCAATTCAGATGCCTGGTTTACCTGTAGACATCTATGCTTCAGATGCCTAATGTTAGGTGAGATCACTCAGCCATCGAGGCTGATCTGGAGCAGGATTGTAAGTCTCCAGAACAGAGATGGTCGATTATTATACATGTGAGTGTGAGGCTTCTCAGTGATAAAGTGCAAAGAGAACAAAAGTCTGTATATTTTTGTGTATAAGTGCTGCTCATCAATCCCTCATGTATGGAATTGTTGCTTTCAGAAAGAATGGAAAGCTTCTTGCTCTGAAGGAGGAGGAGGATAGAGCTCAAACTGCAGAGCACATTGGCTATGCTAGCATAAGGAAAGCAACAAAGTGATTTCCCTAATGATTACAGTTAAGTCTAGTTCCAAGAATACTGTCTGTGTATCCAGCAAACTCTCTTGGACATGTACATTTCCTTTGGCTCTAAAGTACTAGGCTACAAAATACCATATAAGTGCATGAAATGTCCAGATATTTTCCATGAAAAGAAAGCTTTCAGCATTGGAAAGCCGAGTGCAGACATTACTATACATCTTTTTTACTGCTGGCAAAGAGCAGGTGGGTGTCCTGTGTACATGGCACATCTGCAAATAAAGCAGGTCTGGCATGCAGTTCTAGGTTGTCTCTTATTTCTCACTCAGATATCTTGCAGCTGCAAATGAAGGGTATTTGGTGATAAGCGTGTTTGGAAAATAATACCTTTGATAAAGAAAGCCAAAGCTCAACATTTGAATTAGAATCTCACCACTGCAACAAACTGAACTGTGCCAGGATGATCCTTTGAATGGTTAAATAAGAATTCTGTGCATAAATAAAACAATAAATGCTGCAAGGCAATGAATCTAAACTCTGTGGCCTCATGGTAAATCACTGTATTGTGCCTATATGCAGGGAAAGGGTAGTAAACACTTTGTGACATGACATTTGGCCTCTACAAATAAATATTCATAAGTTACAAGCAAAGGGGAGAAACAAGAAACAAACGAAAGAAAAGAGATTGTAGCTGCACTAATTCCTGTGGTTAGAAAGTATTTGGATAATGATGGGATATCAATAATAACCAGGAAGCAGAACAACAAACAACATAAAACAGCAAACTCAAAGGCAGTCAGCCCAGAGTTTTCCATCCATGTCAGCTTTAAAAAAAAAAAAAGACAGATTTTAAATAACTATTGTGGATGAACTCACCACTGTGTTTCTACAGGCTGATGACATGATGACTGCTTTGATTTCAATGTGATGTAAAGCCAAACCAGCACACTGTTGACATAGACCCATTGTCTCACACTAACAGACACACTGTTCAGTTAATGGGACAGGTCCTGACTGATTCAGACCAGAATCTGAGATTGGAATAAGCCATTTGAAGCAGGTTATTTGATCCTAGTGGAGAACTTTTAGCCTCTCTCATCCCCAGGCCATAGATAAAACAAGTGTCAGGTAGCCTATACGGTGAAGGACCAGAGCAACGAGTGGCCCACGGAGGTTGTAATGAAATCCCTGAGGTCTATAGAATTTTCCCTTGTGCAGAGACAATACAGGATCCATCTATATAAGTCCTGAAGGATCTATCCTATAATCCAGATGGCTAAATTTGTGCTGATGACAGTGCAGGGCCAGGGTGAAGCAGTGTGCTATAGCAATCAAATGTGCAGGTCATGTAGCTGCAGTGGGGATGGCAACACATGACAATACAGGCAGAGACAATGGATGGTATCTCGGCAAGGGATCCCCTGTGCCAAGACTCTTGTCAGTGATGTCACACCCTTGGCAGAGAGAGCTATGCAGGATCTCTCAAATGTCTGTTTGGAGATGCAGACCACAGCTTTGACCTGAATTGCCTTCAGTTCCACAGGGTCATGAAAATGCCTTCAGACAAAAGAGGTGTTTCATTGCAGCACAGGGGCTGCCCATCTCCACCCAAGAGGGTGCTGTATAGCAGTAGCCCTGCTTATGTCAGATCCCTTCATCAGCTTCTTGAAACAGAAAAGCCCCACGTACTTACAAATGAATGCATTTATTCTGTTAAAACAGCAGATCCCCTTGTTGCTTATATTTAAGTATCTACCTATGAATTTGGAAAACTCGTATCAATCTGCCTATACATGAAATCCTACCAAGCAGGGTTTTCTTGTCGCATTACTGCCAGTCATCTCTGCCCCTAGTCTGAAGTTTGAAGACATTGGATTCAATACATCATTATTATTTGTGTATTCTCCTGTATCAAAGCCATTAGCAGGCTATATAAGTACCTAAATGAAACTCATGAGCAGTTTCAACATATTACTGAAGTAAAATATATTTTGTGTTCAACTGCAATAGCCCAGCATCAGAAATATAGGATGGTTCTCCCTGTGCATACTAGGAGAGTGCTAGGTCCCTTTCAGAAAGGAAATCTAAATTCATCCTGAGCATCATTTGGATGTCTGAGAAAAGGTTTAGTAACATGTCTAGCCAAGCCGCAGAACTTTTTCACATCTGGATGTGTCCCATGTGCTAAATGGCTTCAGTCTGTGAACAATTCCAAAATACACTCGGCTTTATTATTGTAAAAGAATGTAATGTTATATAACCAAACGTGAAAGCACATATTGTGGAATATTTCAGAAAGAACAACATGTTAAAACTGCACTTTTAAAACAAGGTTGGAATTTAATGGAGAAAATGGCCTCAACTGGTCTGCATATGTCAATAGTTTACCTTACGTAATCAGCTGAAGGCAGAGAAGCCTGCCAGGAGGACTGCTTTTAAAATTAAAATCACACTGGTGAAATGGGCTTTCTTCAGAGCAGAGGTGGGCTTTAGCTGCAAATATCATATCTGGCTTGTTAGGAGTTTGAAGTACTTAAATCCCAAGGTATTGCCCCACTATGTCTTAGAAACAGATTTAGAAGTTATTCTCGAGGAATTACAAATGTGTCTCTCTTTATACTATGCAAAGAAATCCTGAAAGGTTATAAGAATAAGATCTTGGGATGAGGTGGATTTCCTATGAAATATTAGCAGTATCAAGATGGACTTTTTCCTGGTTTTATTGAATGGCTCTTTAGGGTCAGAAAATCATCCCAAGTTCTTCTTAGTCCTTTATGTAGTTGTGAACTGCCAAAATAACAACCAAGATCATTCCAGGCCCAGATATAGCTGTGTTAGGAAGGACATTGTGGTGCAGTGGGAAAATGCCAGCCCAGACCTTCCAGAGACCCTTAGAAAAGGCCCATCTCAGATTCCTGCCTATAAAAGAGAGAACTTCAGAACAGTACTGTGGGAATATGTGAGAAATATGCCTTTGCTTGCAAATGACATCACTTATTGACAAGACACCATGGCAGAGAAAGGCATTAAAGATTTTCTTACTCGTGGATAAGCAAAAGTTTTAATGTAAAAGAGAGGAGAGGAACTCCAGAGTGGACTCCTTTTTGATTTTTCAAGGTTACTTTCTATGTATCATAAAGATGGGCCACCTACAGGTTGTTTGTTCCTCTGGAGTTTTTGTCCATTATTGTGCTGCAGAATTGCTGAGTTTGATCAGCTAATCATGATCCTCTCTGTCACTTCTGAGGCTTGATAAAAATAACCTGTGTTTTCTAGGTAAAGAATGGACAATGAACAATGCTCAGGATTAACACCGCTCCCTATTTCTGCACTGCTGTTATCCAAGGAGGATAACAGCATGCTTAATAAACTGGGGGCAAAGTCTGCCTCGTGGATGTGCAGCTTCTCTTGAGTGCCTCAAAGAGCGTGGATGTAGTTCAGCTTGTGCACATATCCCTCGCTGGCTGCATCTCAGCAGCCGGCGATCTCTGTGGGGGAAACACAGCAGTCTTTCCCATTCTGTGCCACCAGGATTACACAAAGGAAGGGAAGTGAGGAATACGTCATCCAGTTGAAACTACAGAGAAAATTCAGGAAGAAAGGAAAACATCTGAGCTGGAATATAGCCACATCTCAGAGGTTAACACCCTACTTCTGTGAAAAGTGCCGTAGTCATAACGATTAAAAAGTGGTCAAGGCCTCATGTTTCATACAAAGGAAGATTTTTCAATTCAATTTCCATTTTAAAAACCCAAAATTCAGAGCAATGCTGTTCTTTCTAGGCACTCTAAAGTTCTGGGTAAAATCTGCAACAAATAGGATGCCTTTTTTGGTTAGGAAATCTTAAAAAATGTGGTGCGTGTCAGAATCCAGTGAGTAAATCAATTAATAACTCTCAGTCTATGGCTTATTTGTGAATAATTTCTTTGCATACTTTACCATCCATTACTCATACTGTGTGGTCAATTCCTTTAGGCTTTGTCTTCACTGTGAAAGGGATCCATTCTTCACTGTGAGCTACCTGGGCCAGATCAGCTTTGCTCTCTGCAGCTGCATTTTTCTTTGAGTTTGCAGAGACAGAAACTGCTAAGCCTTGCCTCCATTAGGGTTTAAACTGGGATAGCCAGTTGGAGAAAGACAGCAATTTTAATGGGAAAAGCCACTGATCTTGTTTCGGGTTTTGTTTGCTCTGCAGCGAACATGTCTTTTTTGTCCAAGACATTGTTTCAGCTCCTTAATTGAATGACGGAAACTTTTTAAGCAGAACAATGAAATGACCTTTTTGTGAAAAAAATTCTGGTTGCCATCCAACTATTTGCAAATAGTTCTGATTGTAGAAGTCGGAGTAAAACAAACTCATTAAATTATTTGTGAATACATTTGTATTTTGTATTTTTTCAATAGATTCTGCTTACTATCACTCTTGGGCATTGCTTTGTGAAGAGAAGGGGATCTTACTTCCTGTCCAGCATCACCAATTTCTCACCCATTTGATCCTACTCAGTACATAAAGTCATATACCACAGCAGCTCAGCTTTCCTCCATCTTATGCTCCATGAAGCTTTAACTCATTCTGATAAGAAACAAGATATCTAGAGGTAAGCAGGAAGGCCTAGCTAAAAATATAACTGAATTAAAAGCTCGCTTTTTGAATGCCTTTTTTGTTACTTAAGACCTGCTTGTCAAGTGAGGTGACATTCAGCATGAACTGGATCTCATAATCTCAGCCTTAGTCATTTCTGCTTAATGCAATAACAACTTGAATGAAATAGTTTATTTCCTGGCAAAGGGCTTAACAGCAAAATTAGACTGTGTTCTGGCATGGCACTTAAATTGGCTTCCAGAAAGCTTGTGATTATCTTCTGAAGCTGCCTGAGCCAAGAGTCTGTTCTTTATCAGTGCCTCTTGGTCTGTTCTGTCCTTTTCATTTGAGGTGCAGCCTCACCAGTGCCAAGTACAGGGGGACAATCACTGCCCTGGTCCTGCTGGTCACACTGTTGCTGATACAGGCCAGGATGTCATTGCCCTTCTTGGCCACCCGGGTACACTCTGGTTCAGGGTCAGCTGCTGTTGACAAACACCCCCAGGTCCTTTTCCACTGGGCAGCTTTCCAGCCATTCTTCCCCAAGGCAGTAGTGCTGCCTGGGGTTGTTGTGACCCAAGGGCAGGACTCGGCACTTTGCTTTATTGAACCTCATACAACTGGCCTTGGCCCATCGATCCAGCCTGTCCAGATCCCTCTGCAGAACCTTCCTGCCCTCCACCAGATAACACTATCACCCACCTTGGTGTCATCTGCAAACTCAGGGTGCACTCAATCCACTTGTCCAGATCATCAGCAAAGATGTTAAAAAGGACTGGCCCTAACGCTAAGCCCTGGGGAACATCACTGGTGACTGGCTACCAACTGCATGTAACTCCATTCCCCACCACTCTCTGGGCCATCCAGACAGTTTTTAACCCACAGTCACCCATCCAAGCCAAGAGCAGCCAGTTTCTCTAGGAGAATGCTGTGGGAAATGGTGTCAAAGACTTTACTAAAGCACAAATGTAATGGAAGAGATGTTAAAGCTTCCATTGCTGCTGGTTATGCAGTTGTTGTTTCTACAATGTCTAAAAAGACTCATTATTCTGGAAACATGAGTTTATGAGATCAACAGCCTGGCTATGTAAAAGAGAAAGCAACTTTCATTATCAAGATAATAAATCTATCACAATGATCTATAAAATTACTTTCTTCTGTCATTGAGACAAATCCTCCACACATAAAAGGGTAGGTCATCTCCACACCATTAATTTTTTAGTCTATTATCTTGGAAATGTTCACAAATTTATAGAAAACACCATGTGGTCTGAGGTTTGTGACAGACATTCCCATGTATGGAAATGGGACTGCAAGTGTGAAACATTTGTCAGTGTGCCACTGGCCAGTCTTGAAATCATTACAACCTGCAGCCTAGAAGTGAATCCCTAGGAGGTGAATAACTTCAAACCCCTTTTTATTAATCCCTTGAGCTGATCATGCCCTTTCCTCTCTTGGGCATAAATGAAACAATTAATTTTCCAGAATGCTTTAAAAAACATCTAAGTATTTTTGCATGTGCAAGCAAAACACGCAAAACTATTAAAGCAACAACAGAGAAGTCCAGAAGAATGTGAGCCATTTAAATTTAGGCAGTTTTCTAGAGAAAAAGACCTTTGCTATGGTTTGTTCCATGTTGCTGGGGAGCTCTACAACAAGAGTACAAACCTGTTTCATTCTGGAGAGTCATCAGTATAGGACAAAGTTCATACAAACTTTTGTTCTGTTGATTAGAATCGTGAAGTTGTCTAGGTTGGAAAAGACCTCTAAAATTGTGGAGTCCAACCATTAACCCAGTACCACCATGTTCACCATGAAATGTTGTCCCCAGGTCCCACATCCTTTTGAATACTTCCAGGGATGGATATTCTTCCACTTCCCTGGGCAGCCTGTTCCAATGCCTGACACAGGATTAACAACACGGTATTGAGTTAAGAGAAGAAAATGGCAGGAAACACTGTTTGTATGGTGTCATAAGAAAGATGTTTCAATTTTGATCTGAATTGCTGAAAACTCCCAAAAAGTTCAGGTGTGGCTGGTTCCAAAGCCGAAGTCTACAGAGAAGTTCCAGGAGTGTGCCGGGAACTTAATCTCCTCTCCCTTGCTTTCCAGCCACTAAATTGCTTTAAAGGAGAACCTAAAAATACATCAAATACTTCCTGATAAATAATTTTCCACATACACCATTTCTGTACTTGTCATAGGGCTGTTATGAGAGTGAAATGTTCTACCAGCCACTCTCTCTCTGCTAAGGTGCCCAGGACATAATGACTGTGTTTGAGAGCCTCGGATTTGAATGTCAGTACATCCAAAGCAGAGGAAACCCATAGAACTTTGTAGCTCTAACTGGGATGTGGAAAAGCTTCCTGGTTTAAAAAAGTAATAATAATAAAAAAGCCTGTAAAAACTGGTAACTTCACATTTTTGCCTGGTGTTATGTGATCCTTCCTCCCTTTGAGGTACAGAGGATACCTTGTTCTACCTTCGGAAAACATCCGACTCAGTGGAAGGAGGATGTTTGTTCTGTTCTTCTGAAGAAGTTTGAAGCAGAGCCCAGTCTGGGGCCCCTGATGAAAGGCTTCATGATGCCACACTCCCTTGAGGAGATTTTGAAGGAATCTAATTTGCTGTGAGATACAAATGAAACCGTTTACAACAAACAGGTTTTTCCCTTTTGTGCGTAATGCAATCGTTCTTTTAAGCTGGTGGATTCCTGTTGTCCCATTTTGCTAAGGCACACACTGACTTGTTGTGCATACCCAGTTATAATGTTAAAAATATTGAGAGCCCTAACTAGCATGGCTGGGTTATTTGCAATTACAAATGATCACAATTCTCAAATTTGGTGGGCAAAATGGTTTTAGCAAGATGTTTCTCAGCTGATAATCTAGGCAGAGATTTTTAAGCCTGATGTCATTCTTTGTTTCTTCATGATGACAGCAGAATATTTAAAAAGAGTTTGTCTGGTTTACATTTCTCCTGGAAAAGAGATTGGAGAACTTGCATAAGTCTTACATAAAGTAAACAAAAAATGGGTCTTAACCCATTTTTTAAAGCATTTTTTTCACCATTTAAGGTAGAATTTTCATTTATATCAGTTGTTGCTACCCATTAACTCAAATTTCTGACACATATCCTGAAGAAAATCATATCTGTTCAAGATCCCATGCCTTATATTTATTTTGCTGAAACTGCTGAAAAATTCTCTGGTCCAACAAAGGAGAAAGCTGGTTTCCAGATTTTTAAACAATAAACAACAATCAAACAAATTCCCAAACAAATAGATTGTGATGCCTCTAAAAATACACAAGTTAAACCATCTCTGTCTCAGATGCCAGGTTCCTGTACTGTTAAAACCACTGCAGTTTATCTTTCTACACTGCACCAGTGGGAGAAGATGAGTGGTGTTGTGTGTGTGTGTCAAATTCCCCCAAAACTGCAATCTTGTCTTCTTTATCTAGTAACTAGCCAGCTGAGGCCATGCTTGGCTGCTGCTGACATCAGTGATTCTGCTGAAGGAACTAAAAAAACAGTTAAATGCCCAAAAGTGCTCACCCACGGCAAAACACCCCAACAGTCAGAATTACTTCAGCTTTACCACAGCAGAAACAGGGTCAGAGACTTTTCCCAGATCATTCTCATCCTGCTAATGATGAGTTCACTGAAGATGGCAGCCTCTGACTCTAAATTCAGAATAGAAATGAAACAGAGATCTAGACTCCCAAGGCTTTTTCAGACTGTGTTTGTCTTGTAGTGATGGTTTTCATATCTATACTCCACTCTGTTAAGACCATACCTGGAATACTGCATCCAGCCCTGGAGTCATCAGCGGAGGAAAGGCATGGACCTGTTGGAGCGAGTCAAGAGAAGGGCCACAAAAGTGATCAGAGGGCTGGAGTACATATCCTGTGAGGAAAGGCTGAGAGAAGAGGTTTTTTAGCCTGGAGAAGACAAGGCTTCAAAAAGACATTGCAGCCTTCCAGTGAAAAGGAGCTTATGAGAAAGATTGAGAGAGACTTTTGACAAGGGCATGTAGTACAGCACAAGAAGAAATGGCTTTAAACTGAAGTAGGGCAGGTTTAGATTAGATATTAGGAAGAAATTCTTTACTGTGAGGGTGGTGCGACACTGGCACAGAGAAGTGATAGATTCCCCATCCCTAGAAACATTCAAGGGACTGGCTGGATGGGACTCTGAGCAACTTGATCTAGTGGAAGATGCCCCTGCTCATGGCAGGGAGGTTGGAACGAGATGATCTTCAAAGGTCCCTTCCCACGCATTCTATGATTCCATGCTTCTATGACCGGTTCAGCAGGCGCCAAACCCACTGCCTAGAAAAAAGCCAAACTGCCACCATGCTCCACCAGTACAGCCTGCTCCTCTAAAGCCACTTTGGAGCAATTTGTATCTACCACGGAGCTAAAAAGGCTTAAGAGCATTTTTATCAACCAAACTCCTTGTTTGTGAAGTAGAAAATGAAGTGGACCAGTTTGTTTTGGTTCCAGCTCCAGCAGGTACAGCTATTATTTGATCTTGTCGTGTTCTTTTCAAGCCTGGCCGTGTCAAAGTGGTGGCTTTTTTTGTTGTTTATTTGCAAAGAGCCCTTTTGAATATATCCACTTCTTTATTTGTGTGTAGTTTCACAGTGTTCAAGTACCTTAGTTTTTAATCCTTCTCTCACTGCAGCATGGGCAACTACAGAAAGCTAGCTTCACTGCTGGCATATCAAGCAGGAAGAGTCCACATCTGGGTCTGACTTCTTTTGATGACATTCAAGAAATTCCATTGCTCGAGGAGTTCTGCAAGGAAATGGAGACAAAACTCATCATTACATAATGCCTTTGTCTGGATGTCTCGGACCAGGGGACCTAGTCAGAAATACTGTCTTTGTTATACACAACATACTCAGAGCCCTTGAGCTCCACTGAATTTTGGACTGACAGGGGTGACACAGGTGCATGTCCTCTAAAAATCTCAAGCCCAAATGCAACTACAGCCAGTTTGGCCTCAATAATAGTATAAATTAAAGTGAGGTCAAAGGGACATCAGCTCTGCTGCTCATTACTCCAGCAATACAACCTTAGAAGCAAATTTCAAATTTGCCTTTAAAAGAGTATTTATAAAGAGCTTAATCTCATTCAAGTGTTGTAAGAACATCTTGATAATAGCCTCTATACATTCTATAGGATGAAAACACCTGATTAAATACCTTACATAAACATGCTCTTAGCTTTGTGGTTTATCCATTGCAGTAGTAAAAAAAATGCTATGCAAAAATTCACTTTAAATATTTCATTAACCTTCTTAACTCTGACCCAGCATCATGATATATGCTGAGGAACTAACAATGTATTTTACATAGCAAATGTATGCCTCTGTCCCAGTAATTTCTGAGCACAGAATAAATAAATGTCGATTTTCCAGCTGTACCAGCTGAGGAAATTACAGACCCTCCTCAGTAAAACACTTAGCATCTTGTTAATTTGAATAGCTCTGAGGGAAAGCTTTAAGCAGAATAAATGACCCTTTCCCTTAACAAGAAGTAAAGGGCAGCAAATGAGCAAATTTGCATATGGAAAATACTTACTATTCACCCGCACTAAATGTTTCCTGTTCAAACCAGCAACAGAGAAGAAACTAATTCTCTATAATGTTTTATTGAGGACCTAGAAAGTTAATGGGAGAGGGAAGATACTACTCATGTTTACCTCAGGAAATAACCTAAGTCAGCGTTGATAATTCTGCTGAAGTGCTCCCAATTTCCATATTAAATAGGTTCTTGTTTGCTTGCTTAAATCCACATCTAAATAAGACATGTCTGAGGAGACTTCAGGATTAATGCTGGTAGATTCTAATAATACAAACAAGTTTGCAGGGTCTTTTAAAACATCCATAGTAAGTATAAGGTCAAAGAATAACTTAGCCAAGATTTTAAAAGTGTCTGTGATTTTTGTTACTGCCCATTTAACCTGTGACAACTGAGAAAGGCTCAATTTCACAGAAGAGGAGCAAAGTTTTTCCAAAAACAGACTTTCTGAGATATTTTGTGGAGGCCACTCAGATATTAAAGATGTTAGTGCATTCAAGTCATCCGTATCTTTGGAAAATCTTAGCCACAAGGGAACTGGCTTCTGAACAGTGTTGCAAGCTGTATGAGATAACCAGCTTGGCTTTAGTTTTCTGGCTAGCTCATAATACAGCTCCTTCTGAAAACAAGCTATGAAAACACAGTTTGCTTGAAGTATTGCAAGAGGCTGTATCGTTAGGGAAGCAGAAAAATCTTATATTCCCCTCACTGCGTGACAAAATCCAACCGATAATGCTCAGATGTCCCCTTTAAGTGACCTAAGGGAAGCTGCCTCACCATTTTGGCAGCCATCCAGAGTGTGTATTTTGTATCCAAAGTTGGGGGGAAAAAAGCCCATAGAGGCAAATGATTTTGCAGGAAGACTGACACACAAAAGAAGCAGTCAGAGTATTTTTAACAGAAGCAAATGTTTCACACATTTTACCTTCAAAGGCCTGGCTGTGGCTCTTGTTTTGTTTCTTTTGTACTTGGCTAGATCCCAGTGCATGATTTGCAGAACATGATCTGCCTTTCCTGTACCTGTGGGTTTTTTGGTAGCTCAGGATTAACATCCATTGAAAAAAGCATTTTGGAGATCTCAAAGCAGCATATTCAACTGCACTCACCAAAATCTATGCTAACAAGATCAATAGCAGTGTGTGGGTTATACGACCCAGGGAATAGCTCATCTTGGGCACCTCATCAGTCACTGGAAAAGCCATAGGATTCCAACAGTGACTGCAGGTAGATATCAAATTTAATTGCAGCCAGAATTAAGTGTTTTAGGTTGGTGGGCTTTTGTTTAAACAGCTCTGTAAATGGCACAATACCAGCCCATTACAGCTACATATAGCTGTTTCACATGGAGAACTGCATGTAAAAAATACCATAAAGGAAACCTTATCACTCTCTACAACTGCCTGAAAGGAGGTTACAGTGAGGTGGGGGTGGGTCCTTTCTCCCAAGGTAGCAAGTGACAAGAGGATGTGGCCTCAAGTTGTGCCAGGGAAGGTTTAGATTGGATATTAGGATTTTTTTTTTTTTAATATATCTAAAGGGTTAAAAAGACATATAGATGTGGCACTTGTGGACATGGCTTAGTGTTGGACTTGGCAGTGCTGGGTTAATGGGTGGACTCATTGACTTTTCCCACTTTAATGACTCTATGATTCTGTAAAAGTAAATTCTCTTCCTCTCAGCTGCTCAGGTTCTCTCCCCAGTGCATGTTGGCTGCCCTATTCCAGCGATGCACAGCAGCCACAAATCCACTGGGATGGCCAGTGTGACATGAAGAGCAAGCACAAGGCAGCAAGAATGTGCTGTCTGAAAGTCTGACTCAGAAAAAGAGGGCATATGTGCTTGTATAAGGGATGTGAAGAGAGTCCGTAGTTTGGTTTAAGTGCTGTGCATTTAAATATGCAGAGAAAGCATCTCTACACATTAACATGCAGAGTTGTGTAAGAAGTTGGAAATTCCACTATCACTACATCATCGCCATTCCATGTGTGTCAGCAGAAGCATCCCACTGCACTGGACAGACAGTATGGCCTTGGTGGGGAGAGAGGTGGAGAAGAATGAAGCTGTGAATGGATTGCAGAGACGAAGAAAATATCTTCATGTCATCCACACCTCTGATTTTTATTTGAGCATTGTCTTTATTCCCTCTCTGCATTCCACAAAAGCTTCATATTGTTGTGCTGCCAGCAAGGGAACTGTTCTACACTGACTATTCAGCCTAAATCACACAAGGCCTGACAGCTCCCCAAGGCCTTCCTATGTGACCCCGAACAGACAAACTCTTTAGGCCACTGTCCTTTCAGTGCAAAAGCATTGGCCATGAGGTGAAGCTAGAAGAGGCCATGTGTGAGACAAACAACAGGAGATGGGTCTTCATTTAATGATTTGGCCACTGTCCCTTTTGTCCCTGTGTCTTAGGGACGGAGACCAGACCATGTCTGAAACACCATCAAAGCACTCCCTCAGAAACTAAGAAGGGGTGAAAAAAGAAAGGAGGCAGACAAAAGGAGAAGCCAAAGGACTACAGGGAACAGTGACTGAAAAGTTGGAAAGAGATGGCAACAAATGTTTAAAAAATTAAAAGTAAGGAACTGCAGAGGGACAAAGAGCAGAGGACTCCCAACAGCTCTAACACTCTAGTAAACTGCTGGAACAGCAGTGTTTTTCTGTCCAGGGGCAGAAGGACAAAAGAAAAAAATCCTCATAATTTTGGGGATCACTGAAGCTCAACCCTCCTGTTAACACAACTGGATGGCTTGGCCAAGGCCAAAAGGAGGTAGGTGAGGAGGTCCAACACTGTGGTGCAGTCTTAGTTGGAACAAAGGTAAATAAAAAGGTGAAGGGAAAAATGCAGCTGCCGGAAGAGATTCTGTGGGAGCAGAAAGAGAGAACACAGCTTGCCAAGCCTTATCTAAATGTGTGATAACCCTCATCTTGCAGAAAAGGCATAATTCTGTTTATGAGCTTCTCTACGAACATATTTCTGTAATAGAACCATAGAATAATAGTATGGTTTGTGTTGGAAGGGACCTTTGAAGAACCTCTAGTCCATGGGCAGAGGCATCTCCCACTAGACCAGGTTGCTAAAAGCCCCATCCAACCTGGCCTTGAACACTTCCAGAGATGGGGCATCCACAACCTCTCTGGGCAACCTGTGCCAGTGCCTCACCACACTTACTGTAAAAAAAATGCACTGCTGGAGTGGGATTGTTCCACTTTTTGTCCACAGTGATCAGAGAGATTAGATCAGAATATAAACTGAATGACTGGATACCAAGCTAAATAAAATCAGTGAAGAAAACAGGAAGACAAGAAGAAATATCACTCTCAGGACAGAACATTTGGGCTAATGACTGTCCTGGATATAGGAAGTGAAGGCATAGATCTACACTAATGATGTTTGGACTCTCCTTGCATGAGTTTTCAACAGAGCTTGACACTATTACCAGTGAAGTTCTGGGAGTTCTGAAAAGTCAGGAATCATGGCTGGGATCAGGGCTGTCTGTGCTGTATATGCCAGCAGGTTTTATTTTGCAAGTCTGAACACAAGAAACAAGATGAGACAGTAAACAGGGACACTTTAAAAGAAAATGGTAGGTTAAGGAGGGAACACCTATCTATCTTGTCATTGACATTTAGAACATATATATCACCCTGTTTTCTAAATCCCAAACAAATTTACAGAATTACAGAGTTCAGAGGAACTATATATTTCTCTCTGCTCCTCTGGAATGACAGTGGTAGGTCAACTGAGTCTGAAATAGATGTATAGAGGCATCTCCTACCTTTTCCAGAAATTGGAGCCCTTACTGAGACAGACAGCTGGATGGAGAAAGACCAGTTTGTGACATAAATTTAAGTGCAAGAACACAAAATTTTTACCATGTATCAGTTAGACACTTATTCAGTTGGTCTTTTAAGTATAGGAGTTCTTCATCTAACACAGAATTCATAATTCTCTTGGGGAATCCTATCCAGATCCCACAAGGAATGCATTGCCCTAAGCGGGGGGGATGATACTTCTCTATCACTCTGACATTCTCAATAGGATATAAGTTAGAGGCCCTGTTTTGGCCCCCACCATACCTGGATAGAATAACTTGTTCACTGGGAGTTACTGCAAATGCATTCCAAATTCTGCTGGATTGAATCAGTGCAATCTTCTCTTTCCTAATGGATTGGCCTTTCCCTCTGCAAGCCAGGAACAATTCAGCTGCAGCAGAAGCAGGGAGGGCTCACTGGTGTCACAGCAAGCCTCCCACCATCCTGCTTTTCTTGGTGTTTGTTCCCAATTCTTTAACAGCAACTCCTTCTCTCAAGGTCCACTTCAGTTCAGTGAACTCTGAAGCCCTGTCACTTCTCACAGCCACCTCACTGCTCTTCTAAATACAGGCTCCTTATAAACTGTGTCTCTGCAGTGACAAACTGCAACCTTCAACTCAGACTGATGGAAAATTTATATCATCACAAAGTTCCCTCTTACATCTTTTTGTCATCTCCAGGACCTCCCAGAGACCTAATCTTCAAAGGTTGTGGCAGAACTGTTTTTAACAGGCTTCAAGGAATGGGAGGAATTTGTCCCAGACCAGTCCCCACATCTTGACTTTCCTCTCCCATCTTCAGCCAGAATTTAATAAATTTGGCTCTTTTCCAAGAACAAAAACAAAGGAGAGACTATTGCTTTTAATCTCCATGTCTTGCTTTCTCTGTCAGTAAAGGAAGGGTAATAAAACACCTTTGCATGGCTCTGAGAGTGATTGTGAGGGATAAATTAGTCTGTAATATATCTGTAATTGCTCAAAATGCTATAACAAAAAGTGTGAACAGCATGTGGAAAGGAGAGCCAAAGTGATGCTGAGCTGAAGCCTTACAGCAAGAATCATTTTAAGAACAAGGGTGCTGTGTACTGAGCTCACTTTTAATGCTAATGAGAACTCTGTATTGAGAAAAGTGGGGAAAAGCCACCATGTCTGAGATGTGTGATCTGCATGGGCCTAAAGCTCTTCTTTTACTTGGAAGGAAAATAACTAATTGTGGAGGTGCAAGCAGTGCCTATCTGACATGACTTCTGAGATGTAAGCAGGTATCAGGATACCTGTTGTACTACTATTAAACAATACAAACTGTGCACTGGGGTCTATGACCAGATGTGAAAGAGTCTGTGGAACTATGGAAAGGACATTAAAAGAGGCACTATCAGCATCCCACATCTTAAAAAGCATGACTCATATTTCATTAACATGAAATTTGCTTAAAAATCTCACCATTTCCTGTAGGTAGCAATTATGGAGAGGGGTTCCCCTTGCACCTAATTTCTGAGCCCTGAATTCAGAAGTACTTTCTTTGCAAACCTGAACACTAGAAACCTTCCAAAGAAATAAACAAAAGTTGAATTTCTCACATAACTACTCAATTTCAGAAGCTGGGCTCTAATGTAAAATGCAAAGAATTAAAAATATTAACAACAGAGCTATCAGCTCGGCAAAGTATCCTCTGTTCTTGGCAAAGGCTTCCTACAGGTGACGAGTTTGAACTCTGGTCTGTCTGTGTCTCGCAAAGCACAGGAAGGAGCAGGTTGAGGGAAGGGCACCTGTCACAACATGAACCCTCAGGGGCAGCAAGGACTATTGCTAAGGTATAAAGGCTGCATCAATCTGCACTAATTTGCTGAGCAAGTGACTTCAGAAATGGATATGGCTTCTATCTGTCCTCACATTTTTTTGAGTCATTAGACAGCAAGGCTGTGGATCAGTTGCTTTTGGGCTACATGGAGAGCAGCACCCAGAAATAGGCTGAGGAGGGGAGACCCCCCCATCAGTATGAAAGTCAAAGAGCCACTTCCATAGTTGTGGTTTAAAGTGCCTGCAGTCACATCTGGAGAGCAAAGCAGGATATGTATTCTCCTCCCCCTTCCTCCTCCTTTCCATGTGAAAGGTATGGCGCTATGATGTACTGTCCAAGGGCTAAGGTCATGTTTGCTTTGATCTGATAACAAATTGTATAATAATAGCTGGTTGGCATTCAAGGAAAAACCTGCTTGTTTTAACTTGTGGTTTATCATCAGAAGTGGAAACAAAGATTACTTCTTTTCAAGGACACACCAAATGAAGGACAATTTGCAGGAGACAAATTCCAGACAACTGTGCAGACACAACTTAATAAACTCCAGCTTTTAATATAGCTTCCAGCTACCTCTCGGACAGGAAATTCGGATAGTTGTGAGGTGGCATGGGCTTGAATCCCAGCAAGACCCAGTATCTCTTCTTACTTCTGCTACAAGTTTGCTTCTCAATGGCTTATTAGTTTCCAGAGGGAAACTGAAGAGCTTAAACTTACTTAAAATAAATTCCAGGGTATATCACCTTTGGCAAGCTTCTGTATGGAGATAATAGTGTTTACTCCTTAGCTTTATGAGGGTATTTGAGATGTTATTACAACTGTAGTACTTTGACCATGTAAATGCTACGTTGTCATAATATTCTCTCCTTCACTCTGTCTAAAACAGGACTTTGAGATTTATAGGTCTCTCAGTCATCCTTCTTTCCTGGGTGTCAAAGACATCAGGAAATCATGCTCGCCTGTGACAAAAGCTTATGAGTCAATATTAAATACAGCTGAGGTTTTGACTCCTTGTTATTACATCAGTAGGAGAACAGGTAATGTAGCTAGAAGCCATAGATCAAGGATGCATAATATATCACCTACTCTTTGGGTACCAATGGCACTCACAGAATCATCTTCTTGGAAAAGCTGGCCCTCTGACACTGCTGAGTATATTTCAGAGCCAATGTTATGAACAAACCACTATTTCCTCCTTTAGAGACAGATTTTTACTGCAAATAAATATGCTTTGAACTGTATCATCTTCAGAATTGTAACTCATGTTTTACTGCTTGGAATAAAAATGTTATTTTCAGCATTAATAACTTAACTAAGTCAAAGTGTTCATTTACCTTTTGACTACAAACTCTCTCCAGTGCCAGTATAGAACTCCTGTGAAACCCCTTATAGATGGTCAGACATTCTGATATATAAAACACTTCTTCAACAAAAAGGTTGCTTAGGAATCATGTCTTTTAAATGTTTCAACTCTTTCTCACTGTTTGAAACCCCCTAAAGCCTTAAATCTAGATCACTCTCTTTCTTCCTGAGCAGAAGTCCTGCTGCCTTTCTTAGGCATTTTGAAAGGCTGAATTCTCACAATTTCATTTAAGAATGGAGGAAAAAGCAGTGGAGTATTCTGTTTCACATTTGTGAAATACGTAAGTGAGATGTTTAGCCACTGGGGAGGGAGGAGGGCTGGCAGATAAATCACAGTGGAAATTCAGTAACTGTGTTTCTCTTTTAAAATAGGCTTGCCATAGTTTCAAAAGACATTATTTATAGAGCACCACAGGCAGAAAGAGTTTAACAGGCAAGGCAGACAGAAGGTATCAGTCCAAAAGCATGGTTCAATATTCATTCACTGGACACCAAAGACCTATGGTTTTCATATCCCTGAACTCCCACTCTAAACATTCCCACCTCTCATTGCCTTTACTCTGCTGACAGACTTTGGAGCCACACCACAAATTGGAACAGGGAACTCTGATCCAACTGAAAAAGTAACACTGCAAAAAAGGCCTGATAAATACCAGCCATATTTTTCAGCCAGGTAAGTTCCCTGGTCAGATTCATCACCCAGCTGCACAAGCGCTGCATGAACAAGGGTGGTGCAGGAGGAAGGGGTGGCCATAGTGGGAGAAGAAGAGGAGGCCCACAGCGTCTGTTTAAGCAAATGGAGTGATTATTGAACTGCTCCTCTGGTGCCTTCACCCCAGTGGTTTGAGGACAGGCTTCACTTTGGACATGGTGTTGGGGTTTTAGTTTAGTCTTAGGTTTTCCTGTTAAAGGAATTTTCTCCCATATGCATGTTGCTAGGGGACAAATAGCTGTACTTAAGAAAGACAAAAAGGGGAGTGGGGCGGGCCTGGCTACTCTTTTGTCTACACCTGGGTGTGGGGACAGTTCGCTCTGAGCGTCCGGAGAGAGAAGCTGCAGAGAAAGGAGCTGCTGCTGCTTTCTTTTTGGCCGTTCTTTCTTCCTGCTGGAAACAACGCCGGGACCCCAAAAGCCACTTTCCCTGCCCTGCTGGAGACCGGGCTGTGGCTGCCCTGCCCCGCTGCTGCTTCGAGCTTTCGCTACGCTGTAACCCTGCTCGCCCTGCCTGCCTGGGCCTCCGTGGTTTTTTCCCATCTGGATACATCTCGCCTGCCACCCGGGATTTGCGTTCGTCCCTGCCGTTTCAGCCTGCTGTTCCTGAGAGTCCGGGATCGGCTGCCCAGCGGTTTGTGAAGCCTTTGTTCCATCCCTTCCCGGGATCCCAGGGCACCAGAGCCGCGGGTTTCCCGAGCTCGCTCCGGAGCGCCCCCTGCAGCCGCGGGGGAACCATCGCACCTGCCCTGCTCACCGGGAGCCGCCAGCGCCCCTGCCGGCTGCGAGCGGAACTGCACCCGAGGGGAAAGGGCCCGACAGCCGAGAAGGCTGGCACTGGGTTTGTGATTGCTGTTACTGCCAGAGTTGTTGTTGTTTTGTTTGACTGGTTATATACATATATATATAGAGTAAAGAACTGTTATTCCTATTTCCCACATCTTTGCCTAAAGGCCCTTGATTTCAAAATATAATAACTTGGAGGGAAAAGGGGTTATATCTGCCACTTCAAGGGGGGCCTCTGCCTTCCTTAGCAGACACCTGTCTTTCAAAACCGAGACAGATCTTGGCGCCCAACGTGGGGCCTGAGGGCATTAAGAGATAGAGGTGAAAAAGGAATAACAGTTCCTCGATAACTTTATTTTGTGTGCTGGATATTGGAACCTTGTTAGGCAGCACTATGTGGTCTAGTTTACCCTGGTTTGGGTGGCATGTAGCCGTGGCTATATTCTTCCCCTTTGCAGCTCCTTACTTGAGTATGGGTCCTCTGACTAAGGCTACCATTGCTGTTATCCAGCTTGCGTTATGGGTCGAGAAGGTGAGGAATTCATGGGTTTTTAACTTCCTCCGGAATGTGGGCACATGGATAAACAGCTATCACACACTGAGCACATGTTTTTGGGGTTATGTTAACAATGGTACCTTCTGTGAGGAAATGACACCAGGGGAAGTTTTCTCCCAACCCCTCAACCAGTTCTTTGGGCCCACCCCATCAATTTTCGAAGGGTTTAAATTCCCTCTGAATACTAACCATCTGCTGCTGATAGGCCTACTCTATTTAGCATTCAAGGATAAGTTGAGATTGGCTTGGATATCTACCCGGACACCAGCCCCAGAGACTAGAGATCCTGCCCCAGAACCTGACATGGCCCCAGAGAGTAGAGTTCCTACCCCAGAGCCTGATCCTGCCCCAGAGCCTGACACGGCCCCAGACACTAGAGATCCTACCCCAGAGCCAGAGCCTGCCACAGCCCCAGACACTAGAGATCCCGCTCCACAGACTGATACTGCCCAACAGTCCACCTCAGAAATGGACTACCCAAACTGGGTGGGGGTACTGGCAAAAGGGATGCAGGAGATGTGCCAAGAGATGGGTCAGGTGCGCCAGGGGATATGCCAGGAGATGGGTCAGGTGCGCCAGGAGATATGCCAGGAGATGGGCCAGGTGCGCAAGGAGATGTGCCAGGAGATGGGCCAGGTGCGCCAGGAGATGTGCCAATTGCTAAGGGAATACACCTCCTCAGCTAGTGAAAAACCCTCTCCCTGCCCCAAAGAGGGTGAGTCCGATGGTGCAGCAGTGGAACCCACGGATGTTACAACCGTCCAGGCTTCAGCTGAACCACAAGGACAACCACAGCCAGCAGCAGTCGCCCCTGTGCAAAGGAGGAAGTATAAGACCAAATCAGTACGACCAGTTAATGATGATGGGCAACCAGGGCCCTCACAACCAGCAGGAGAGCCAGAGCCAGAAGTCATCACTGAGTCCCTGTCGCACGACAGTCTCCGTGCTATGCGAAACGACATTGTGCGAAGGGGGCGTGAGCCTTATACCACCTGGCTGCTTCGGGTTTGGGACCTTATGGGCACAAGTGTGCAACTGGATAGTGGTGAGGCAAGGTATCTGGGATCGTTGACCCAGGACCCAGGTGTGGACCAGATATTTGTGAGGGAGCCAGGGCCTCTCTCTCTCTGGGAGCGGCTCTTAATGAGTGTGAGAGAAAGGTTCATTCACAAAGAAAGAATGCAGGAGTATCATCATAGAATGCAGTGGAAGACACTCGAGCAAGGGATCCAACAGCTAAGAGAGGTGGCAATATTAGAGGTACTCTTTGGGAAGGATGGACAGCATGATAATGACCCCGATAAGGTCAGGTGCACAGGACAGATGATGTGGAACCTGGCAAGGCTAGGGCCATCGCAATACACCACCTTCATTGCAACGATTGATGCTGACAATACCCGAGAAACAGTGGGCTCTGTTGCCAACAGGCTCAGGCATTATGACAGCATGATCAATGGCCCGCTGAAAGCTCATGTCTCTGCTGTGGTCCAGGACCTCAAAGAGGACATGAAGGAGATGAGGAAGGAGATGAGGGAGGAGATGAGGGAGGAGATGAGGGAGGAGATGAGGAGGGTCAGTGTGGCACCAGTGCGAGTCACAGGCCCCCAAGTCAGAGCCCGTCGTCCCCCTGCTAGAGAGAGAGGGTACACCCCACGAGCTGAGCTGTGGTTTTTCCTGTGTGAGCATGGGGAAGACATGAGAAGGTGGGATGGGAAACCCACCTCTGCCCTGGCAGCGCGGGTGCGTGAACTCAAGGAGGGAGGCACTAACCGAGGGGGTTCCGCTAAGGTGAAGGTAGCCTCAGCCTCCCGTGACCGAGCTGCCAGGTATTACAGAAGGGAGGATGATATGTCGGATCCCCTTGAAGGTACCTCGAGCATGTACGCCCAGGGAAAGAATGATAACCAGGGCTAGAGGGGCCCTGCCTCTAGCCAGGAAGAGGCACGGGAGAACCGAGTTTTCTGGACGGTGTGGATCCGATGGCCTGGCACATCAGAGCCACAAAAATATGATGCATTGGTTGATACTGGGGCACAGTGTACTTTAATGCCGTCGGGACATGTGGGGGCAGAACCTGTATCCATCGCTGGGGTGACCGGGGGATCACAGCAGTTGACCCTTTTGGAAGCTGAGGTGAGCCTGACTGGGAAGGAGTGGCAAAAGCATCCGATTGTGACCGGCCCAGAGGCCCCGTGTATTCTGGGCATAGACTTCCTCCGGAATGGCTACTACAAAGACCCAAAAGGACTCAGGTGGGCATTTGGGATTGCTGCTGTGGAGGCAGAGGGCATTAGGCAATTGAACACCCTGCCTGGACTATCTGAGAATCCTTCTGCAGTTGGGCTCCTGAAAGTGGAAGAGCAACGAGTGCCAATTGCCACCTCGACAGTGCACCGCCGGCAGTATCGGACAAATCGAGATGCTGTGATCCCCATCCACAAGATGATCCGCGAGCTGGAGAGTCAAGGGGTGGTCAACAAGACCCACTCACCCTTCAACAGCCCCATCTGGCCTGTGCGCAAGTCTGACGGGGAATGGAGATTGACTGTGGACTATCGTGCCCTGAATGAAGTGACTCCACCGTTGAGCGCTGCCGTGCCAGACATGTTGGAGCTCCAGTACGAGCTGGAGTCCAAAGCAGCAAAGTGGTACGCCACTATTGACATTGCCAATGCATTCTTCTCCATTCCTCTGGCAGCAGAGTGCAGGCCTCAGTTTGCCTTCACCTGGAGGGGCGTGCAGTACACCTGGAACCGACTGCCCCAGGGGTGGAAGCACAGTCCCACCATCTGTCATGGACTGATCCAGACTGCACTAGAAAAGAGTGAGGCTCCAGAACATCTGCAGTACATTGATGACATCATTGTGTGGGGGAACACTGCAACCGAAGTGTTTGAGAAAGGAGAGAGAATAATTCAAATTCTCCTGCAAGCTGGTTTTGCCATCAAGAAGAGCAAGGTCAAGGGACCTGCCCGAGAGATCCAGTTCCTGGGAGTAAAGTGGCAAGATGGACGACGTCAGATTCCCACTGAGGTCATCAATAAGATCACAGCAATGTCTCCGCCGACCAACAAGAAGGAAACACAAGCTTTCCTAGGTGCTATAGGTTTCTGGAGGATGCACATTCCCGAGTACAGCCAGATCGTGAGTCCTCTCTACCTGGTTACCCGCAAGAAGAATGATTTCCACTGGGGCCCTGAACAGCAGCAAGCCTTCGCCCAGATCAAACAGGAAATTGCTCACGCCGTAGCCCTTGGCCCAGTCAGGACAGGACCAGAGGTGAAGAATGTGCTCTACTCTGCAGCCGGGAACAATGGTCTGTCCTGGAGCCTCTGGCAGAAGGTGCCTGGTGAGACTCGGGGCCGACCACTGGGATTCTGGAGCCGAAGCTACAGAGGATCTGAAGCCAACTACACTCCCACAGAGAAGGAAATCCTGGCAGCTTATGAAGGAGTCCAGGCTGCCTCAGAAGTAATCGGCACAGAGGCACAACTCCTCCTGGCACCCCGACTACCGGTGCTGGGGTGGATGTTCAAAGGAAAGGTTCCCTCCACGCATCACGCCACCGACGCTACTTGGAGCAAATGGATTGCCCTCATCACGCAGCGCGCCCGAATTGGAAACCCAAGTCGCCCTGGGATCTTGGAAATAATTACAAACTGGCCAGAAGGTGAGACTTTTGGGTTATCTTCTGAAGAAGAAGAGGAGCAGGTGACACGTGCCGAAGAAGCCCCACCATATAACGAGCTACCAGAGAGTGAAAGACAATACGCCCTCTTCACTGATGGTTCCTGCCGAATTGTAGGCGCTAGCCGGAAATGGAAAGCCGCTGTATGGAGCCCCACACGACAAGTTGCACAGGCCACTGAAGGAGAAGGTGGATCGAGCCAATTTGCTGAGCTCAAAGCTGTCCAATTAGCTCTGGACATAGCTGAAAGAGAGAAGTGGCCAAAGCTCTACCTCTACACCGATTCATGGATGGTAGCCAATGCTCTGTGGGGTTGGCTGGAAAGGTGGAAGAAGGCAAACTGGCAGCGCAGAGGAAAACCAATCTGGGCTGCTGAAGAGTGGAAAGACATTGCCACTCGGGTAGAGAAGCTATCCGTGAAGGTCCGTCATGTAGATGCTCACATCCCCAAGAGCCGGGCTAATGAAGAACATCGTAACAACAAACAGGTAGATCAGGCTGCGAAAATAGAGGTGTCCCAGATAGACTTGGATTGGCAACATAAAGGAGAACTGTTCCTAGCTCGATGGGCCCATGATGCCTCAGGCCATCAGGGCAGAGATGCCACCTATAAGTGGGCACGAGACCGAGGGGTGGATCTAACCATGGACAGTATCTCCCAGGTTATCCATGACTGTGAGACATGCGCTGCGATCAAGCAGGCCAAGCGGGTGAAGCCTCTGTGGTATGGCGGGCGATGGTCCAAATACAAATATGGGGAGGCCTGGCAGATTGATTACATCACACTGCCTCAAACCCGCCAAGGCAAGCGCTATGTGCTCACAATGGTAGAAGCCACCACTGGGTGGCTGGAGACCTACCCTGTGCCTCATGCTACTGCCCGGAACACCATCCTGGGCCTGGAAAAGCAAGTCCTTTGGAGGCATGGCACCCCTGAGAGAATCGAGTCTGACAATGGGACTCATTTCAAGAACAGCCTTATAAACACCTGGGCTAGAGAACATGGCATTGAGTGGGTGTACCACATCCCTTACCATGCACCAGCAGCTGGGAAGGTTGAGCGGTGTAATGGACTGCTTAAAACCACCTTGAAGGCACTGGGTGGGGGGACTTTCAAAAACTGGGAGATGCATTTAGCAAGAGCCACCTGGTTAGTTAACACTCGAGGTTCCACCAGCCGAGCAGGCCCTGCCCAATCCGAACCCCTACAAACAACAGATGGAGATAAGGTTCCAGTGGTGCACATGAGAGGTATGCTTGGAAAAACTGTTTGGGTAAAGTCTGCCTTGAGCAAAGACAAACCCATCCGTGGGGTTGTTTTTGCTCAGGGACCAGGTTGCACCTGGTGGGTGATGCAAAAGGATGGAGAGACCCGATGCTTACCTCAAGAGGACCTTGTTTTAGGGTGAACTACCCATGGCTCTGTATTTGTATCAATATCAGCATGTATATTTGTATATAATTTGGGTAATGCATAGATTTATATGGTTGTAACATGTTAGTATGGGAAAAAATTCGGGGTGGATAATGTTGGGGTTTTAGTTTAGTCTTAGGTTTTCCTGTTAAAGGAATTTTCTCCCATATGCATGTTGCTAGGGGACAAATAGCTGTACTTAAGAAAGACAAAAAGGGGAGTGGGGCGGGCCTGGCTACTCTTTTGTCTACACCTGGGTGTGGGGACAGTTCGCTCTGAGCGTCCGGAGAGAGAAGCTGCAGAGAAAGGAGCTGCTGCTGCTTTCTTTTTGGCCGTTCTTTCTTCCTGCTGGAAACAACGCCGGGACCCCAAAAGCCACTTTCCCTGCCCTGCTGGAGACCGGGCTGTGGCTGCCCTGCCCCGCTGCTGCTTCGAGCTTTCGCTACGCTGTAACCCTGCTCGCCCTGCCTGCCTGGGCCTCCGTGGTTTTTTCCCATCTGGATACATCTCGCCTGCCACCCGGGATTTGCGTTCGTCCCTGCCGTTTCAGCCTGCTGTTCCTGAGAGTCCGGGATCGGCTGCCCAGCGGTTTGTGAAGCCTTTGTTCCATCCCTTCCCGGGATCCCAGGGCACCAGAGCCGCGGGTTTCCCGAGCTCGCTCCGGAGCGCCCCCTGCAGCCGCGGGGGAACCATCGCACCTGCCCTGCTCACCGGGAGCCGCCAGCGCCCCTGCCGGCTGCGAGCGGAACTGCACCCGAGGGGAAAGGGCCCGACAGCCGAGAAGGCTGGCACTGGGTTTGTGATTGCTGTTACTGCCAGAGTTGTTGTTGTTTTGTTTGACTGGTTATATACATATATATATAGAGTAAAGAACTGTTATTCCTATTTCCCACATCTTTGCCTAAAGGCCCTTGATTTCAAAATATAATAACTTGGAGGGAAAAGGGGTTATATCTGCCACTTCAAGGGGGGCCTCTGCCTTCCTTAGCAGACACCTGTCTTTCAAAACCGAGACACATGGTTAATCACTCTCTTCTCTAAATGGCACTATTCACAGCAAAGAAAGCCTAAGGTTGTCCCCTGTTCTTGTGATCTTTGTGGAAGCCTGGAGTCATGTTAGCCATGTGAGAATCTCAGCATCCCTTTGGAAAGGTCAGTTTAACTCGAATCCCTCCTGACTGTGGAGAAAAAAGGCATGGAAGTCAGAGCCTAACAACTCAAAATGTTGAAAGCAAAGAGAAGAATCTCAGTCCCATAACAGCAGAAATATAATGGCTCCATAGCCCTTGCTATGCCAAATGATATGACAGTGCTCACATATCCTCTTTAAGTGACCTAAGGGAAGATGCCTCACCATTTTTGGATCATAGCTAGATATTTGCGTGTTCTGACCAGTGGAACTGTTTAATTACACAGAGTTGCTTCAACATGATGCTGTGCAAACTTCACTTTCAATCATCAAAGCTTGTTCTGTTCCTGTGCTACAGCAAATGCCCTTGCTGCTTCTTAAGGCTCAGAATCGTCAGCACATCTCTAAGGCAGAGCATGTGACTCCTGAGACTTGTGTCCTGCATGGGATCAAAGTTCTGTCAAAAGCGCCTGTACTCATGGGAAATCCTCTTCATAATTAACATTTGTGTAACGACTCCTTCATGGGCCAAACATATATTTACATTCCTCCAGTCTGTTTTTTTAAGAGACAGTGCTGGCCAGATGTTTTTGCAAGAGCACTGGAATTAGGTCTTTGTTTTCAACTCTGCTCCATCTACCCATGCAATGTCTCTAAGTCTCTAAGGGGACAAATGCTCCCACAGATCCCTTTGTTTACCAAAGAACATGGATGCATTCTGCTTTTCCTGAGAGTTTGTATCAGAGAGAAGTGACAGAGAGCCTGAAGAGTGACTGAGTCATCCTACCTCCTCCTACCAAAGGAGTATGGGTTCGGTGTAGAAAAGAGATCTGAGGATCTTTGAGGAATGATGCCCAAAATCATGCCTCACCCAAAGAGGTCACAGCTCTTTGGAGTGTGATGCAAAGTGAATCAGTGGCCCTGACTTGGGGAAACACAAGATTTCTGCCTCACCCTTTAATCTTTGGTTCCAGTTGTCTTTTGAGTAACTCCTCTTCTCATTGCAAGCTCCCCTTCAGACTGGCTCACAGCCCTGGGACTATCTAACTTAATTTTGGCTATAATCACAACCTTGCTCAGGACTACTACAACCTCATGAATGGTCAGAACCCCAGTTTTGGGAACTATTGCCTAAGGGTGCTCATGTTATACTGTGGTTTCTGAAGGGAAGTTTCTTAACAGGCAAACCATCTGTGCAAGGGAAACTCAGTCCTCTGAATGGATGAGCTGTACTTTCTAGGAAACAAAATGGTCTGGATTAGAGAAACACCAAGGGATGTGGTCTGTGAGGCAATTTAGAAAAGTTCTCCAGGTAGCTGTTTCTTCCAAAACCATGAAATGTTATACCTTGGAATGAGGCAGTCTTCATAACGAAACTCTTGAAGAAAAAAAAAATTCTAAAGACAGAAGGCCACTAAAAGTAAATTTGGTATCTGTCTGCACATAGCCCTCTCATACAAGGGCCAGTGTTATTCCCAAGTTGAGCTGGGCTGTCTACTGAAAAGTGAATGGGGAGAGCAGTTGCCACATGAACTAATTTAATGAATATCCCCCTCACCTTACTAGTAGGAATTTAAAGTGCAATTTAAAACAGTAGAGCTTTGCAGGGAGGGTAGCAATGTCCCTCCTCAAGGAATTTCTCTGGATTCAGTCCTCACTGCCTCAGGAAAAATCAGTTTTACCTTTCTCTAATAGGACTGTTTTGAAAGCCACATCTGATTTCATCAGAGGTTTTCTAATTGGGCTCTTCATAAGTTTTTCCTGAGAGTTTCTTTGCTTAAGGATGTGCATCTGAGAATGACAGAATTCTGCCTTAAAATTTCTACAAGAATGTATCTGCTTACTAGGATACTAAAATTCCGTCATACACAGTCAGGTACTACATCTAGTCTAGATTTTGTAAGCACTAATGATGTTTACTCAGCTGATGTTTGTTTCTGTCTAATAAAGAATTTATCCCCATCGTAATATTATACCTCTAACCTCATCATAACCCATTTTATGCATTTTACGCAGACGGGCACATAGAAATTAAAAAGTGGTGGATTTTAACATCTTGACAATGGAAAATGTTCACTCCAGTTGAAACACCTTGAGATTTCATTTGCCATAAAAGACTGGATTTCCAAATGAACAGAACTGTTCATAGGAGATGATGTTACTCTCTGCAAGTAAGAACACCAGGCCAAAGGACCTCACTGATTTCAGCATGCAAGTAGTTTTCTTCAAAGTTTTCATGTCACTGATAATCACTTTCTCTAGATTTTGTTTCTTTCAGTAACCCACAACTTTAAAACTGTGCCCTTCCATTCTGTTAAAATATGTAGGCTAATCTCTGGTAAGACACCATATTTGATTTAGTTGAATATGTTTTGGTAACATTTTAAGTTAGCACAGTTAGTTCATGTGCCAAGTATCACATTTTTTCATTCCCCACAAAATCAGGACAAACAGTATGTCTCCTGCTGTGTCCGAAGCCGAATTGGCTAAGTTTCAGCTATGTTAATTAAAGAATACAGCAATCCTATTTTTATCTGATTTTAAAATACTACAGATACACTGCTGGCAATTTCATTTGTTTTGATGCAAAATTACTTTAATGCAAAAAAAGTTCAGTAGTTTGTTTTATGCTATTCATTTTCACATCCATGCACAGATACCTGCTATAATGATGAGAGCTGTCAAACAAATAGAAGGACTTAGCCACTTTCAGGATAAGGTTTAAGAATATAGATTTGGATAAACTTCGCTAAAGGGAATGTCATGGAACAGAGGAGGAGGTAAAAAGAGAATACCAATGAGAAGGTTTAAAGATCTTAATTGAACAAAACTTGCTGCAATTCCAAGAAGTTCTGGTTTTAAAAGAATGTTTCTAATGCTTCTGAAAACTTGGGTTAACTATTTAAAAAACTACTTACTAAATAAAAGTTTATTAGCATTAATCACTTCAGCCAATGGACCGTAAAATACTGTGGACCAAAAAAACCAATGATTGATATAATGTTTTAAGAGTAAAAGGGGTTTGTTAATTTGAAAATTAAAGGATTAAGATCAGGCAGGCACTAAATTTTCAGCACCAACTCCCTACTCTTCACCTACACAATTTATTTCTCTTCTGCATTAGTATTGCTGGCCATACTCATAGCTTAGAGGGACAAAACCTATTCTGTTTGAAGTTGGTGGGCATTTTGCCATAGATTCAACAGGAACAGAATTTGGCATCTGAAAGCGTACTGCCTTGTGATGAAATATGGACCTGCAAAGTATTTGATCTGTGGTTTTACCTGCCTACACTACTGCTTTCTTTACAACTGTTCTTAGTAAAATATTCTTTTAGTTATCTGATCTTACAGGTCAACAAGATGTTGCATAAAATACTTATCTTCTCTTTCTTCCAACTGCGTTATCTAATCTGAGTAAGTTCAATGCATCTGATACCCATTTTTGCTCTTTGTAATTCGCTGGATTTTTGGTTGTAAGGCTTAAAAAACACAGGTGCGCAGAATGTTCATCAGTATCTTGCTTTTGTAGTTCTTTCTAAGTTTCAGCGGCTGTTGCAATGCATAAAGTCTTCAGGAATGAACAGGCTCTCTTGAAGAATGTTAGAAATGAATACCAACACATGCAGGGCTACTGTTGGACTTGAGAATATCCCAGTGCAATTTGAGAGACTACAATACTTTTCTTTTGGATCATTATTCCTTCTTTACTCCTCTAGTAGCAAGCACTGCCAACATGTCTGGATTTCCATTGAAAAGGGATGCTGTATGAAAGGCAACGGCAGGCTTAACTGATTACTGAAAGCACATAGAAGTGGTCCAAATAGAAGAACTGGGTAGGTGGATGCATTAAATACACAAATCCTCTACTACTCTTTGCTCCTGGCTTCAGAAAAAAAGTGACCAGTAAAAACTGTGGTGATTTTGCGATCCATAGAAAGTGAATTTGTTGGCCTGCAGCCAGTTGTGACTGGAGAGAGCCACATCAAACAGCTTTCAACACAGCGGGTGACTTATGATCTAAAGTCACAGAAGTTTGTTGCCAGATTCACTTGTAGCTTTAAACCGATACGGATTTATTGGGAGGCTACCAAGGAAATTTTAGCCTTCTTGTAGCCACCCTCCCACTCCACTAGTGCAGTGCTAGCAATTCCCTTGTTCCCAGCATATCATCTTATCCCCTCTCTGGCACCTCAACACTACCCACAAGCAGTGGGGAGTTGTGGAGAAAGCACAACCTGTGTTAGAACTGTGAGTACGTGTTCTCCTGCATTTGGCTCTCCATTGTGGGATCTCCTCAAGGCCATTGAGCTGTCAGAAAGGTGAGTGCCCGACACAGAGTTGTGAAGGGAGTGCTGTGGCCCTGACATTCACATCTGGCCTGCATCTCTCCCTGGTTTTGGTGGAGAAGACAAGCAAAACGTAATCCAATCACTTCTAGACAAGGCTCGTGGCTGAAGTACATTATCAAGACAAACCTGCTGCACCACTGCTACTAAGAAAGTATTGCTTTTTTGAGTTCTAAGAAATAAAACAAGGAAACACAGGGTGACAGGGAAGGTGAGAACATTCATTCCAATATTACTCGCAATTCTTTGCTTCTCAGATCCTGAAAAAGAAAGCAATTTTAAATTCCCATTGATTTTTTTATTCATTTCCTCAATTTTACTAAACAGAAAGCACTCATTTATATACTTGTGTGTAGTAGAATGAATTAGGACAAATCCTCTATGGGTTTTAAGATTCAGAATAGCTTATACACCATCAGAATGTTAGGAGGCATTTAGTTAATGTTCTTTTCAGTGCAGTAGTTTGATTTAATCAGCATGAAGTCTGCCCACATGTAAATGCAGTCACTGACCCCTGAAGCACAGAGCCAAACACCGATAGCCTGACTCACTCCAGTGGGCAAGATTCAGATCTCACATAAAGACCAGGGAATAGGACCTACCCATACAAGGCTTGAAACCAACTCATTGGCATAAATGGATTTATTTGTTTGAGGAAGGAAACCAAGATTACTTTTACTGCACAGACCTGATCATGAGAATACTTTTCACATGTAGGTTTTCTTCTGGGTGAGAAGCCCCATTCAAGTCAGCATTGGCAGGCCCCAGCTATTTACTCTCTATAGCTGGCATTGCCAGCATCAACATTTTTGTTTCAGCTCCACATCAAAATTCATGTGGGTGTAAAGCTTTCCCAGACACAGAGCATGAGCACATGAGCCTCAATATTAATGAGGGAATTGATTAAGCTCTGCTGCACGCATGTGTGTGCAAGAGTGTGAGCATAAGTACCAATTTTAGCTTGGCAGCAGGCTGAAGTGGCTGTTCCATTGATACCCTGCCTGTTTGTTTGCTTATAACTTTCCTTAAAAATATTCCTTTGGGGCTGAAGTGTGTTCAGCTTGCTTTTGGCTCAAAGGTGACTGAAAATGATAGGGGCTGCTTCCAAGTTACAGGAGCCCAAAAGGAATGCAGTTCCTCCTGCACTTGCCCTGCTGGCTTGGTGTTTGTGAACTGGCAGGGGAGTGAAATGAATGACAGCGCCCTCTCAGAGGTGCCCAGAGAAGGATTCTTATCAAATGCCGTTTCCTGCCAAGTCTCACAAACACTGCCAGCCTGCAATGATGGGGACAAGCATTTGGCAGCAAGGCCCTAGGTTTTCGACATCAAACTAGGGGGGAAGGGATGAGGACAAGTGTCACTAGCAGGGATGGGACCACTTATTTTCCTGTATGATAGATGGTCTCCAGAAATTTTGGGAAAGTGTATAGGTGCACTTACCATGCTGGTGAGGCTGTGTTATAAGGTTTGCTTTTCCTTGTTCAGTATCTGAGTGAGTTACTGTGAGAGTGCCTGCTGCCTAGAAAGGATGTGTGAAAAACCACAGTAGGAAAGAGCAGCAGCAGGAGTGCATTAGGAATATTTGCTGATGGACACTGCATGGCAAACACAGAGGACAGCAGGCCTCTTGCTCTTCAGAGGTGTCAGTGCTTGACACATCCACTGGGAAGTGTGAACAAAATGTAAGGGAGCTTGTTTCCTTCCTCTCTCACACTGTAAGACATTTACTATGTGCATTTGTTGGCCAGGTGGGAATCCTGCTTATAGCATTAATGACACCATCAATCTTGCAGTGTGCAAGTTTCATGTCAGGACAAGGAGATAAAGGTGTTAGAACACACAACAGGATTCAGAAGCATCATATTTGTTTTCCACCTCTACTTAGATACTCACATGAAGCATGGAAGCTCCTACCCAGATATCATGCTCCTAAGTGAATAGAGTAAAATTAGTTCTGATTGCTCCCCTCCTGTGCAATGGTACTGACTCACTTTTCTCCCTTCCTACATGCATTTCTCATGTCAAAATTATGTTAGCTTTTGGGCAGCTGCTTTCTTTCTTGACAAAGTCAACCTCCTTTCAGGTAACAGCACTGCAAGGGACATTGATTACTAGATAACTGGAGCTGCATGAGAAGGTGACACAAGCTGCGAGCTTAGAATACTGTGTTTGAAGGAAGGAAGTTGGATATTTGACTTACAGAGAGAGGCACAAAAGAGGAAATGCAAAAGGAACAAAAGAAACATGAAAGCTGCCACTATTTCCAGAAAGAGGGAAGAGAATCAGGAAAGACATCTCTGATTCACTATGGACTTGAGGAAGTTGTCTTTGCAAGGAGTGAGCTGGAATAGATTTGAAGATAGATAGATTTGGAATAGATGTGAGGACAGTATGGAGCTCGAAGAAAATCAGGTGATACAAGAGAAATGCACAGCAAGAGCTGAATGTTCCTGTTTCAGCAGGAAAATTCTGGATAGACCCAGGATGGATAGTTGGATGGATAAGGGTGATGTATTTGAAACAGGAATGAACATGAAAAAATGATCATTAGGAAAGGAAAGAGCTAAGTGCTAAAAGTCGGAAGGATCAGAAATGTCGTTTCATACAAACTGGATATAAGAGAAGCAAAAAGAAAACCTGTGAACAAGCACCTTTGGAGTAGTGAAGAGGGGTATCATTTAAAAAAGTATCCTAACTCCACTGTGTTTTGTGATTATTTTGCAATATTCCAGACATCCTCAATGATCTTGTTGCCTCCTTTTCCCCTAGCTATGCAATGTAGCCACCTTGCCTACCTCTGTTGGCTTCTGGTCTTGTTGGCAACATGAATGAGTAACAAGAACCACACTCCTGGACTACTTAATTTCACTGTGCCACTAAGAAGTGTTATTTTAACAGTAATTTTTCTTTGTTCCAGTTTCTTTATCTTCTTGGAAGTGTTGCTGGAAAAAAATTCATTATTGTCTATAAAATTATTTGATGACGTTGCTATGGTGATGCAAATTATATTGAATTCTTATATTGGATTCTTACAATAGTCACAGAAAAACAACATTGGGTAAATCTTTTCCAAACTCTTTGAAATTGGTTTTGAAATTATTACACCAGAGTTAAACGGGCAGAGCTCTACTAGGCTGGGCAAAATTAGGCTACTCAAAAGTGCATCACTAACTGTAGATTGCTGAATATGGTCAGTGAGTGGCCTGGTTCTAGCTGTGCAGCTGCTCTGGAGTTCTCTGCTGCCAGAGGTGCACAAGAAATGGACCACAAAGTGGCCATAGACATGGACAAATGGCATAGAGAGCTACATCTGGGAAGCTGGTGTTTCTATTTCCTACAGTCTATTCTATATCTTCTGTCTACTCAAATGAATGCCGAATTCCTGGGGCTGACATCAAAATCACCTTCCTTGAAAAACTGGAGAAAATACTGTAACCCTTAATAGCAATGAAACCATAGGGATCCTGTAAATGGGTCTCGTGAAACATCTGGAATGTAACTTGTTTTCAAATCATTTATACAACACTGATAGGGCATTTCCCAACCTTATTTCCCTTAGGTGCCTTTGCTGCCTCTGCTTTTCCTACCCATTGCCTCCTTGCCCCATCCCTCTTGCCATTGCCTTCAGCTGTTCCAATGCCCAGCCCCATTTCGAACTTAATCCCTCTCTTCAACTTCTCTTCACTAGTCCCCTTAGCTTCCCAAATTATGGTTGATGGGGTTTTTTTGTTGCTTTTAGCAGATATGCCCTCAAATCCTTGGTAATGAGACTGCAACAGTTTATCAGCATGTGCTCACCTTTGTTCCTCATAGTTTTGTGCCTCAGATGGGCTGATTTCTAATAGACCTGAAATTCAGCCAAAACACCTGGTTTAAATCTGAAGCTATTTCTGATTAATAGTGCCCCCAACCCATGGCTCTCCTAATAGTGTACAGTAATATGAAGCAAGGAGGAAGGGCATGGATGCCAGCAGCACTGGGAACACCAAATCACCCTGGCAGACTGCAGGCATTACAGCGTGGCAGGCACCTCACAGAGTGGAAATGACACTGTTGCAAGAAAATTATATACATAATAAATTGCAGAGGTCATGCTGAGGCAAGCTTTTCAGCACTATACAATACACATGGGAAGAAACAGATCTGTTAGCTTGTTTGTCCTTCCAGGATAGCTGAATACCAGGGAAGTACTGACAATTTTGGGGAGCTTGTGAATGCAAGATACAGCATTTTCACAGGAGTCATATCCAGATACTGGAAGAACTTTTCACAAGAGAAAAGAATGTTGTTTAGGTTTGCTGCTCCACTAAATATAGGACTCCTATCTCTGCAGTAGTTTCTCTTTAGATATGTACTCCTTTCTCCTTTCATTCTCAAGCACACCCAGGCACACAAACAAAAACAAATGAGTTATAAACTAATCAAACTTGTTTTCTTCAGGTTGGAAAGGAAAAGAGATTAATATTTTGATTTCAATTTCCAAATCTTTGGGAGGTGCTCAGATATTATCTGTCATAGTGCTTCCAGCTTCTTGCTGTAATGGTATCAAGTATCTCCCAAGCAATTAAAAAGCAACAAACAATTATCGAAATATATTTTGCCATCAGTTCTCTCACCCATTTCTGCTAATGAACAAGCATTACAAGTAGAATTTTTAACTGTGGAGTAAAACTGTGAGCTTTCAGTGAGCAAGAAGAGCTGTAAAAAAAGGCAACATTTATTTTTGGTTTTGGACCTCTAAGATTGAGGTCACTTTTTGTTCCCTCAGGAATGAGATATTTTGTCCAAATCTGGTCTCAGTAACTCCTAGAGTCACAAGCTGCCTCTGTTTGTACAGCTTCACTGTTCCTAGAGAAAGTGATGGGCATCATCAGAGAAGAACTGATGGAGCCTAATTTACTCAGGCCAGTTCCACAGAATTTTTCCAAAAGCAGTTTGAAATGGGGTGTTGAAATCCAGGTCCTAGCTGAAGTTAGCATAAAAAATACCGATGTGTGTTGCTGTATCAGTAGCCTAGAGCAGCCTCTGTGTTTTCATGGTGTGAAGCTTTATGCTGAAGCTGTCTCATGCCAGAGTCTGCTGCTGTATACATCAGTGATTTATTTCCCCAGCATGGATATTTGGGACTCCTAAAGCAGTTCAGAAGGAGCCAAGAAATACAAATACAACAGTATCCTCAAAGAGCTTGGCATTATGAAGAAAGCAAGTTCTACATGTTGCAAGCATTCCTTATACACACACACACAAATGGCATTATTTGGGTTCAACTTTCACCAGATGTTCTTCCTCTGACACCGATTTTCCTTGTGCATTATGAACAGATAATCCTACTTACACATCCTGTCAAGCACACAGAGCCGAGTATTATTTGTATACTGCTTCTCTTTAAGTTGCCCAATAAATATTTCAGTGGCTTCATGGATGGGGGACACTTACAAGACAGCTCCTCAGGAGGCACTTCTGGGAGAGGAAGAACTTTGTCAGCTGGAGTCCTGCGGTTTTGCTGTATTATTCACTGCTGTGGGCTTGGGGAGGAGGAGAAGAGCCCTGTTGCAAGGAGTAATGGAAGTTGCACTTCGGCAATGGGCGATAGGAGGCAAGGACGCCAAGTAGCTGCTGCTCACTGTCTGCCACTGGGATACAGGTAACCACGTCTACAGCTGTAGGTACCAGGCCGAGAGAAGGCACCTTGAGGAACAGTTTCTAACTTCTAAGAACAGAAACCAACTAACTTCGTACAAAATCCCGGGCTGCCAAGGACAGAGCCACCTACTAAGTCCGAGAAGCATTGGCTGAGTAGCAGAACAGTGGGAGGCTAATCATGAAAGACCTGAAAACCACCAGTGTTTTTATGCTGGCCGTGATGTACATTCGAGAAATTTTTGGCGAGCTTTCAAATAAAAATAACTCCGAGAAGAAGCTCGATCGTAGAAACCAGCCCCGAACCCCTGCGAACAGGTTTTTTTTTTTCCCTTTGCGCTTTCCCTAGCCGAAGGTGACACCAAAAGAGTTTCTGCAAAAACTTTCCAGGCTGAGAAATACTAAATTACTTCCTTCAGGGGCGGAGACACCCCCCACTCGCTCCACGGAGACTTTACCCGGCGCTGAACCCGAACAGGGGCCCACTGAATCTCCCGAGCGGAGCCTGCCCAGGGGAAGGGGAGGCTGCCCAAGGGGAAGGGACCCCAGGGCAGGAGAGGCTGCTCAAGGGGAAGGGATCCTGAGGGAAGCGATCCCGACCTGAGGAAGAGCTCCCGCCCCCTGCCCTCGCCCCGCGGCGCTGAGGGGGCGGGGCGTGTCACGGGGGCGGGGCGCCGGGCGGTCACGTGACGCGGGAGAGGTCCGGCAAGGCCCGAGGAGGAGCTCGGCCGCCGCCATTTTCCTGCGGCGCCCAGTGCGTGTCCCTGTCCCCGGCCGGGCGGGCGCGCAGGGGGAGGGGACGGCGGCCGGGGGAGGGGGGCGGGAGGAGGAGGAGGAGGAGGAGGAGGAGGAGGGGTCCCTGCTCGGGTGACAGGTCCGTCCCTGAGGGCGGAGCGGGGGCCGCCTGCGGCACGGCGGGGTGAGGAGCCCGCGCAGCTCCATCCCCCCGGCGACTCCTCCCGTCCCGGCCCCTGAGGAGGGAGCGGAGCCGCGCTCGGTTCCAGCGCCGCCAGCGAACCCGCCATGTCCGGCCAAAGCCTCACCGACCGCATCACGGCGGCGCAGCACAGCGTGACCGGCTCGGCCGTCTCGAAAACCGTGTGCAAGGCCACGACCCACGAGGTCATGGGCCCCAAGAAGAAGCACCTGGACTGTGAGTACCGGGAGGGGACGGCGGCCCCGGGGCTCTCCCCGAGCGTCCCGCCGAGGAGCGGGATTGCCCGGCCTGTCGCGGGGTCCCGCTGCGGGGCTGCCGCCCATCCCACCGGCCTCGTGGGGACGGGAAGCCTCCTCAGGCGGAGGAGCTCAGGGTTTCAGCGTAGGGCATTCCCGGAGGGCGGGGGCGTAGGGTCGGGGACGTGGCGATGGAGAGCTTGGGAGAGGCTGTTCAGTGTATCTGCTCTCCGAAAGGGGCCTTGCTAGCTCTTCCTTATGCACAGGGCCCCGGACAATGTGAGCTTCTGAAGGACAGGACCTGCCCCATACCCCTTTCTTCGGGAGAGAGAGAACCGGGGAGGCCAGGCAGAGGAATGGGCTGCAATTTCCTTACTAATTGGTCTTATTTGCGTCTTGCTAGGGCAGCACTCCCTTATTCTCTAGAGGAGGTGCAGGAGTTTCAGGAAGGAATAGCTGATCAGTTATCTTAATTATTTTCCAGGTTGTCTACCAGGAAAAAAAATTAAAAAATCCTTCTTTAACAATCCTGTAACTCTTCCACGTAGGAAAATATGTGAAATGAGTGTTCGAGGGGTAAATCTCTCTCAGTGAGGATGTTCCTAGTTCTTTCTAGTTTGTCTCATTCACTTGGGAAGATGTATCTCAGAGGACTTCTTTAGAACTTCACCTGGTCTTAACATACTGTACAGGGACTGACCATTTCTCAGCTTCTGTTAAGAAGAGATCAAAGGTGGGAAGTCTTAGAAGGTTTTCTATCAACTCTGATCCATCCGGATGATTATGAAGAGAATGATGAGCACCAAAGTTCACATTAGTGTGTGTCTCACCAAGCTGTAAGGTCACAAGATTGGGGAAGTTCTTGGTCTGAATACCTGATTGTCTTGCGTCTGTTTATTCTAGGCCTTTTAAGGACAGCCCCCCCACTCCCTTTCACCTTCCTCAATATATAATGAAAGATACTGGAGAGATATGTGTGTCTATGCCCTCTATGAGTGTGCTTTCTCCCTTCATCCCACCCACGTCTGTGAGGAGAAGGTTGAGTCTTCATGTGTCTTGAGTCTGTGCCTTCTGAATTGCTCTGTATCCAAATGAGAACACTAGATGATAGCAGTAGGATTAATTGTACTGTAGTTCTTCCTTCTTTCTACCAAAACATGTCCATGTTAAAGGTTTAAGAAATTCTTGTTCTGCAAGTACCTGAGAGCGATCTCATCAATTTCTTAGGGTAGTCCCAGAACAGCTGCTGTCTCTTTTTGGTATTCCCTCATTCATTTCATCTTTTGCCTGAAGATGATAATAACTGAGTGGCCTTGTTATTTTTGGTTAGCTAAGGGTATCAGAATACTGAGGAAATCCTTGGGCTTTGAGTAACTTATAGGCAGGTAGAGAAAACACCTTGTCATATGGCATATGTATGAAATCGTGATATTACTGGATTTCATACAGCAGAAGTGAGGCTTTCTAGAGAACAAACTTTGTCAGGTTTAGCCTGTAATATTGGTAAAAGTAGTTTCAGTAATAAGGCATTTAGGAGCTTAATTACTTTGTGGTATAAGCTTTATTGAAAAGAATATCAAGCTGGACAGAAAATTGCTCTTTGAGTGTTTTGTGTGTGTAAAAGGGTGATGTTCTGAACAGGGCTGCTGGGAGACAACCTAATGGAGACCTCCAGGGTGCTACTGCAGAAGGGTGCCTGGACTTCCTTAGAAAGCTGTCTGGTAGCTGCTGGATGAGAAGACAGTTTCAATTTCTGTGTTTCCTTTTGCTTCTCTAGAGTGTCAGGAGTTTTAGTTTCTGTGTCTCTCTAAGAATTCTTTTATCAGAGCAAAGCAAACTTTTTTTTTAATTAGTCCCTCTTTTTAATGGTTAAAATACATTGTGGCTAGATGTTTTGTGTGCTACCCTAATATGTTTGCTAGAAGTCTCTGTTCCTGGCATCAGGAAATGACACATGGTCTTGTATTTTGAACATTTTCTTTGTTCGTACCCTGTGTGGTTGTATGCTTTAAAATAAATGGTTTTTACGCAAGCTGTGACTCAAGGCCCACTTCTGAACTATTTGTACACATCTTCCTTTTACAACAGTTTAACTAGGTGAGTCCTGTGAACTGACATCTCATTGTGAATGATAATTAATATACCACTCTTCATAGGCAGCATGCTGCCTTAATATTTTTCTGATTATTGTTTATTATGATAATACAGTTAAAACTTACTTTGCTATACGTTGTGTCCTGGGTGAATGGATAAGTTGAGTTTTCCTACACTGTCCTGTAATGAAGTCTTAGTTTTGTAGCATGTTCTGTGACCATGACATACATTCTTGTTAATGTGGTCTCTGTATTTCTTGTACATATCTCAAGATTTCTGATTGTCCTGTTACTGAAATTCTTTCTTCATTAAGCTTGAGCTGTCATGAACAGATTTAACTCGCTCAACCTCATGTTAACTCATAAAATGGAGGGAAATCTGACAGATACTCATGAACATGGTTTTTCCCTGTCCTTATTTATCTTGCTCTTGACTGTGTCTGTAGTTTCAAAACTGAAGTGCTCTCCATTCTAGTTTACCTCTGTATTTCCCTCAGTGATGGTTGTCTTGATCAAGGAAGGTAGAAAGGCATTCTTTTCTTAGCCCATGATGATTAAAATATAATCTACTTCAAAGAATGCTCTTTCTCTTCCATTACAAAGCTTAGTTGTTTGGTTTGAGGGAGAAAGACTTCTAATTTACAAGTGGACATGGCTTGTGATAGGTAGTAACATCATCTTGGGGCTGTATACTTGAATATATGATAACTGGTTTTTTCTTTTGTTTTGAAGGTCCAGCCTTAGAGCTGTGTTAAGGATTCTGTCTGGTAATCTAAATGCTGCTTTTGTTATGATGGATTACAGAAATCAGACAGGTTTAATAGCCTTGGAACCCTCAAAGCATAGTTCATGAATTTCTTTTGTGTAAAACCTAGTTTCACTGGGACTTTCTCCTGGTTTTTATGCTATCTGAGCAGTGGAAGCTGTAAACTGGTTTGTGGGTTTAACTTGCCCACTGAGATTGATACAACCCTTTCTTTCTGGTTAGCTTTTTGTCTCCATGTTGAGTGCTGGATAGTGATGGTAAGAACAATTACTTTAAGTTGTTTTAATATAAATGGTGCTGGGAAACTTGTTGCCAGATTTCACTCCTCCTTTACGTGATTCTGGGGGGAGGTGTGCTTGTGTATGGTGGATAAATAATATTAGGAATACCTGAAGATACATTAATATTCAGAATACCTTAAGTTAATCCCAAGTAGATTTCACTGGATTGGTTCAGTGAAACTGCTGTAGCAGTGACAGCTCAGTAGCGTAAAAACGTTTGTGTACATGTGCATGTTGCGGAGTGTACTTAAAACAGCTTTGTTGTGATACACATTTAGGGTTGGCCTCTTGAATGAGTGTGGCATAGTAACCCTATCTGCTTGTAGCTAATGGAGTAGCACTCTTTAAAGGAGAATGTGGATGGATGACTTGGAAGGAAGTTGCGATGCTGTAATTATCCATTCTTAACAGGAAATATCTCTATAGTTAAGCCACAGTGTAATTTCCTTGATTTCTTATTGTGAAAGAAAATGTGTATTTTTAAGGAAGACGGTAAACCAGAACCCTGCCCTGTGTTGGGTAGATGTCTGTGAGAAGCTGTGTAAGTGAAAGTAAACTTGAAGGAGCTTGTTGGGAATTTAATTCCTAAGTCCCTAGTGTCAGCTGCTTCGGTTTTGTCTAGAGGCTACTACTAGGACAGAGAAAAGTCCAGCTAAAGACTTGCTCAGTGTCTGTGCTGGGGACAGCTTCTATTTCAAAATGAGATGGTACAAAGAGGGTAACTTGTAGAACTGAGGGATCATTGCTTTTCCCTGTATCACACAAGAGATTTCTAAGAAATCTGGGAATTTTAAGTGTTCGCTTGCCTTTAGATGCTAAAGTGTAGCTGGGTGATGAGGTGAATTAACTCCTAGTTCTGTGGATAGTTCTGTGTTCTCCAGTAGAAACAGATTATCCATATTCCTTTTATGGTATTGTGATGCTTCAACAAACTCATATTTTGTGTCTGGTTTTGGCAGAATCACCTGAAGTTTCTTGCGGCTTTGCTTCCTATTCTGTAATTGACTTAAATTTCTGGAGGCAATCCATTGTTATTTTTGCTTAGAAATGTTCTTTGTAACTGTAATTATTGCAAATACAAATAATTGCACTCTTACAACTTTCTTTTGAAGTATTCATTTTTCTCTCTTGAATTTTTCTGTGATTCCTTCATCATTTCTTTCTCCAGCCAACTTTCTTACTTTTTACTAGAATTCCTTTGGAATATTTGTTCGTGTCTTTTAGTAGAGTATGAGAACTACCATACTCCTCCTGGCTGCCAGAGTGACAATTTTCTACCACAGCTGCTCATATGCAGAAAGAATAGCCATGTAGTTGTGCAGCTGTTGTTTTATTTTACTTAGCCTGAAGCAGTATTCTACTTCAGATGAGGTAAGAGGCAGGAGCTAAGGAGGAGAAGCTACAGGACACCTGCAATCAGCTTCCTGTGAATCTTCATACCACCATTGTTTCCCTTTAGCTGGGATTATTCAAGTGTCATGTAACTTTGGGCTATAGCTCTAGTTGAGATCTTTGTTTTTTAATTTTTTTTTTAATGGTGCTGTCATCTCTTGCATCTTCTAAAAGTGACGCTTGGGAGAAGCATTCTTTTGCAGTTCAGCCTGTGACCTAATGATCTATTTCAGTCTTCAGTTCCTAATCCTAAAATCAGTTTTTGATTTGTAGATGTGAAACTTTTAAGTTGTCCCTAATGACTTGGCTTACAAAGTGATGGTAATACGAGAGATGACTTATCCAATGTGGAATTTAAAGCTTCCCGGTTTTTGCGTATGTTGCCTTATGTAAAGTACATGATCTATTGATGATGGTAGAATTCTGAGAAAGTTCACTTACAAAATGTTACTGATGTCTTGCTCCCCCTGGAAAATGCAACATTATTTCTGAAGCAGAGACACTTTTGTATTTGAAAGCTTAATTTTTTAAACAGCTTTCTTAAATTCAAATTTCTCTATACCATTAAGATATTTTCACTCTAAACATCTCACACATGAATTAATGCTTGAAAAATAGCACACTGCTTTACTACTGCTAGGATATGTGCACTTTCCTGTAAACTGTGAAGTAGCTGTTTCTCAAGCATGATAGAAGAATTGTAAATGTCTTGTTTATAAAGTCTTGAAGCCCTCTACTGGGGCAGTTATTTATTATTTCCAAATAGTTTGCAATACAGTTTAAAGCAATAATCTCAAGTATGTGTTCTTACTTTTGAGTATTTTAGCAAACTCGTCTGCTGCAAACTTTGCTTTTTGTTCATGAGTATGCAAATTTAACCATTTAGACTTTCTGCTGGTCAAAATCTTAACTCTGGGAGTAGTTGTAATTTTGAGCTTAATGTGATCTTGCAAAGACTTGGGTATGAGAGAGATTTTATTACTGATTATATCTGCAGCCACTTAGAAGTAACCAACAAGTAAGTAACAAAAAAAGAACGCAGTCAAGTGGAAAGAAGCTTTTGTTGCTATAAAATTGTTGGGTTTGATGTTTTCCTTGCTCTTCTAGCTGTTTTCTCCATTGTGAAATATGATCGTGAGTGGGCAGGTTATGAACTCTTAGTAAGTTCAAAGTAACTGTATCCTTCAAAACTTGAAGAAGTAGTGTTCTATTTTGTATTTCACCCCTAGCTTATATCAGAGCTTTATCAATTGGCTGCTAGTTTCTAAACCTAAAAATAATGTTAGTAAGTTCAGTGCTAAGGTGTGGTAGTCTTAAGTCTTCTTACAGTAAATCCAAGTTATGAGTAATATGTGACGAATTGGATATTGGGATTTTAGAAATTAGGGAACTAAGCTGTATTTAACTGTGTGAGAATAACTTATTGAAGTTAAGCATTTCATACAGATTTAGCAAATACGCTGGATTTTCTGATTGTGACTAAACATCTCCTGTGCTATTTTGCTAAAGGAGCTTTATTAAAGTAATGCTTATCTGGATCATTTGCAATATTATACAAGGGTAAATTAGGCTTTTACAAGTTTTACTTCAAAAGAGAGGGTGTAAATTGACAAGATCTACACCAAAATTTGACTTGGGCATGTTAATTCACAGAATGAAGCATAAGGGAATATCCTGAAATGAACAGTGGTGTCATAAAGTGAAATCCTGAGAGTTTTATGCAGGTCATGACATAAGTAGTCTAAATTAAATAAGAACACCTCACAAAGTGGGGATTATACTAGTTCTGAGCTCTCCTATGTACTTCCATTCATACCTATGTTAATTTACAGAGAAGTTCTCCACATCAACTCCTTTTTAATTTTCTCCTGAAAAGACACTTTTGAAATCTTCACTTGCTGTCCTTTATTGCTTTCTCCCAAGCAAGCAGTCCTTCAGTCACAACATTTGTGTGCTCCAGCAGTGGTGCCATTCTAGCAGGAGTGATTCTTTTGCTGATGTGGGAGGTGAGATGTTTGCATGGATTGAAACTGCTCTGGTATTTCACATACTTACTCTAAATATGGTGCTTGCAGTAGCTCAGCTATTCCAGTTGCTGGCCGTGTATTATGACAACAACAAAGTGTCTGTCTTGTTTGTAACCTTTTGATTTTTTGAATAGTTAGTTTAGTAAAATTTAAAGCACAAATTGTGAATCCGTAATAACGCTGTTTCCTAGTTAAATAATTAGTGTATAAACAAATTTTCCATCTTAATAACTTGTGAAAAAGGATATTTTTTTATCCATTTATAAAAAGGTGATAATGAGGTTCATATCATTCCTTAGTTACTTTTGCTCAAAAAAAAGAAAAATGAACCCAACAAAACCAAACCAACTCTCTGGTATTCATCTGCACAGCATGTTTCTAAAATTACCGTAGTAAACTAGATTTCAGGCCCAGAGATGGTAACAAACAAAGTTTTAAATTAAACTCAGGTTACAAAACTATAGACAAAAGTAAACGTGTTTTAAATACTTATTTTTAATTAAAAAAAAAAAAAAATCTTTGTCTTCAATCTGGCAGTAAATCCACTCAGAGCAGCTCTGGTTGTCTGTGATTTGTTACTCTATCTGCCAGGTGAGAAGGTTGAATGCCTTGGCTGTCAAAAGGTAGAAGTGGGTGTCTTCATGTTCCTCGGTGTTCTGAAGGGCTGCTTGTAACGTGCTTTGCTGTTGGTGGTGGTTGGTTTTTTCTGGGGTGGATACTGAACTGTAAAGTGACATGGAAGTGTATCTATATGTGTCTTTTGCTATCCACATGTGTGTTTTTTGTCTTGGGTTTAGTTTTGTTACGGAGTATGTCCCTCTCTCCCCCACTTCTTCCCGTATGTTCACAAGTTGCATCACCGTTTCACCTACATTTGCTTGCAGTTGCACTTGGTTTATTTGGCTGATATCTCCAGTCTTGCTGACAAATGGGTTGATATTTAATTGGAAATGCGGTCACACTTGAATTTGATTTATCCCCTTTACTTCTCTCTCTGCCCAATATTACCATTATAGTTTCAGCCATCATTGCAACCTATTTCAAACGTGATGAATTTTTCTGATCAACAACTCTGTATTCTGGATCTGACCTTATTTTCTATGTGAAGTGTAAAATCTTTTTTGAACTGTTGTAACGATTAAGTCTCCATACAGGGAATAGTGGTGTTATTTGATCAGGTTTAATTCTGCCCCCTTTTCTATTTGCCAGAAGCCATTGGTGATCATAATTCAGCATGTATGCTGTTATGGAGAGATTAAAAATAACTTTCATTTAAAAACCAGTTTGTTAGGAATATTTACTTGATTACGTATTGCAGCCTCATACAGTTGTAGTTCACAAAGTAATTCTTCATTTCTGGGTTGATGTAAAGCTGGCTTCATTGAATCTTGCTTACTCATGAAATGCCTTTGTTCTTCTGTCTTACAAGGGGCACTTAAGTCTAATATTTACATAAATGGTTATGTCAGTTTGTAAGTTTTAGGGCTGAAATTCAGGTGTTTTATTTGCAATTACTTTTTATTCATCGTGAACCACAACTAGTTCAAATCCTAGTTGCAGATAAAAAAAAAGTCTTTTTGAATAATATCCTTGTGTTCTTTTTTTCTCTTGAGAAGTCTCTTTACTGCTTAGAAATATATTGGAGTCCTTAGGTAGTAAATTTTGAATTAATTCTCTGCATGTCCATGTCCCTTAGCTTTCATTGATATAGCCATGCTCTGATCAGCTGGTTTTTAGTCAGATGACTAAATTTGGATTTATTATCCTTTAAATCAGTTTTCCTGTTATATATTAATAACCTGTCTTAAATTTGTTAGGGATTATTTCTCCCTAGAGTGCTTGCATTTCAGTCATGAGTGTTACAGTATAGCACTGCAGAATAAAATTTAGAGTATCAAAAATACATATGAAGTGGATTTTAATCATAGGAATAGAAGAAAGAAATAAATGGAAACCAAATATGAACACCTCTGCATTTGCAGACTGTAGTTATTTCTAATAAGGGTATGTAATGCGTAGTGAGTTGTCACATTTGATTAGCAGTTGAATGGAAAAGCTCAGGATGCACAACTCTTGGCTGTAAGCTGTTTCACACACGCAGGGACTAGCACACTGTTGGGCTTTGAGGAAAAATGGTTGTCTGGATACAGACTTTTATTTTTAGGTTCTTTATAGTTAATAAGGAGATAGCCCATACTGTTTTTGTGACCTGTTCAGCTGAAATGTTTTGCCACTATGTAGCATCATTTAAGCCTATCAAGTGTAACATAAGTCAATTTCCAAGCAGGTTACTTTACATTAAAAATCTGGAATATATGAAGTTTGTTTCAGTGCCAAATTTGGTATGTAAGCAGATGGAAATCCAAAGAAGTTTTTGTGCTAGTTCTTAAATACTAGGGAACAGCACAGTTAGTTTAACTTCTGATGCTTGGAATTTCATTGTTATGAACTTGAAGCTCATGCATTTCTAGTGGCTGATTTTCTCTCTTGTTTTGCTGGGTTTTTTTGCTTTTTGTTTACACACAGTTAGTTTATGAGGAGACTTTCTTCATATTTATTGATTTGTAAGTAAAATACAGTGAGTTGGAGGAGATGCTTTTGTCCTTATTTTAAACTGTTAATGAGGAGTCTTTGTGGACAGGAATGTGGTCAGTCTCTTGGTATATACTAGGGCTGACACAAGATGTCTTAACACCTAGTTTTATTATAGCTCCATGTTCCTTTTAGCTCTGAGGTTTTAACCAATGAACAAACTTTACTTTGAAGCAAATGGAATAACTATTTTTGCCTTTTTTGAGCTTTTCTTACAAAGCAGTTTAATTTTAAGGCTAGAACCTGGCTGAAGGTCTCTTTCCTTTTACTGAAAACCCAAAGGCAGATGTTATTTACTTCTTCACTTGGCATTAGTTTATCTTAGAGGCTGTTTGTGACAGGGACATGTCTTTGTTCATGGTAAATAGAGAAATTCCCAGCTGAAAGCTGTGGATACTGAGGAGTTCTTTCTGTATACAGTTTCCCTTACCCATCCAGTTTCAGACTTAAGAGTTTGAAACTCTGTGTTGGCTCTGACACTTTGTGAAACTTGATGACCCCATGGTCACTAGTGAAGGGCTCAGGAACAGTCTCTAAAACTGAGGAATGAGGGAAAGAACTGATTTGAATTTATGAAACTCAGACATAACAACGATGCTGTAAAGAGGGTATGTTCCTCTTTGTAAGGCCCTCTGCTTTATTGACTGAAAATTGGTAAAGCTTAATGTATGGTCCTGGAAAAATTCAGCTTCCTTTTCACTCTGCGTGTTAAATGAAGATTGTTCCTGCACCATCCTAACCTCTATCACAGTATATATAAAAATTTTTACTCTGAGCATCTTTGACATGGTCTGTAAGGAATGGTTTTGTTGTGCCCTTCAATGTTGTGCATTGAAAATATACTTAGGATGAGCCAGGGTGAGTTTTGTTTGGTCAGAGAGCTCCAAATATCTCAAGGGACATGTTAGTCTAAATTGAAAAAGGAAGTAAAAGCTAAGTTAAGCAGACATTTCCAACATTTCTATTAATAGAATGGAAGAATTTAGCTGTACTTTTGCTTGACTGCCTCCCTTCATGGAAGAGCTACACACTCAGAGTACATGAGTGTCAGTTGAAACAGTTTAGTGGTGATACCTCTGTTTTTATGGGAAGAGAGGGGTTTTTTTAAGCTCTTGTGCTCTGCTTTATCCAGTTTTCTAACAGTTAATGTCAAAATCTGATCCTGTTTTGGTCAAAAGAAAAGTTATGAAAGTGGCTGTCAGTAACAGATCTCCTTTAATGAGTTCACCTACTTTTAAGTGCAAAAAGTGAAATAGATTGTATGGAATTGATGGAGCTTGCATTAAAATGGCTGCAAGAAGTGTTCTAAATCCATGTATCATGAACTTTCCTTGTTGCTTAAAAAATGGTAGTTTATAAAGTAGTGACACTTTTTTAACCAAAATTACTAGAATTTTGCATGTCACCAAATGCATTGACACGGAAGGAGCAGTTTCATGTTTTTTGTTACGCTGCTTTCTCCTATTCCTGATGGGAAAAATGAAGATTAGTCTCACTTAGGAGTAGACAGAAGTCATATAAAAATGTCTGATGTGCAGAGTAATTTTTTTGTTTTTCATTATAGAGAAAGATAAATCTCAGACACATTGTGCAAAACTGTGTGTTCAGACTGTTTCATATAACACCAGGGAGTACAAAATTTAGCCTATTTGATCTCTGAGATACCAGCTCAAGTACCCAACTGCCAGTCACTTTGTAGGAGAAGGATGGTGTTTGATTTTCACTGAATTATAAATACTTGAAGTTTGAAGATTTGCTGCTTTGATCATTCAAACAATTCAGGTACTTTGTCAGGAGTTGTCGGGGTTCTTTTTCTTTAAGAAAATTCATTATATGGTATAATAGGCAAATAGTCTAAACTGCTTTCCTCCTTGGTCTGTTAACTGAGATTTGGTAAGGAAATTTTTGCAGCAACCTTTGGGCAAGTGTTTTTAGTTTATAATCTTGAGGGTTACCATTTTGAGGTTGACCAACTTCTTTTATAGAAAATAGGAGAAAAAAGTATTCCTCAGCAGAGCTCCTTCATGAAATCTGTGTTTTGTTTGTCACTTATTAGTTGATTCTATTGTCTTTGCCTTATTTTCCCCTCTTTTCAGGTTTTTCCACTTTTGTTGGACTACTTAGGTTATTGTTTATAAGCCTTTAAATCACAGCTACATTGAGATCTGTTAAGCTCTGTTTAGTCAGCTACAAGAGTAAGTGATCATCTGACAGGACTCCTGAGAGATATACAGAAAAGTAAGATAAACAGATTATCCATACAAAATAGGAAATACTGCACAGCTGGATTTGTAGTATGATGTGTGTAAAGCTTATTCATAGTAGAAATCTGGGTTAAAGCTATCATCTGAGGAGGTTTTCTCCAATAGGTGGGCATTGTGCTATTTATAGGAAAAGCATTTGCACTCTTTTGTAATAAATAGTACTAATTTTAAAAATCTTAATAATTTGGACTTCCTTCTACTTATACTGTGCCAGAAAAGCACCATTTGCATTAATTTTATATATTGGACTTTTGATACTTACTATATTAAAACAAACCCAAATTAGTAATTTTTGCATCTCTATGATGTTTGGAAGAACACAATGTAATAAACAAACCGTTTTAGAATATAGCTTAAACTTCTTCGGTCTTAGGTGCAAAAATTTCCCAGGTTTTTTCCCTTTATCATAATTCTGCAAATCTGTGTAAGTACATGAAAAACATTTAAATGTGTTGGTTTTTAACCAGTATACTACAGGGGTGAAAGGACCTGTAGTAGGTGCTGTCGCACCATTATAGACTCTCTTGACAGTACAGCTGTTTTGTGCGACATACTAGCATGGACTCTTGCCAAAAGGAAACATATTTCTACAGAATTACAAGTTCAGGTTTTGGCTGGGTTTTTTCCAGTAGTTAACGAGACAGCACAGTTTTTTCCAGTAGTTAACCAGAAGCTGTAGAGGTTGATATCTACCAAGAAATATGTCCTACCATGCATCAGGTACACACATCTTCATTGGCAGTTCCAGCACTGATGGAGGAGGGCAAATACAGAGGCATAACTCCTTTAACTTAAGTATGTGCTTCCTGACAGCTCCCAAAGGCATTCAGGAAAAATGTGGTGTTCTTGCTCAGAGTTAGATTTTGTTCAGAAGGAAATCTAATTTCCAAAATCTGGTTTTAAAATGGGAGAGAATAACAGATATTCTAAACAACTTTACTAGATGAAGACCTTTGAGCTACTGAAATGAGACAAGTATTGAAGTAGGAAAACTTCAGATCACATGGCTTTGGTTTTCTCTTATCTTTGGTTTTGTCTGTTAAACTAATCAAAGATGCAGCACTGCTGTTCAAAGAGAAAATAATGTGAATTACATGTGCTTGATTAATTCCAAAATAATGAAGGTCTTGAGAATTTTTTGGCTTGAAGATCTGTTCAGTGAGATGTGGTGGCAGGAGGTCAGTTTGGTGTTAATGCTCACTGGTTTCAGTTTCACTGTGCTCTGCAGAGATGGTACATCACTACTACAAAATTGCTTCCTGGTGCATCTTTGAGAATAAAGGGAAGTGGAATGTAAACATCTAAGAAACACCTAAATTATGCTTGTGTGGATACTCTGTGTATTTAGAAGATACATATATTTAGATTCAGAAAGTGTGCTAGAAGCGTTTACTGCCAAAATGTGCTGTGTGTGAAGTCTGGCGTTTGCTCCTCTGTAATGCAGGTTTAAGGAAGTCACAGATGCCGGAAGGTGACATTGGCTGAGAGAGCTGGAGTTCTTCGGTATGGATACAAGAAAGCTGTAGGGAGACCTCACTGCAGCCTACCAAGTACCTGCAGGGGGCTTGTAAAAAGGAGGGAGAGGGACTTTTTATATGGGTAGGTAACGACAGGTCAAGGGGAAATGGCTTTAAACTGACGGAGGGCAGGTTTGAATTGGATACTAGGAAGAAATTCTTCACGGAGAGGGTGATGAAGCACTGGAACACGTTGCCCAGAGAGGCTGTAGGTGCCCCATCCCTTCAAGTGTTCAAGGTCAGATTCGATGGGACTTTGAGCAGCCTGATCATGAGTGGCATTCATGCTATAAGGGGGTGTTGGAAGTAGATGATCTTTAAGGTCCTTTCCAACATAAACCATTCTATGGTTCTGTGATAGGTACTTTGGCTGTACTTTTTAACAGATATCATCTGAATGTCATATGAGCCAGGGGAATGAAAGTTGAGATTAGGAGTTCCTTGCAGGATTGAGGAGGATTAGATACTGAAGAAAACCCTAGTTACGTTAAAGGCTTACCTTCTTGAAAAAATACAAGTTGTCTTGCTGCAGAACTACTGTAGAGTTGTGCTCATTGAGGATTCTTTGTTCTGTGGTGTCTGCTGTTAACAAAATGGTTTCCCTGTTCCAGTAGGCTGGGCTACAGTATTGTTACTGTACCACTGCTAGCAAGCTGCCAGGTAAGGCATTTGTTGGTACTTTGCCTGCAGCCAGGAGGTATTCAGAGCAATCTGCAAGGATTGGTTACGTGCTATTGGCAGTACAACAGCAGCTTGTACACGTGTCTCACAAGCCTTGTTTTAAAAATGTCTGTTAGCACAACTTGTTTTTTACTGTATGGCGGTGTAATAGCTAGAGAACGTTTACAGGTTCTTTAGAGCAGAAAGAGAGGGCTTTAAGTGCATACTATAACCAAAAATTTACAGTAAGCAAAGGCAGATGGCTTGGGCACTATTCCTGTCAGACAGAGAACAGTGTGGTAACATTCATTGTGTACATGGTGATGAAGAGACCTGAGGGCTAGTATCTGGCATTATGGTCTGATCTCTCAGCTATCTATAAACCATGTTATGTGCCTTCTCTATGCATCTTAAGCTGAAATCATAGGATAAACTCACATGTATGCAGGCTGCTTGAAATAGCTTCATGTTTTCAGTAGGATATAAAAGCAGTGTAAAAGCTACGCAATTTTCAAAGTAATTAGTCTTCATCAAAGTTAAAATGTTTCACCTAATGCAGTTCATTGTGCTTCCATTCATCCACTATGTATGACTATTCACACTATAAATATTATATTGGATGCTTAAGTATTATTATAAATATTTATCATATTTGATGTAGTAATTTAATATTATACACTAATATATTAAATATTGATTTCAATATCAAACCAATGCCTGTCATTCAAAATCAAAGCCTGCCCAGCCACCTGTCCTAATGTATTCTTAAACAGCAGTGCTCATATGGAACACTTAAGGTATGTACCTGCTTTCTCGCTTGTCAGAACCTGAAGCAGGGGATGCTTCCTCAAGTGTTTGCAGCTATGCACTCGGGAAATACTGACAATGTTGAACAAAGAACTATTCATAATTTTATTCATGGATGCATTGAAATTAGTGTATAATCAGTAAAAAAGAATATTGGTTTCTCCCTGGTTTAATTAGGCCAGTGGGTTAAATATTCAGATTGAACGTACAGCTTGTGCAAGAATTGTCATGTTAGTTGGCTGATAGATGCAGACATTTTTCATGTTTTAATCAAGAATCATCTTTAGAATATGATTCACAGGCTCGTTATTTAGCATGTTTGTAAAGATAAGATCAAGGCTCTAAGTTTACAGATACTTTTCAGTGGGAATAATGTGCTAGTGTATGTATGGGAGCTAATAATTATTTTGGACTAGATTTCATGATAAAATGCTTTTAAAGGGTAGTGTAGGAACTGAATGTAGAGCAAAAGTATTCAGTAGTTTTAATATGTCTTGCATATTTCTCAGTATTAGGGAGCTGAGGCGATTGTTGATTTGTTCTGTTTTGAGGAAGAATTTAGTCTTAAGAGTGGGTGGCAGCTGGAAAATTAATCTTTAGAAAGGTAACTAATATATTTTAGATACTTTTTTATTGATTAGTATTTTAAGATGCTAACAAAGATAGTTCTCTCCTGTTATAACAACTGATAGGTACAGGTAACAGCCATGGGTTTTAGTGTGTTTTTTCCTTGACTCTCAAATTTAGTGGAGCAAGAGAGTGCTGCTTTCATACAGACTGCTTGCATCACTTTGCCCATTATTGAAGGGTACTTAAAGTGGAGAATATGTCCGTGTTGTAGTTCTCATGATGCTTTTTATTAGTAACTGGTACGTTGGTATACACTGTGTGTCAACAGAGAATTGCGTTGTCTTGGGAATGTTTGCAGCTGCTCTTCAGACCAAGATTAGAAGACGAAGTTAGCTGATAAATTGGAGTACTGCTGTATGAATGCTTACAGAGGTCTAAATGTGTAAGGAAGGTGTAAAACCTGAGTCTAAAGGGGTTATCTGAACATGCAGGAACACTTGAAGAGGGTTTGGCTCACTTAATTTTTATTATAAACCACCAACGTGAGAATGTAGGAAAGATGGGCATCCCTCCATATGTCTGTAGAAGAAAGTAATTTTCATTATCCAGCTGGGACACTAACTATATATATGAATAAATACATACATTCATATATATATGTGTGTGTGCGTATATTTATATGTATGAATCGGTGAAACTGCAGAGAATCCAGAGGAGATCAGATGAATTAAGAAGACTGAAAAGTTAGGACACTTTGAAAGAAAATTATTTATTTTACTAAGAAAGAAAATAGAAGATTTTCCATTGTGTTGTAGTTTTTTGTGGAGAGTATGGATATTCAGTCTCCACTGAGAAGCACAACGGGAATTTCTTTTTTAATCTGAACCAGAACATCAGACTTTAAGTCTGATACTAATCTAAGAAAACTTGCAACTATCAAAATGTACAGTAACCACTGAAGGCCAAGACAGACATCTTGGAAGAATAGAGGATGACTGTTGTGGGATGGTTGAGTTACAGTCACTCACTGGTGCCAAAAGTGGGAGGGCTTGTCCACTTCCCTTTTTCCTCTCATTCTTCTTGCCTTTGCATGTCATCACCTCTTCTTTTTTTTGTGGCTTTTTCCAGTTTTGGTCTTTTGTGAGCTATTTTTTATCTTGTAGGATAATGAAGAAACTATGCTGTGTTGTGTCACCTCATGTGTCATCCCCATTATCCCACCCACCACCACTGAGGTCAGGGTTTTTTTGTGTGTTTTTTTTTTCTATTATGAGACGTTAGTATGGTTCAGAGAAGTACACTAGTGCTGACATAACATAAGCAATGGAAATGTGTGAATGTTTGCAGGTAGAGACAGGAATGGGACCACCCTGTTTTGTCATGAGCTGTCATGAAAACATTCTATGAGTTATATATCTTATGAATTTGTGTTGGTCTAAAATAACTAACTTCTGCAATGTGTTGAACTTGCATGAAGATCATGGTGAATTAATCTGTGGTTTGTGTTCAGCTTGAAGGGTAGAGATGTCGGGGTAATGCAGTAATGGGTTAACTTGTAGCAGTAGCCACAGAAGCCAGTTTCATTACCTCCAAGTCTGGTCAGTTGTGAGCTTAATTGCCTTTCCTTATGTACAGAAGGAAAGGAAGAGACATAAAACTGAACAAAACTAATTGTCACTGATAGTGGTTCCACAATCGGATGTCTTTAGAAGATCATTCCTCAGAGGGATCCAAGCTCCAACAACCTGTATATTTAGTCAAGAGTCTGCAGGAGCTGACTGGGGCTTATATACTGTCCAGAGGTTCTGACCAGTGTGAATTATTTTATAGGTCAGTGATCCTAAATGTGTAAGTAATTTATTCTGCTATGATGATCTGGCAGTTCAGGTTATTTTCTTACACTGAACTTTAGAGAATCAGCTTCTCTTGTCTGAAAGTGTAACATGATTCTTTGCAGGATGAACAGAACAGCCTAAAATTGCCATTTTTTTCCAAGGAGAAATGTATCTGATTACATAAGCAGATAAGAACAAGAATTGTAGTGTTGGTATGTTCATTTTCTAAACTGCTCAAGCTTGTTTATATGCTGTCAAAGTACACTGAATGCTTGTGTAAATCTGGTTATAACTGTTTCTGAATTAACGAGACAAATGTACTTGAAATGAAAATGTTGTGTTTACAATCTGCGGCTGGAGCTGTTGAGCAACATTTAGCAGTATTTTAATGTTAGTCTTTAAAATGTGGTGGGGATACTTGGCAAATTTAGAGGAAACCGATGTTCAAGTCTGTCTTGACAAATCAATTCTCCGAAGGTAACATAGCCAGACTGGTCATTTCCACAATATTTGTAACTGGAGAAGTTTGAATAATGACTATGAATGTTAAATCAAGTGGTAATGTGGCACTTTCCAGTATGTAGGAATTAAGATAAAGAAAAGAAAACCACGTGACTTACATAATGGTTTTTAGTTGTGCTTCCCTTATTTTTAACTTCTTTTGCTGTTTCATTTACCGATGCTTTATTTGTTGAGGAGTTTTGATAGACACCACTAATGTTTTTCAGAGAATTCTTCACTGAAGCAGTTGTTCAACTGAACTAATTTTTACTGTATTTTTTGCAGAAAGTATCTTAATTAGTTTTTACACTTCTCAAACAGAAGTAGTAAGTTAGTCAGTGTTGCCGTATGAGAAGAATGTAGAGTTAAAAGATACTTGAGGCAGTAATGCTGAGTTCACAGGGTTACTAGAAAGATAGAGATTTAAAGTAATTTCTAAGAATTCCAGTTAGAAATAGCAGTTTTAAGTAGGATAGAGTACATGATAGTCTCATTTCAATTGGAAGAAAAAGGCAAGATGTGACTTGATGAAATGAAAATATAAATCTTTGGCTATTGAGCAAGTTATTCAACATTATAATAAATCTTCTTTCTGCATTTTTTTCCTGCTCATCTAATATAAAGTAGATTAAATCATAGTTCCTTTTAAACATGGAAAGCTCAGAATAGAATGAGTCTTCTCAGATTTCTTTAACTCTTCCATAAATTGTTTCTGGAGTCAGTACATGCAGCTGTTAAGATGCTGTTATATGCAGAGAAATAATTGTCAGTGGGAATTTTAATTGTTAATTTAAATATGTGTGATCCAGATTTCCTTGCCCACCTTCTGAAGGGGACTTGGGTGAAACCACGGGGCAAGCTGATGTAGTAAATTACTTCTAGTAAAGTAGTTTGGTACAGCTGGGTTTATTCAGAAGAGAAACAAACCTAAATTTAGAACAAATAGTGTTTATTTTGTCTTAAACTGCAAATGTAGGTATTTTCTGTTAATTAGGAAAATACTGAAGTATTCACTCTGTTTTCAAGTACATGCTTGTTATATAATATTCTTCCAGCAGATTAAATGTCCTTTAGTGAGTGGCTCAGAATGAAATTTAACATCACTCTGTCTTGCTTGATCACTCTAGTACGTCATTTGGGGTATCTTTATTTTGGCCCAAGCTTAATTTTTAGTTACCAAATGTATCATCTTGAGGAAGAAATCAATTTTTTTAAAAATTACAATTTTACCCGTTTGCAGTAATGTTCAGAACTATTTTGAGTATTCTCTTTAGACAAATTGCTTGGTTCTATAATGAAAAGTACTTATTTACATCCAAGAACTTTGTAATCCTATTTCCCATATTTAAATAAGGACATCACCTGTGGAAGAAGTGGGAAATTTTTTAGAAAGTTACCATATGCTTACATTATCTGCTTTTAAAATGTCAGTTGGAATGCATAGAATCAGATCTGAATGTGTCAGCATTTGCAGTTATCAGAACTGTTAATCTGTAGATTTTAATTATAGATTTTACAGAAAACCTTTCTCTTTTGTTCTTATTTTAGTATTTCTGATTTCTTGAAGTTTTTTAAGTGTCCTTTCATGGCACAGTTAAGTCCTCCAAGTATTTAAATGTTAGAGAACACTGTCTATTATATGTTCTAGAAATGTTTTCAAAGAGCTTTACTAGAATAAAACTGGTATGTGTTTCTGAAGTCATTTCAATTTTTTAAATTTTGTAACTGGATAAAAATGGAGCAAGCTCTTCATAATCATTGTGTCAAGGTGAATAGGAAAAATAACCTCCATAATCCAAAGTATTTGTTGTCATCAGCAGCCAGTTGAAAAACTCTTCTTGATACATTGTATTGAACTTTTGAAAATAAATTTGATAAATTCGACTTGCCAATTATTCAGGGAAGGAAGATGATCTGTTACAGAAATTTGAAGAAAAAAAATACAACTGGGAAAAATGTCTAATATACAGAGGTGATATTTCTAATATTTTATGTTACATTTCATGCAAACAACTCCAGTTAAAAAAAGACACTTCTATTTCAATAAATAACAAAATAAAAACTGACCATGAAAAACTCTGCTGCTGCTAAATTCAGTTTCTCCTTTATTTAAGATCTGCTGACAAATGCTACAATAGTGTAACTGGAACATGTTTATTTCTTTAATTTTTTTTTTCCTCTCTCCTTCTCAATAACCTGTATTTTTTCCCTATTGCAAAACCTTCTCAATGTCCTTCTGGGAGGGAAGGATGTGGCAGGCATGTGTGCTTTCCCCAGAACCTGTAGCAGGACTATTTAAAATCCACATGAGCCATATAGATCATGAGCTTTTTAGGGGGAAGCAGGGGAATGTTAATCTTAAACCCATGAAATTTGTTTAGAAATAGTAAAATTGTAACTTACTCATAACAAAAATTCAAAGGAAGGCATTTTTGGTCTGGTGGCTGACTTCTTGATGGCATAAAACCAATCATTTTTCATATCATTAACCAATTTGATGTGAACTTGCTGACTTCTGATCTTTGAAAATTTTCACCAAATTCCTAAAGTTATCAGTGTTAACTGCTGCTACACAGTGTGTCGTTGCATGGGAAAGGGTGACATTGCTGCTTTCTCATCTATCCTTTGGAAATGTTTTAGCTGTTTAATAGATTTTTAGATTCAACATGTGCATTTTGATTAAGATTGCTGACCAAATGAGGGAGCAGCTCTGTTCCAGCAAATATTTGTGTAGAAGAAGAAGGAAATGAGACCCTAACATAGAGGGAAGTGGTATAATTTGAAAATCATGACATGAGTTGAAATGTAGACAGCTGGAGAAAGGAGTTTAACTTGAGTATTGGCAGTGTAGATAACTGTGTCTTTTCCATTAGTATTTTATTTTTGTTTCACCTTTTGGGTTAACACACTAACATTTTTCCTACTCATTTCCAGAAGTATGATAAAATGCAATTGTGTCAGCTTCAAATGTTTTTTCTTGTTGAGAAGCTGGTCCCTTAGAGGAAAGCAAAATAGCCCTGTATCAATAATTATTAAATATTTTGCTCAAATCTAGAAACTGTTTTGTACAGAGCCTTAGGTGAAAGGGAAATTGATCATAAGGAGATGCACACTCTTGAGTGGAATTATCTTAAGGATAGGCACTGTCCTGTATTCCACACTGTGATTAGCCACAAGTGTTCCCTCATGAGTGGAGTTTCAGTCACTAGCGTGTTATCTCTTCAGTTTGAAAGGTACTAAATTAACTGTGTTCTTCTGAACTCCTCTATGTGAATATTAATTCATGCAAGAAATGTTTTATACTTCCTTATGTATTTGAAAAAAGAAACAGGTTTGCTCTGTTGACTTCAATTTTAAATTTACCGATTGAGTTAACTTGATCTGATGCATATTGACTTGTGCTTTGGATCCACCAATATGTATTTAAATATTCTTTTATTATTCTTGTATCTTTTTAAACTGAAGAATGTAATGTGTTTAGCTCTTGGCACTATCTGTCTACTTATGTTGGATGATCAACATTTCTATTGCTTACTGAAAGGGTATTTTCTCATATTTTTAGAAACGGCACAACTATCAATAACTTGCAGGATGTACCCAATTACTTGCTTATTCTAGGTAGTATCTGTGGTATAATAGGTGAAAAAGCAATAGCTAACAAGATGGATATCTGTCACAGTTGCTTGACCTATTTTGGAGTAACGAGTGTGGGGCACTTTTTGGCCTGGAAGATCTCATTCTTGTAAATATTTTCAGGTTGATACTTATGAATAGAAATATTGTTCAAAATGAGAGATACAGGTAAACCATTGGAAATAATCAGGTACTGCATGTACATGAAGTATGTAAATCTGGCTTATGTTCAGCTTACTTGTTACCACAAATGATGCTGTCTGAAACTGTATCTGAAACTAAAACTGTTAAAGAAAGCTATTTTCAACCCGGTTCTTTATAATCTTACTGTGAATTAATACGAGTAATATTCTGGGAAAAGAAATAATAAAGACTCATTCAGCATACCTTGTGGTTCTTTCTTGTGGGGAAGGAAACCAGTCTTAGATAGCATAGCATGCTGCCTGGTGCAGAATGAGGTGCTGCAGAAGGAGTTAGGTCACAGGCACAAGCTGAAAGCACATGCATTCTCTGGGGTAATTTGGGGCAGATGCCTTTGATGCTTTATTATCCAGCCTGACTGCCTCGTGCTTGACATGGGTCAAGACTCATGACCCCTTACCATGGGTTGGCTAATCCACATCTACATGCCTAGTGTGGAGTAGACAATGTACTTTATCATCATAGCCTTGTAGTAACTGCTTTGTGTAGGTGATTGCTGCTTCTTTCTTGTGTATGAATCTTCAGTCTTGCTCTACTTCTACTCTACTTTGCACCTTTATACTTCTTTCACCTGGTAACCATGAATTGTGGAAGGCAGTGAATCGCTTGGTTCTTTCCTGTAATGAAGGCTGAACAGTTGAAAGGGTGTAGAACTCTTGGTTGGGAGTGCAAGGATATTATTTTTCTAAGCCTGAGTATTCTACAGTATTTTACTGCATGTTTTGCAGTAGTTAACTTGAGCAGTGTTAGGCAATATGCTTGCTTTGGTACAGGTGCAGTTGCAAATCTTCCAAGTGTTGCTGAACTGTCTTTTGGCCAGATCTTTGTTATGATTCCTTACAAAACCCTTGCTTTGGTGGAAAAAGACCCAAACAGAACTGAATTATGTGAAAGTCACTTAGTAGTGAAAGCTTTAACTGTTATAACAAAAATAAAATCTAAACACTATTTGAAAAACAAGCTACAAGTGCTTTCTTGGAAAATCTAGTTTTGGCTCTGAAATCTCTGCTGCAATTTGATATACAATTTAGTGTAGGTAGGTAAATGGTGTTCTCAAAACATGTTTTGTCAATCACTTAAGTCAAAAGTTTTCAATCTTTTGGAATACCTGTTGGACTACTCTTTCTGACTTCTACTTACTTTGTAAATCGCTTCTCTGTTTTTGCCTGCCTCTGTTCTCTCTTTCCATAGACATTGCATGGATTTGTAAATTGCGTTAGATTGGGAAGGACTTCAGGTTTTGTAATGAACCCCAGCTTTTAAACCGTGCTGAACATTAACAGATCTGGCTGTTTTCAGACTCCGGTGCCTGACCGTTTTGCTTTTGCTTATCATCCTTTTACTGTGAACCTCCAAGAAAATACCTGGCTGAAGGTAGCATTTATATTGCCCTTCCCTGCCTCCAGCCTTCTGTTTTACTGGTGGAATAAACCCACCTCTTTCAACCACTTCCTGTTCATCATGTGCTCTACGCCCTGGGCAACGTGGTGGCCTTTCCCTTGGCTGTCCCCAGCCACATCCATGGATATGACTGTGCATTCGTTGCTGTCTAAGCTTCCCTCATAGTAAGTCTCCCAGCCAGCTGCAAGCTTGAGATTCTTGTTGTTAATTGCTCTCTTCTTTGAAACAAGGAATGACATTTGTTATCTAACACCTGTATGCTGTGTGTCTCATGCTGTGAAAGTTTTAACAGATTTTAGAATTGCAGAGTTCTATGATTTTAGGTAGTTTATATTTCCCAGGAGAGTTTCTTTTTCTGCTGTGAGGTGTTCTGGGGCTTAATGCAGAAGGTCAGTACAGAAAGTGACTTTCCTTTCTGTGGTATTGATGGGGGTAAGTATTCAGTCCTCCTCCTTGATTCCCATGACAAGATGATCAATGAAACAGGCGTCACTCTTTCACCAAGGGTTATCCTTTGTTTTCTTGATTTTGTTTGTTTGTTTCTATTTTTGCTCTGAGATGAAAGCTGTTCCCCTTAGTGCTGTACCCTTTGGTTATACACCCGCCTGTGGTATTGCTCATAGCATTTCCAGTAAGTAGCAGTCTAGAGATATGTTGCTTTGGGGCCCTTAGGTTTCCAAATACATAGCCAGTATTTTCATAGGTGGGTGTGAGACGAGTTGTGTTAAGTGTAGGATGTGGAAATAACTATATATTTGTTCCTCTCCTTTAATGAAGGATGTTTGTGGGAATAGGATAAATAAGTAAGAACACTGTATATGCAGTGTGGGATGTGGTGCAGCAGTGTGGGATGAAGGGATACCATCTTCTGCTGTCTGTACTATGCTGCTTATACTATAGTTAGCACAAAAATTGCTGATCTAATGTGAGTGTAACCATGCAAATATTTCTTTACGTATTAAGCATTGTTCATGAAAATACTTTCAAAGGAGATTTCAGAGAAATGTAACTTTTCTGAGATGTGTACAGTGTAGGTACTTTGAGATATTAAAACGTACCAGATTACTGCATATCTGCTCAATCAGCATTTTGGAGAGAGAGAAGTTTCATGTTTTACTAAATTTAGTTTGTAGTAACTGTAGCGTATTGTAGTGACTCCCCTGTTTGCATTTGCAGATTTGCTTCCACTGAAGGCTGGGGTTGCCTGTGTACTTGTCTTCTTGCCGGTGTTCTCTCCCAGTTGGTTGCTGGTTCCTCATAATCTGCCTTCACTCTCTCCCTCTGCCCCCCACCAAGTTCATTCATACGCTTTTTACATGAACACTCATCAGTCCTGTGAGGGATGATTTTCTGCTGGCTTACACAGCCTGTTTTCTTTTACACACTGCAACAGATAAGTTTCAAAGTTCAGTGGCATTTCAGAAAACATTTCTCCCAGCACAAAATATCATCTACACTGGGTATTTATTTGGAGTAGGGGGTTTTTAATGTTTTTAGATAGTGGATTTTCAAGTGCCACCTCTTTTTTTGTATTTTTTTTGTTACTGTTGATCTGTTGACAAATGTTGCATTTAAGAATAGAAGTTCAGTTTCTAATATGCACTTGCACCTCTTATGCCAAAACATATGACTTGACATCCAGTGATGTGTGTACCTTTGTATTTAATGTGTGTTCCTGCCAGATAGCCTTGCACAAAACTGCTTGTGTTACTGTTTAGGAGGGAAGACCTGAAGGTGAAGAAGCTTCAGGGCTTGGTTTTAATGATACAGTTCAGAGCATGTCTCTTGCTGAGTAATATCCTGGCATTGTCTTAACAGCCCCAAATCATCATCCAATAATAGATAACCGTGACTTAAAAATGAGGTCATGAATGCTTGTAGTCATCACAATTTTACTTGTAGATAAAGGAGTGTTTGTCTCTCCATCTCATTACATTTATGAATGTGGAAGTAATTTCCTGCTCTCTTCCTTTAGTACTTAAACAGGTAAATAGCAGCTTTTTCAGTTCTGACCATTCTAGTTCTGTGTATGTGGTAGCTGTGCTTACCTGCTGCTCTGGCTGAAGGAAGGTCCTGTCTTTCAGGAGTCCTTCAAGGTGAATGATTGTTCATAGCAAGGTATAAAACTGTCTTCAAAGGTGAAATGTTTGCCTTCAGATTAAATGGGTGTTTCCAGTATGACTTGGTAGTCCTTAGACAGGCAGGCATAGGACATTCTGAAGTCTTGATTTTTATTGAGCTATGGCCTTTGGCAGGGCTGTCAGTTTGAGTGAAAATTACTGGTTTATTTTTGGAGTGGTAATAGTGGAGAAATTTCATCACTACTGTGCTGCAGTAAGTTAAGCTTTATATTAAATAGTAGCAAACTGTATTATCATATAGTTGTTCCTGTTGTATTTGTCAACATAGTGTCATGATTTTAAGTCATCTCTTCCTTCATCAGCCTTTGGAAATAAGTTACTGGATGATTGGATAGTGTTCTGTTGGTTGTACTGAAAGTATATAGCTCCCCATGTTTACACAGGTGTGACAGTAGTCCAGGCTGAACAGAAATTGGAAGACTGTTTTAGCTAGCCAACATCAGGTCTTGTGCTCCTAACCATCTTTTTAGTTAACAATCCAACTTTGTTTTAACTAAATTAATCTGTCAGCTTCTGGCATTGTTGCTAGAGGCTCCTTTTTTCACTCAACATTTCCTCTGCCCTTTTGAATGTGTTGATTGCATTGTATCAAGACTAAGCAATATTTGAATCTTTTATTACTCACATTGAACCAATGTCTAAAAGGGTTTACTGATCCATTAAGAGGCCAGAAATCTGAGATTACAGTTAGTTCTAGTCATAATCTTCCAGTAAAACTTAATTAAATGGTACCATGTAATAATTATTTTACTATTTAATGCTTCAGGTGTTTGAAAGCTGAGAGCTGTTAGTCAGAAGTAGTGTAAGTCATTATGGTACTTCTGTTCCAGGGCCTTCTAAGGCAGCTGCAGAAGCAGTTGAATCTTGGCAGTGAGCAGAGTGAACTTTGTATTACAAAGTTCTGGTAAACCCAAGCCATGGTGCTTTTCAATATTTATTTTACTGGAAAACCCCTCAGTTTTCATCAAAAATATTACTACATAATTGATCTTCCTTCACAGAACTGATAATAATAACAGAAATTTCTTTATTGCAGATTTAATCCAGTGCACAAATGAGATGAATGTGAACATCCCACAACTGGCGGATAGTTTATTTGAAAGAACTACCAACAGTAGCTGGGTAGTGGTCTTCAAATCTCTTATCACAACCCATCATCTAATGGTGTATGGAAATGAGGTAATACAAAAATGATGTGTCTAAGAACAGTTGCAGCCCCTTGTTCCTGTAAATATCAGCTAAATGCTTCCACTAATTCTTTTTGTAGGACAATCTTTGGGTTTGCCTTTTTCAGTCCAACTCTGCATGAACACAGGTCTCATTTTCTGTTTGTCTACATTGTTTCTACTTCAAAGTTTGTAATTGTAGAGTAAGAAGTGTTCCAGATGCTGAGGGTACTTTTTTTCGTATGTTCATATTCTAATGATGAAAGAAAAAAAAAACCAAGAAAAATTAACTTGCATGGGATTCTAAAAGCTGAAAATGGAAGCATTTTTACTTTTATGCTGTAGCTAACCCTCTGGTCTTTTCTCCAGATTACTTGATTCTAAGTTGATTTCTACCATCACCCCCTAACCTTTTACAATGAAAACAAATGTGTGCCTATGAGTTGGCTTTGTGGGTGAAATAACACCAAATACAGTAACAGTTTAACAAACATAACCCCAAGTTACACAAAAAGGAATAAACTTGTTTTGTCTCACAATTTGAATTCCTATGGGGCCTTACTGTTTGAAATACGAAGCCAAGCATAGCAGCGGCTTGAGTGTTTTGCTTTTAAAAAAACCCAAAAAGTATATTTTTAAGGCTTCCTTAGGAAATGTTTGTAAACATTCCTTTTTACTGCAAACAGTAAGAATAAGGTAAGCTATATGAGCTTTGGAATTGAGACAGCTTTATCAAATTACCAGAATTTTTCAGGTTGCATTCAGGGGAGCTGCTTCCTCTGACTGACTAGTCGGGGTTGGAGGGGGAGGTTAAGTTTTTAAACATAATGTTTAAAATGGTTTCACTTGCAGGTTATTGCTGGTCTGGGTGAAAATCTATTCTGTGAGGCTAACTAAGCCACAAGAGGGCAAACTTCTGTTGTTGTCTTGAAGCTTAAACTTTTTCATCGGAATAATTGACACTATTCAAAACACAGTCTATACACTTTGCACTTTGAGTCATATGAATTTTAAACTGATACCAAAACAATTCACAGTAGTTAAAGGTATTTCATGGGACCACTGTGTGAAATATTTTCCATTAAGAATAGAATTTCCAAACAAATTTTGCTTGCCAAATATTTTACAGAAGTAATGAAGGTAAGATTGCTGCTCAAGATGAAAGTTTTCACAGTTAGAAATAGTACTTGAACAATGAGAGTGCAAATTGATTATACCGCCATTTAGATTGCATAGGACCTTTAAGATCAAGTCCAACTGCTAACCCAGCACTGCCAAGCCCACCATTAAACCACATCCCCACATGCCACATCTGTGTGTCTTTTAAATACCTCCAGGGATGGTGCCTCCAATTTTGGCTTAATTCCTTTATAGCTGCATACTGAGTGCCTTTACTCTTCTCCAGTCTTTTTTCTATGTAACCTACGTACGCTAATGGAAGTAACAAAGTAGTACGTTATGCTAATCAACACTATTTTTGTCTTTTTTCTAAGTGTTTATTGCAACTGAATGATTGGTTTATTTTTGTAGCAGCTCTGTACAAATTTTCTTTTCCTATTAAATTGTCAATGATCTGAAATGTCTTTTAAAGATGAAAATAGCATCATTCACCTTGTGAAACATAATTTGTAATTATGTATAGTTAGAAGTCTTGTGATGCAGTGTTAATGCTTTATATGGATTGTTATGTTTGATATTTGATTTATAAGCAAACTAACATTTATATCACCTTATTTTCATATTTAAGCTAAGTACCATTACAAGTGTATGCTGTGCAACGATGGCTTGGCTAATTGGTAAAATTAAATCAGTTGTTACAAAATTGAAGTCAGTGAAACAACTGTGAGCATGTAAAATGAGAATGTATTTGAAGGGATTTTTTCAGAAGTTCAGAGCTCCATATTATGGCTTAAAATAAACTCTGACTAAACGAGGCCTTCGTACAAAATGCAGCTTGGATTTGTTCACAGATTTATACCTAAAAAAGAAATAACTGGCTTACTTCAGTAGTTCAGCTAAGTTTTTGTAATAGTTTCCAGATTTGAAGTCAGTCTTAAGGCATGAAAGATGAATTTCTTAACCTGGGTAGAAAGTTTCTAGTACTGTTACCTCTATTCCTTCTCCTTGGTAACCCAGTAAAAGTATTCATTTTTTTCTTTCATCTAGCGTTTTATCCAGTATCTGGCTTCCAGAAATACGTTGTTTAACTTGAGCAATTTCCTAGACAAAAGTGGATTGCAAGGTAAGGTGTCTTTGTTTCATTATAAGTTAGTAATGTGCTGGGGAACAGCAAAGACAACTTGGTTAGTCTAATGAACCCTGCCATTTAGGAAGTGACTTTTCTGTCCATTTTACCCCAGGCTGCATTTCTTAAATAAAATGCCATAATGGTGTGGCAGGAGCTGTCTGCTGGAGGAACATGTTGCATCTTTTCTAACAGGTTTACTTAAAGGCTTCTGACTTCCTTAGTGATACAAATCTCAGCATTCCTCTTAATTCTATAGAGATAGACCTCTCCAAATGAGGCAATTTTGATAAGTAACTTAATTTTTTTAAAATGCATCATATGTACATACATCATGTCAGTGAGACAAGAACTGTCTAAAACCAATCAAAATTACCTTTTTGGAAAATTGATCAAAGACCATTCCATTTATCTTCGGGACTAATTCAGTGGGCAAATAAGTGTTTCTCTGGTTCAGGTTTTTCAACTGAAATAAACTTCCAAACTGTTACGCTGCAGTTTAGTGCAGTTCTGACCATATACATAGCTGTCATTGTTTTTTCTCCTAAGGTGGTTCCTTACTTTCTTTACTGCTTCTTATATACTTCTTATCTTTGCCACAAGTGTTCTAGAACAGGCAGCCAAAGTGGTTGCCTGGGGACAGAAACCTTCTCAGTGATAACCAAAGCTCTACCAAATTGTGTCATTTTATTGAGTTTTAACTTCTATGGTCTCAACATAGACTATGAACAGATCTTTTTCTTAGTCTATACCTCTAGATTGACAGTTATCAAAATATTTCCTATCATTGCTGTCTTAACAGAGAAAAATTTGTCATATTGTAGTGTTTCCATCAAAGCCTTTTTTTTCTGTTCAGTTGCAAATGAGACAATGTATTGCAGAGCTGATGTGAACGCCTTTGTGAATGCATCATTTAATTTTTTTGATAGTAATTTCTATTGTAGTATAAGAGGACTTGCATAAAAATTACTTTGTTTGGCTTTTGGAAGTAATTTCCTTAGGAAGTGAAGTGTAAACTTTTATATAGTTGAGGTTGTCTAGATATTTGTGGTGTTGTCTGTTTGATTTACATGGTGAATACAATGACGTACACAGTTATTTTGAGATTATATTTTTGCACAATTTTGCGTAGTTAATGGAGCTGTCTTGTGTTAATATTTTGCACTTTATTTAGAACAACATTCTTGTTCTTTTATTTGGTAGGTACTAAACCTCTGAAACTTGTTTTTTAGGTTATGACATGTCAACGTTTATCAGACGGTATAGCAGGTATTTGAATGAAAAGGCAGTTTCCTACAGACAAGTGGCTTTTGACTTCACAAAAGTAAAAAGAGGGTAAGGACTGCATTTTCTTCTACTGATCTTGAGGCTTCGTCGTATGTCCTGTAATTCAGGTGAAAAATACTGATGATGGCTCAGGCTTAATACACACAATAATGACTCCTTTTCTCTGTTGAATATCTACCATGACACACAAAGGCTTGACTCCCCAATAATGTATATTGCAAAAAATATTTTACTTCAGTTGTTGTAATTTTTATCTTCAAACATTAATAGTTTAATGTAAAGGCATGAAAGATGGTATGCATCAAAGTCTGTATAAAAAAAGGTAGAAGTTTGAACAAATCTTCCACAGTAGATTGTATACTTTGCCTTGTGTGTAATATAGAGGACTGTGCAATTTATTTGTGCTTGTAGCTCTTGAAGGTTTAGATGACAGGTGAAACACCTTGCAGTCCTTCCTGGTGTTTCTCTGTTCTTGTCACAAAATATCTGTATGAAGTTTACTATCTTTGTGAAGGTAGTGTAAATTTGTACTTTTAATAGTACATTACAGCAGATGCTATCCTGAGTTGGTCTACAGGAATTAAAATTTCCCCTGGAAAGTGTGCTCATTTAAGAGAAATGAGTTGTTTTGAGACTAGGTACCTGTTTACATGTAAAATAACTCAGCATAGAGCACCAGTAGTTTGGTAAACTACATGTTATAGTGAACAATAGAATTAATCTGGAACTCATCTTTGGGAAGGCTGGAGAGAAGGTACCAATCACAGTCAACAGTTTTTCCATCTTTGTCCATTATCTCTGTATATGGTGCTTTTTAAAGTTTAAAAGCCTAATATTCGTTTTACATTTGGGTGTCCTATATCATCCATACATAGGTTAGTTTTTATTGAAACTAAAACTTAATTTTTAATCCACAGAAATCTGAATTTAATACTGTTGAATAAATTAACTGTAGTAATGGGCTGTCTCATGATATCTTACATTAATGTTGCAAAGGCCTCAGAACACTGTGCAAATGCCTTCTGCCTCCTTGCTAACACTGTGGAGTCCATTTTGGTTTGAAGTGTGATGGTAAAGTAAAAGGAGGATGCTTGGGCTCCTTTTGCTCTTTCTGCCTTTAGAGTTGCTTGGATTGCCAACAGCACAAAACAGCATTTTCCACACCTCAGATTTGTGTGTGGTAAGATGGCTGCAGCTGCTATAGAGAGATACACAATTGTTTTATCAGGTGTTTTAGGCCTAAAGAGGTGAATTATTTAGCCTGCACCATGTTTCTGGAGGTCCTTCTGTGAGCCAATAGGAATAACAGTTCTGATGGTGGCAATCTGGCTTTTCCACACCTCAATTTTTCTTGGGGCCCTTGCTCCTATGCTGTGCCCCACTAAATTTCTTGCAGGTATTGTTTGCTGTTAGGAGTAAGTATACAGCACAAGTAGAGAGGTGGAAGCAGCACGCTCCCCACTGCTTTCCAGCCTCGAGAACAGCCACAAACTTTTCTGTGAAGATGCACGATGAGATTTGCACTTGCAGGAAACATTTGGTTTGCTGTGTGCATGCTGATGAACTTGCAAGGCTGTCTGATTTGTTTTACAGAAAGCAGTTGTTTCATTTCACTGAGGGGATTTAGTCTCTTCCTCAGTTGTTGCTTTTCTTGGATATTTTTGGTATTCATTTGATGGGTTTTTTCAAATGTGCAGCCAATCCTAGTCTATTCAGTCTGCACAATTAATAAACAATCAAATACTGGTAGTCAGCCATTAAAAGGAAATTTCATGTAGTCTCTAGTCTTTTTTCTTTTCAAGAAACGCTTGAAAAGCATACTGCTGCATTTTTTTTATTCTTTCTTACCTCTTTAAGTTGAGAAGAACGCAAACTGACACAAAATAATAGTTGGGTGATTGGAAAAAGAATATATTAAAAATTGCTTCAAAAATAACCTTTAGAGCTTTTTTTTTTTGTTATCTCATGCATTGTAGCTCTCCTATATTTCTAAACACTATCAGTTTCATTTTCTCTGAGTCAAAATTCATCTTGGATTCATATTTTGACTAAATTAGTTGTTGTCTTTCCACACTGCAGTTATTACAGTTATATTGGCTAGACACCATTCCTGAACACCACAAGGCTTGCTTGCTATGGCAAAGACTTAAATGGCTTCTCTGATGACCTGATATATATTCTGTTGTTTCTTACTAAAAATTGCCTTCAAAATTCATGTGAAGAATTTTCTTTGATTTTTTCTCACAACAGGGCTGATGGAGTGATGAGAACAATGAGCACAGAAAAGCTCTTAAAAACTGTACCAATTATACAAAATCAAATGGATGCACTTCTTGACTTTAATGTAAGTTTTAGCAGCATGTACATATCTAACATACTGTCAACTTGTTGTACAAACATGCCTAAGATTGTAAGATAGGTCAAGATTAAAGGTCTTGCACTTGGTTCCATGTTATCTGCATAGCTTAAAGAGCACAAGTAATTTTGTTCATTGGTATATGCCCAAGAAATCAGAAAAAAGAGATGCAATGCTCACTGGCGAGAATGCTTTGTCCTAAATTACTGTGTTTTTATTGTGTACCTTATGTAAGAATTGCTTGTTTGTTGAAAAGCTGATCATTTCTGCCCTCTGTCTTCTAGTTATGTTAGTTAACATTAGCATTGGTTAACAAAAATGTCTGCCAAAATGATTTGATTTTATTCTGTGATGAGAGAAACTGTTGGTTTGGTGCTACTTTCTGCTAATAGCCAGTGAGATGATTGGAAAGCATGTCTTGAGACAACGTGCTGGAGTTTAACTAGAAGTTTTCCAGTAAGAGATCAATCCAATTCAATTAATTTTTTCTCTGATCTTCCTAGGTTAATAGCAATGAACTTACAAATGGTGTAATTAATGCTGCCTTCATGCTCCTCTTCAAAGATGCCATTAGACTGTTCGCGGCATATAACGAAGGGATTATTAACCTCTTGGGTAAATACAACTGCTTTCTGCAATGCTCAGCTCTGGGAGGGGAACTCAGTGAATGATCCACAAGAGCTGCTCTCTTGAGAAACTGAAAGAGTCTTACAGTAAAACATCAAAATTTTACTGTTATTTCCAATGTTTGACTGTGCAGTTGCATTTGGCATTGCTTTACCTACAGGGATAGGTAAAATCTGAAAGCAAAGCCCATCCAAGATTTTATTCACCTAATTTTTTTCTTGCACTGCTTTTTTGGGGGTTTTTGTGTGCGTTGGTTTTGGGTTTATGGTTTTTTTGGGGTTTTTTTCGTCTTACTGAACTGCATGGGAAACCTGAATTACAATATTAATGTTCGTTGGGGTTTTTCTTAAGAAACAGGATCAGTTTGTGTTTCGTAGTAAAGGAATCAATTGTGGTCAGTTACAAATCTGCAGTCTCAACATCAGTGATTGCTTGGCTATGGAAACTTCAATGTTGCTTTGTTTCCATGATTGGTTGTCTTATGTTCCTAGGGCATAGCTTGTATTTTAAGGAGAATTACAAATTCAAGGTTAAGGTCCTTTCACTTGCATGTACTGAAGATGAAGGGGAGACTAAATTTAAAAAAGAATTAAGATGAAAGTAATCTGTTGTCTTGCTTGATTTTGTTGTATTCTGAGATTGGATGAAGCTACCTGATTGCTGTCATTCCCCAGTGCTTGCAAAATGAAAAGTAAAATCCAAAATAAGTCAGTAAGGGACAATCTGAAGGTAGTCAGTCTTCCAGTCTGAAGCCCCTGTCAGCTTCCTTTCCCTTGGTAAGCAAGTAACATGCAGTTGCTTTCACTTATGTTTTGAGTGAAGCTTAATAAATGAAACAGTCCTTGAAAGGGCTTTTCAAAAGAGGAGTGAGACCCTCTTGCTTCCAGGACTGGTGTTTTCTAATCAGTTGTACTTCACTGCACCAGACCATAGTAAGAGGCATCAGTTTGTCAGAAGATCAAAATCTTGCCTGATATCTGGCCACTGGAACTGTGTAGATATTTGACTGCCAGATTGTAAAGCTGCCTCTTTTTTTTTGTTTCTTCTTCTTCCCAAGAAGATGAATTTACATTTCTTTGGGTGGCCTATTCTTAAACTTGATTTTCGTCTTCAAGGTGGTTATGCTTTTATGGTATCTAGTACCTGCAAGGTAAGGTGTAATTGCATGCATGGAATCAATAGCTCACATTTGACAGGGCTTTTGTCATGTGGTGCAAGTTAGGCATAGTGACTTCTGCAGTTATCATAATAACAGATCTGCAGGTATTTTCTGTTTGTCTTGGTTTATATGCTTTTACTTTGCATTATCTTTGCAAATCTTGATTTCTTATTTAATGCAAATATTCTCACTGTTTCTAGAAAAATATTTTGATATGAAAAAGAACCAATGCAAAGAAGGACTTGATATATATAAGAAGTTCCTCACTAGAATGACACGGATCTCAGAGTTCCTTAAAGTTGCAGAGGTAAACTTAAGTCAGTCAGCTTTGCTCTTTATTTGAAACAGCTTGTAGAGTGCTTATTTTATCGTAAAACAGATGCTTCTTCCTTCCTGCTTATTTTCTGTTCTCTCAAAGGGTCATCTTGTTGATCTCTACCCTGGTGATTAGTTCATTTGAAGTCTGTATTGAAAGACTGTGGAGTGCTTATTGGTTTATCTTTGACTTGAGAGTGTATTAATGTGCATTTTAAAATTTCCTTGGTTATATAATACTTATGAGCTTTCTTTGAAGAATAGCCTTGCTTTAAACGAATAAAGGAACTTCATGGTGATCTGCTTTCTATGATTTTAGCTGTATTCTAGTTTGAAGCCCACAGTTCTACCGGAAGTTTTAGATGAAATAACAGCTTCACAAATAAGAAACTGAGACAAACAGATGAACATGTGATTTCTTCAAGATTTCTTGCTGTAGGTGTGCTCATAGAGGGGAAAGCAATTACCTTGCAAAATGTTTAGTTTGTGGGTTTTTAAAAAAAAAGTGTTTAGTCTGTTGCCTTCTTGTTTCTAGAGCACTGCTAAATTAATGTCCTAATATTATGGAATCCCACAGTTGAGGTGTGCTCCTCTTCTTGTTTTAATTTCCTTGGTATTTATATCTCTCTTAACAAAAAAATAAATCTTAAAGCTTGGCTTGCTTCTGTCCTTACAGTGTCTCTGCCAGAGATACTGTTGTCAGCTGATAACACCATCAATTGAAGTTGAGAATATTGATCGTTCTATTTTAACACTGTCTGTCCTGCTGCAAACATCCTAACTTTCATGTGCATTTTAGAAAATGTTTATTTACAAAATTTTAAAGGTGCTTTGTTTTATCAAATATATCCTCTGTTTCAGTGAGTCTGAGAGTTGCCACATAAATGATGAGATAGGCAAACTTCTTCAGTTTCTGAAACACTGGGTCCTTAATCTCTTATTTTTAATGTTCTATCTGTTAAAATATCTGTGTAACACACCTACTTCAATGTGTGTATATTTAACAAGAATTTATTACAATCAACCATTACAAAGTACATACTCTGGAGATTCAAAATATATATTGAACAGGTTTGAGCTTTTTGCATTACTTCATCTTAATGTTGTTTACTTTATAAGCATCTCTGCCTTCAACAAAAGCAAACAGGTTCTAAAACTCGTTTGTTTTATTACAGCAAGTTGGAATTGACAGAGGAGACATACCAGATCTCTCACAGGTAGATAAACCGATTTGTTTGCCAGTGCATGTCTGTGTTTTTGGGGTTGCATAACCAGAAAAACCTGCCATTATAAGGTTCACTTATGCATTCTTGTATACATTGTCACCAAGTTTTCTCTAAGTTTGTGATTAAATCCAAGCTCTGTCAGAGCCTGGCTTTTATATTCTGTGATCCTGTTGTAAAATATTATATGTAATTTCTGTCATTCTCTAATTGAGTTTTAAGATAACCTTATTTCCGTCATGCTTGAAGACACAATTTTTGTCTGTGAGGTCACATAATGAGACTCTTACATGATACTGCAAAGCTGTGTTTTTTAGCAGCCTTGCTTTTGGCTATATGCCTATTGAAATTAATGTGAAGGCTTGCAGGGCATGCACAGAGAAACGACTTTAGGTACAATCTCCTTCCAAGTGTCTCTTTAAATACTGACTGCTTCTGATTGTCTGCTTGCTGTTTCCTAGCTGTTAATTTTAACATTTCTTGACATCTTTCAGTCCTTGCTGATGAATCATTGTGATGGAATAATGTAGTCAGGAGAATACATCACCTTATACTTCAAGTCATTAAACACATACAGAATGCCAAGAGGGGGGTAGAAGTATTCTGAGCTGTTGTACCTGTTGCCCTACAGCTGCATTCTCTGAAAATATTTTAAATATTGGTTTCTTCAAATGTATTCCCCAATATCTCTCTTTGCAGGCACCAAGTAGCCTTCTTGATGCTTTGGAACAACATTTAGCTTCTCTAGAGGGGAAGAAAATCAAAGATTCCACAGCTGCAAGCAGGTGCTTATATCCTTGTCCTTTTGGACAATTGTCAAATAGAGCGTTAAATCAGGTTTTTTTCAATTTTATTGTAAGTTAAGATTTGAGGAGGCTTTCTTAAAGACATTATATGATCAATGATGGATTAGCAAGTTGTCGTATGTTTTGCTGAGTACTTCAAACAGCTTCTTTCAGGTCAACAGAACTAGAATCTTAAGGACCTGCAAGGGCCCCCTCTAACATCCCTACTTATGCTTTTAGCATTTGATCCTGAACTTCTGAAGAGGAGCTACGTTTCTTTCATGTACTGCCTGCAAATGTTCATTTTATGTTAATAATTAGACTTCTGTAAGGTATGCAACATGAATAAATACATCTCCTTAGACTTTTACATCTCAGCTTTAATCCCTGTTTTGTCAAAAGCAAGGAAATGCTTCCAGAAGTCCTTACATTAAGTATGAATTTTGAAAGTAATTGGTAGTTAAAGCCATAATGCATATGATAAAAGGCATTAAATGATTGTGAGTGCTTTCCAAAACACAACAGGCAATATAGAGAAGTCCTCTACATGAAAAATTTTGTTGTTTAAATTTAACAAAGCATAATATTGGGGATAAGACTTGTAAAATTAAATAGCATTTCTTTATTGCATGTTCAAGAAATAAGGCAGTAATATTTTATAAGTTCTTTATGGTAGCAACTTTTTAGAATATTTGCTTTCTTTTGTAAGATTACTCTGTTAAAAGTTAAGTATTTGTTTTAAATCTTTTTGCATACTCTTAAACATGATGGTAAATTACAATTTTCCTTTGGGATATATTAGAGGCATTGATAGTTTGTTCACTAAACCTGTTAAATTAACAACAATTTGAAACAGAGCCCAGATGATTGGAGATTGCTATGTGCCTACAAATAATCCCATTTTAGGCAAACAGGAAAAGAGCAAAGGCTTCAAACGTGAATTTGTGATGCACTTTGGAGGGGAAGCATTTCAGGTAGAAAATCCAAAAGCCAGTAGAGTAGACAGCATGATTTCTCAGCATTTTTTGTTTTACAGTTCATATGGTGTATCTTAGTTAAACTTTTCAATTGTACAGTGTAAGATATAGCCAATGATATAGAGAGCTCAGAAGGAGACTGGGTGGATAGAAGCTAAGTGTTTTTTAGAAGCTCCTATCACGTGTCATCTGTTAACAGCCAGCTTTTCTCCTGTCCAATTACTTTAGGGCTACCACCCTTTCCAATGCAGTCTCTTCCCTTGCAAGCACTGGCCTGTCCCTTACAAAAGTGGATGAAAGGGAAAAACAAGCTGCGTTAGAGGAAGAACAGGCTCGCTTAAAAGCTTTAAAGGTAGGCATACAGAATTTTTAATTGAAAATGCTTTTCCTGTGTTCTTGTTGATAGCTTATTAGGATTCTTAAAGGAGCAAAGGGAAAAACAGAGTTACTAATGCTGAGCATGTACTGTTGGCAAAGTGCTGGAAATAGAATTGTGTGTACTTAGATGATGCACCTTGTGGAGGGTTTGTTAAAATAGTTTCTGAAGTATTTTTGGCACCACTGACTCTTGTAATTACAAGTGGCTAACACTAGTGTGTCGAATAAATAATTCTTTAGTTCTGCTTTATTTACCTCCAGTGTCATACACACAAATGTTTAGATGTCTTATGCCAGCTCACTTTCCCAACAGGAGCAACGTCTAAAAGAACTTGCAAAGAAACCTCATACCTCTTTAACCACGGCAGCTTCTCCTGTGTCAACTGCAGCGGGAAGCATCATGACTACACCAGCCATTGATATTTTTTCTACCCCTAGCTCCTCTAACAGGTATGCTGAATCCTCCACTGGGAGACATGCTGCAGCAAGGGTTTCCTCTAAATTTCTGCCACAGAGAATCACAATTTTATTGCACAAGATTGGTTGGGTGCAGAGTACATTAGCAATGTGATAAGAAATGATAGTGAAGCTGATGGGAAAATAGCCTATTGCAATAAATAACATAAAACTGTGTTCTCATCATCTGTTTGTGGAAGTTTCTGGTATGAACTGACTGCTGACAGCCCTTTTAGCTGTTCTTAGTCAGTAAGCCAGACTGTTGGAACTGTAAAACACACTTGCTTTGTCCCCAAGGAACATTACAAGTAAATTTGAGAAAAGTCAAACAAAAATTCTGTTTGAGAGGTCATAAAGAGAACTCGTTTCTAGATCTTTAAAAATAGAGTGGCAAATATTTGGGGTAGATTTTCTGAAAAAGAAAAGCCTGAAACAGGATTTGAAATGAGAGGCAGGTTTTGCAGTCTTGTGTTGTATCTGAAACATCTCTTCAAGTACCTGCAAAGAAAGTGCAAGAGTACTCACTGCATGCTAATCCCGATCTCTGACTAACAGGAGCTGTTGGTAGGAGCAAGTGTGTGATCTTCATTCTGTAAAATACCTGTCAAATTAAGCAGCAGCAGAAGGTACAGTGCTTTTATCAGTACAGAAGGAATTGGCTCTCTGAAGTCATATTTTTGCTTTGAGTGTGATCCTAAACCTAAAGGATTGCTTAGTTCTGTTAGAGCTCATGTAAGAATCAATTACTCTTTTGACAGCTTTCTTTTCCCATTAGAAAGTTGTAGGAAATTACTTGACACCAAATATGGGGTAAACAGCTGAGTCACATATAAGAAGCTAGAGATCTGTCAGTGTTAGTAACTGAAAGACTTCCTTGTAAAAAGATTTTGTTTAAAATTGCTTTTTAGAGGCCAGAAAACTTGAAATGGGTGTGTGCTTTGAACTTGAATATCTGATCTTGCTTCTTAAGAGGTCTGAAACATAGAAACATCTGATAAAGCTTCTTCAAACAGACAGAAATGCTGCATAGTGAGGACAAGAGTGTTTCCTTGTAAAAAAACCCCACACACTAGTTTTTCTTCATGTTTAAATTTACTCGCTGGCAGAATGACTGCTATGAGCAAAGGACAGACTTTACAGCAGGAGCTGTCATGAAGGGGGTATGCTGGGCCAGAAGTTCAGTGGCTTGCTATTAGATGCAATGTGTCTGGTTAATCCCTGTCATTATCTTGGACAAGCTTTACTTTGAAAATTATCTTTGTTCAGCTATTCGCATTATAGGGCAGTGCCAGACCATGCTGCTTTTTAATGGGAGCAGTAGTGGCAAAATGTCATTGTAATCACTGCTGAAATGAACCAAGCAATACTGAAAACTGTGAATTGTAGAAGTGATTGGGTGAGCAAGAAAATATACAGACATCTAGGATGTCACTACTAGCCATTGAACTCTTGTGCTGGTCTCATTTAGAGAGATGTTTGGATGTCACAGGGACTCAGCTTCTATCCATCATAGAAGCCATATGTGCAAATTTTGGTTCATTTCATGTCCTGAAAGGTTCTGGGAGAACACAGTAGCCTTTTTTTTTCTTTTTTCCCAAGACTTATTTAAAGTGTGAAATTAACTCTCTGCAAGAGGATGAATTTTACTGTTCTTGTTTGACTCCTTAAATTAATGCAGCAGTTGTATATAAGCCTACACTCTTAATTTCCATGTGATGTTATAAGGCCTCAGTTTGGTTTTGAATGGTCTAAAATGTGCATTTAAATACGTTTTCATTCACATGCCTGACGTGTGATCAAGTGTTTCAAGGCCTCTTACATTTGCTTTCTCCAAAGTTCTTTAATAGCTCATAGTTGTAAGGCAGTTTCTCAGCAGTGATTATAGTGGAAAGATGAGAGTTGTGGAATTTAAATGTAACATTTTTGTGGTGCAGCCCATCAGAGTTCATTTTGTCAATCTGTTTTTGTTGTATTGTAGAGTTTTCATGAGGTGACTTTAAAAGTTGCTGAAGATTTCTGAACATAACATGTCCTAGCCCTGGTGCTGGACTGTGAGGACACCTGTCTTTTTGTTCTGGACAGCTTTGACAGAAGTCCCTTGAGATAACATGCAACTTATCTTGCTAAATTAACACTTTTTTACAGAACTGAAAATACGGAGTTCACCAGCCCTTCCAATTTTGGGTCAGTTCTATCCATTTTGTAATAACCATTTTGTAACAAAGTTTTGTTACTGTTGACAGTCGCTAGCATTTGCCTATATTGAAAACTGATGTAGTTCAAACAGTTGTATTAATTTCTCTTTGTAGCACCTCAAAGCTGCCAAATGATCTGCTTGATTTGCAGCCAACTTTTCATCCGTCTGTACATCCTATATCTGCTGCTCCACAAATAGGAAGTACCTGGGGAGGTAAGAATTCTGAGTTGGATTAAGGTTCTAATTGCTATGGCCATGTTCCTGTGCATGTTTCCCCTAGTCTGGGGGGTATTTCTTCCTTAAAGAGAGAGATCCTACTAAGACATTACAAGTGAATAAAGGGATCAGAAAAAGTAAAATCTCTGTATAGATTAAAATAATGTAGCAGTGTGTGGTGATTCTAAATTATTTTGATATATCTTTTTATTAGCAAAGTTACTTTAATTGTTGACCAGCTCTATCAGCCTCATAACTCCTGTCTTCAAGAGTCACGTAGCCAGCTGCAGAAAATTAGCTGTTTAGAAGTCAGTTCAGTGAAGCTGTCTATGAGGTAGACTGTGCTGCAAACACAGGAACTTGAATGCAGAATTGTTTTAATACATATTCTAAATTTTGTCTAATGTTAAATCAAATTTGCTGGTGATGATAATGCAGAACTTGGATGAGGCCTGAAAGGAGGCACTTGTGACAACTATGCATAGAAAGAAAAGCTGGAGTTAATTTTTGAAATAATAATAAGGCTTCTCTTTACAAATTCTCTGCTATATTTCATTTAACTACAACAGCAAATTAGTAAAAAGCTGTGGTTGGACCTCTTAAGTGAAGAGATAAAATTTATATTCTTCCCTCTGAAATCTACTCCAGAGCACCCAAATTTTCATTCTGCCCAGTTTCTAGGATGGACTGAGTGAGTTGCGAGATGATCTTATTGGTACAATCAAGTCCTCAAACCAAGGGATCAAGCAAGAGAGTTCTAGAAATGAATTTTCCTTCAAGATTGGTTTGAATGCTAAAGCATTTCAATGTTTACTCAAAGTTCTTGGCTGCTTTTCAGTGTTCCAGAATAATTCAGATACAGTAACATATTGCCTGCTTACACTGTTGGTTATACTGGTGGAGGATTAAAAAGCTTTATAACGGCGGGGGAAGGTTGTGGTGGTTTTTTTACTTTTCTATATAAATGACACTTAGTAAAATACTAAACTCCTGAACTATGTGGCTATTTCCAGATTATTTTTTTCTAAATTAGATGCTTGCAAAAATGCTTTCTTTTATGATGCGAAAAATTGGGAATTGCTGCTTCAGGAAGTTTTGTAGACATCAGAACAACCCTGTTCTAAATTTTTACTTCCCTATTTATTTTTATGAGCTATAGCTCTTCTTAAAATCTTTCCAGCTACCTAATGTATCTTCATAATAAGCTGTGTATGTATTCCATTTTCCTATTTACTTTTTGCTGTGTGCTTTGTTTTGTGTACCTTCTCACATTTGTTTGTAGGGAAATAACACAATTTTGAGTGACAAAGGCACTACTAATATATGTGGCAGCTTCTAAAATAGATAAGAGCAGTTTACTTGTTCTTTGGCTTTGCTGAACAAAGCGTCTCTGGAGAAAGATGCAGTGAGGAGTGTATGGAGTTAGGCATACAAATTTCAGCCCTATAATAGGCTTAGAGTTTAGGAATGGAGAAAAATGGTTTGGCTCATCTTGATTGTTTTCTGCACAATACCTTCTGTTTCAGCTTGTGTTGTTTGTTTCATTGGTGAGAGATAAAAGGGGAGCTACCTTCCTCTCAAAGGTCACATCACAATTCAGCATTTCTTTATTAACCTGAAAGTTGAGCCTGAAGGTCTGTGTTTGTTCAATGTTGTGTTGCTCGTGGTGTGAGTCTTCAGTAATAGCTGTTGATATATCTGCTTACTATTGACACATTTCTAAATACTTAGACTTAATTAACTGTGAAGATTTTGGATTGTCTGCTAAAATTTTAGGCTAAAATTCTGGGATCACCATTTTTTGTGTTACCTTTCATCAAAAAAAACCCCAACTCTTCAGCTTACAGACATGAACACTCACTTCACACAGGTGAGGTAGATAAGAAGTGCTTTCCACATTTTACAGATGGGGAAATCTGAGCAATTAACTGACTTGTCTGAAGTCATACGGCAAGTCAGTGGCAGAGCCAAGAATGGAACCTGAACTATTTCCAGTCCTGTGCTCTAACCACTGCACAGCATCCTTCCCTTAGGTAATTTTCTGACATGATGATGTTTGTATTTGGTGTATATGGTGACTTTGAGAAGAGTATCAAATCAGCTAAAATCAGTCACTGTTAAAAATTTTATGCAGAAGCTCTTAGGTGTGTAATAGACCAATAAATGGTTACAAAAGCATTATATTTGAATTGCTGCCTTTAGTTTCGTGCTCCCAAAAATGTTAAAGCTTACAAGGTTAAACTCCTGGGGAATGGGTCCTGTGATTGTATGTTTTTAGTTTACCTATTTCAGACTGTAAGAGATGCCACTGAAAATCCTTTGTCACTGTTTTTCCAGGCAAAATACTTCTAGTTGGATAACTTAAAGATAGAAATTTGCAAAATTCAAACTACTTTTGTAAATGCACCTAAATCATTAATGCCTAATGATAGCATGCAGGTGCAGCGTGATTCCATTGACACAAATAGATGCCATGTGTATTCAAGGATGAAATTGGGCTTTAGAAACATTGAGGTGTTGCTGTCAGGATTGACAGCAATTTTTAAAACTTGAATATGTAAGAATATAAATTACCCAAACCCAATTAATTTTCCGTTACTTTTATTACTAGCATTGGCAAGTTCTGAGACTTGGACAAGATTGAACATGCTGGCTAGGGTTAGAATGAGGCAGCCAAGCAGAGAATCTGAGAGTGGATTACATTTCCGAGCAAATCTTGATAATCTAAAGTTGAATTATATTGTCTTATTAGTCAAAACACAGGAAGTTCCATATACAACCTTGGGAATTGAGAACAGAAAGTAGTCTGTAATTTTCTGGATGAGCGCATGTGTAAAATAATTTTAGAGGACAGTAGATTCAGACTAAAAACTTACTGTGCTTCTTAGCTTCTTCCATATTGTTTTATCTGCACTATTTATTGGGGTTCTTTGGAGACCATTCCAGCTGTCTCTGGTATATTTGCCATCTATCAGTTTGTACCTAAACTTCAGAAGCAAAACAAATGTGCCAGTGTGGAAATGAACATTTTGACACATCTGTTTGAATTTTTTCCACTTACATAATATAAAGAGAACCAATAAAATCGGCAGAATGTGAAGCAGCAACAGAAAGAGCAAGGAAGAACTGATGAAAGGATAATGTGCCCCAATTTATTGTCAGATCTGTTTGTTCTATGTCTTTTAAAAAGGCATTCAAAGCAGAAAGCAGTTTTAAGGAGTAGCTGAAAGCAGGAACTCAGGTTTAGGCGACTGGCTGATTGGCATGTCCACTATATAAAACATACATAAGACAATACATAATTTTGTATTCCTGTTATATATTACAAATATTATACCAGCTTGTTCTGCTTATCTTTTATTCAGTGTTGGACACTGTCGTTTTGCTGACTGAACGATTTAGAAAAAGGTCTTTTAAGGTACTTCACTCATTCTTGCAACACAGCCAAGCAGTTTGGGGGAAAAGTCAGGTCTTACCTAATGACATATCTTGAGCAGCAAATCAAAGCATGTGTTAAACCTGCAAAGAATAATGCAGTTATAGTTTTAAAATTTTGTTTTCATTAGGACTTTTGTACAACTGAGCACAATATAGACTTATAGCTAAGAATCAGGAGGTCAGATTCAGGGAGAGAAAATAATTTACACTTTGAAACTGCTGTGTGCAGCATGATAGTGTTTACAAGAATTGTGACATAAACCAGCCAGGTTAAAAAAAAAAAAGAAAGAAGCCAGGAACTGAAGTATTTAAGACATCTTTCCTATTATTGTTCTTCAGAAATTTCTCTGTAGTGGCTTTGTCTAGAAGAGTAAGTTGCAATTCAAGGCACCATGATAAGGAGGACTAGATGTAACCCTTGCTGATCTACCTAGTGAGTTCTTGAATTTTCCATCAAGGGTTCGTGGGCTCTGAAACCAGGCAGCTAAACCACAGCTCCTTCAGTCAACAAGTATTGTAGCTGCCTTCTCTATCCAGTTTATCTGTTAGATTCTGAATTACAGGAGTACATGAGCTTGGCAATTGCATTCATGCATGGGAAACCTTGAAACTCCTATGTGCCTTAGGAAGTCACTTATATAGATCTGTGTTTCCTTCCTCCCAATAAAGTCTGACAGTTATTTAGTAAAGAACATTCTCCTCATCGTGGCTTACTGTCTGTTGTCTGTAAAAGCAGAGCAGTCTTTTGCTTGCTTGCAGGTAACAGCGTATGCACAAGCAGCTGCTTTGTTCCTGATGCCCCAAGTAGCAGGGAAAGTGCTTATGTCCTGTATGCTACCTTGGTATAATCATAGCTCTTGAAAATTTCATGATGCTCAGTAACAGAAAAATCCATAAACACAGTTTGGAGAAGGAGAAGTTCAGCTCAGTTGGTTTTGTTCAGGTTTTTAAAGTTGTCTTGGGGATGCTATTGTGTTGAATCCTCTCATAGCACCTGGGGTTCTGTAGTGCTGACAGGCGGCCTCTGCTCCAGGGACTTTGTTGCAAATGTCAGGACGTGACTGTGAGAAACAAAAAGTGATTGTGTTTAGAGGAATAATATAGTTACTTTGTCTAAAACACACTCGGGAGGAAGCACAGTTTATAAGATGGTGTTGTTAATTTAAAAAAAAAAAAAAAAAAGGGAAATTAGTAGCTAGTATCTGCAGTATTTTTCTTGAGTAGAGAGCAGGTAATTCTGGACAACTTGAAAATGAAATAATTAGCTAGGTCATCCCAAGTTTAGAGATGTGAGGAGAAAACTAAATTGGTCTCCCTTTTCTTCTTTCTCTTGCTCTCTGGAATTGAACAGATCCTTTTTCTGCTACTGTTGATAATGTTGATGATGCCATTCCAAACCTAAATCCTTTCCTTACAAAAACTAACGATGCTGCTCATCTGTCTGTGTCTTCTGATGTATCTACTTTCACCAGTAGGACACCCACACATGAAATGTTTGTTGGTAAAGTACCGTTTTAAACTAATTTCCTATTTCCTAAACATTTTAACATTATTTTAGTTTCTAAAATATATTTTGGGGCCTTGCAGAAACTAAAAGCTGGTCATTTGGGGCTGGTTTTGTGCTGTGTTAGAATTTGATTAGTAGCTGTACCATGAAAATGGTGTTAAAATCCTTGCTTGGCTGCCTAGATGGATTCTAACCTGATGTAAAGAAACATAGTTACAGTTAGAGCAGTTGCTTGAGTGCAGTTTTACAAAGTCTCTTGCACTTGGGAATTTTAAGGTAAAACGCTGCTATGTCTGAGAAGAAAATGCTGCTACTTTCTTCCTCAGGTTGAAATGTTCTTTTTAAACAAAGGAGCTTAATATTTTCTTTTTTGATAGTGGATGCTTTTGCCCCAGTCGTGTTGTCATTAAGAAACATGAAAAATATTGAAGCATAATCTACTCAGACTGTTCAGCGATGGGGCAATAAACTAATAACTCACCTGTTAAAAACTGTTCACATCTTACTTTGGAGATGGTTCAGCATGTCTGTCTTACTAGAAATTCTTCTAACATTTGTTGGTGCAGCTCATTGTAATTTGCTTACTTTTCAATAGGAAGATTGTTTTCATAGCCAAAAAAATCAATTAATTACATGTCAGTTCTGTTAAACAAAGCTAAGTTTAAAGACAATTGTACACCACAGGCTGTATTTATGCTGGTTGAACCCCACTAGCACTGATCAAAGAAAAGTACAGACTCTCAGAACAAAGAGGGTTTTTTTATACCTCTGATACTTGTTAATAGAGGTAAAACAAAAGGGGTGATCTCTTTAAAGATATTCATACTACCTGTACTTTGTCACCTTACCTAACTAGTTTCCTAGCCTGTCTGTCTTTAATGGAAAGACAAAGAAAGCAAGATAAATATATCTTTAAATATATATAAAATACTTTTAAGTTGGTATTGCTGTCTTTTCCATGCTTCCAATGAAATTTTTATGGTTCATGTAAATGTAGAATGATTATTTGAAATACAACTGGTTGTTTTAGTAGGATGGTTATTTAGTCAAATTAGTTTCCTCTGTACAACTTGTTTTGCAGTCACACAAAAAGTTGCAGCAGTGCAGGGCTGTGAACAAGGACCCTGATGGGTTTTTGTTCTCCTTGCTGGTCTTTATTTATTTATCACATGACAGCTCTGAAGTCACTGGAAATGGATGGCATTGATACATTGCATTGCCTTCCAGTGTCTCATGCTCTAAGGATATGTCTGGAACCAAAGGGTGGCCTCCTGACAGATTGATGTGGGAAATGTAGATTCAGTTTTAGCTGTAGCACAATCAAGGTGCTACGATAATGTGAATGTGGATTTAAAATAACTCTTTCTGGTTCTTTAGATCATTACAATCCATTTACTCAACTAAATCCCTTTGTGGCAACCAAATATGAATATACTTCAGGTATAAGAAAAATGCCTTGAAGCTTTTACACTCATTTTCTCCAAGGGTGTAAAAAATGGCATTTGATTGGAAAAAAAAGTTTTCATCCTAATATAGCTGTTCCTCTGAAACCATGCTTTCCCCTTTTGTGTTAGAGATCGTGTAAACTTGTTTCTTACCGTCTGTCTGATATGTATTGATTTCATTCCATTGGTTCTATGTTATTAGACTATATGTGGATTTATAGACTGATGTGAAATGAAAGTTTTGAATAGCAGATAAACAGTGTATCTTGGTTCTCTTTCTGTAACTCTCCCTCTTCTCCTTTCCTGGCTTTCTCTCTTGTGTGATACTCCTTATCAGATTCTTTTTGTGGTCCTCAAGCTTACCCTAATGCTTCTCATTTCCGCAATGAGCCTTCTTCTGTAGCTGGTCTATTTGGAGGTAGGTAACGGGATACAGCCTTACCACGCACACAGAAGTTTGAATGTGTTGTGTGCCTAGAAGTAGTAGGCATGTTACTGACTACAGAAGTGCCTTGTTGTAGTGGCTCCAACTATTCATGTGCTTGTGCCAGGTGTGTGGTCACGAATGGTATGTATTTTTTCAGTTTGTGCCAAACTAAGGTTTATTTAGTCTAAAAATGAAATGAGTATCTCCCCATTTCAGGATCTCTTGTGCTACATACCATGCAAAAGACATGCATGTTTATAAGTATCTTCTCATCTTGCTCTACCTCACTGTTTTTAAGATAAAGGGATTGGGATGTTCGTGCTTCTTATGGCAATTTTGTTGCTATATTACTCTTAAACCAGTGCACTAAACTAGTGTTAAGCTTTGCAACAGAACAGGAGAAAGAGGTCTCTGCTGCATTAAAGTACTGGCTAATCATTTGTACAGCTGTGTCACGTCTGCATAGTAACCCCATACTGGTGCTGATTCTGGAACACTGTCCTGATAGTTGCTAGAGAGACTGTGGGCTGTCCAAACCCGGTTGAACAGGGTGTGTTAATATTGCTGCAATGCAAGGCTTAGGAATATCTTCAGTAAATGGTTTGTGGAAGGCTTAGTTCTTAAAAGCTCCATAAAGTCACATTTTGGTTTAGTGTCTTTGCATAAAAATCAGTGAGAGCCATTTAACAAAAGGTTAAATACTAAAAATGATTCTATTCCCTTTGTTCCGTATTCAAAAAGCAGGATTGTTAGTTTCTGTCAAGTCTTGACACTCAAAGAAGCTCCATTAAAATATTGACCTTCGCACCTTTCAAAATACCTGTTAAACAAAATGCCCTGAGTTGGTGGTTGATACCAAGAGCAGGATTTGGTCTTTCTCAGAGGCTGATTCAAAGGAGTCCTGTGTATTGTTTTGTCCTGGAGATGGTCTCATCTTCTTGGTTTCATAAAACTTGAAGCTTCTAAAACGTGAGATCAGGAAACTCAGCTTGTTTCAGTTGAGGCTGTTTGCTAAAGCAAAATATGAGCTGTTGTAAGTCAAGTTTTCTATTGGTACAGGCACGGTTTTAAGAGTTGCAGGACATCCCATCAAAGGAATTCCTATCTGCAGTTCAGAGTCTCTGAAATGGCTTGTTACAACTTGATGGTATACATGTCATAAAGATACTCATTTTGGTTTGTTGATTATTTACTCTCTCTTTTCCCACATTACTGCTTCCCATGTTTTGCTATATGCAGTTTACTTTGATTTGTTTTTAATGAAAACTACATTGTCTAAATTTTAGTGATGGAGTTAGGCGTCTTACGTTCCTTTAAAACAAAAAGGAACAGGTAATCCAAATTTGGGGTTTTTTTCTGTGAAGTTTATGTTCGAGAATAACATCCCATAGTTACTATTTTTTCTGGGTGAAACGTGACTTATTTCAGAAAAACAGTAAGATTGAAATGAGGTGCTGCCCCTCAAGTGAAACAAAATCCAAGAAGTGTTCTTTGTCAGTTATTTCTACTCACTGCAGTGTTTTACTCCTGAAGTAGTTGTGATCCTTTCATTTCTGCATGTCATCATATTTTTTGTTAGAAACCAGAAGAGCTAGTTATCAAGGTGGCATTGTTAGGGGTTTTTTTGGTGCTTTTCATATAAAGCAGTAATTACTTCTGTAATTGCCTGAACACTGAGGTGATGCACATGCTTGTGTGTGATCATGTATAACACTAAAAAAATACTACAAACAAATGGCTATGACCTTCTGTATTACTGAACTATCAACTTAATGCTGCTGAACATCATCTGCAATGCTTCATACTGCAATAAATTTTCAGTGTTGAAAAATAATTGTGTATTTGTAGAACACTACAGATACATGGGAGACAAATGGAGTAAGTTTAGACAGCACTAGGAGTTGAAATGTGGCTGTACCTCCCCATATCTTGCCATAATTTCTATAAATTTGACTGCAAAACATGGTCAACTGCAAAACGTTTGTCAAAAAATAGCTAAGGGCTAGGCTATGAACATTATTAGTATTAAGAGTGTCTAATTAAAGGCATTACTAGTTCAGGCACTTTGGGATGGTTTGGATCTTACTCCAGTTGTATCTAAGAGAATTGCTGGGTTAATATAAAGCATGGAGGGAATAATTAGTCAGATAATCTTGAAACAGATTCCACACTAGCCAGCTTCTTTTCCTGGAGAAGCATGGTGACTTTTCCTCAGTAGTTTTATTATAAGCATATGGTAAAAGAATAAGGAAGGTGTCAATAATTAATCCAGAGATTAAGCAGTTGCAGGGGAGTGTCTTTTATGGCCTGTCTGTCCAGCTTTTGAGACAAAATCTTTCTTTGGAGGAGTAACTTCAAATAAAGACCAAATAAACTGCTCGGTGTCAGGGTGTAATCTGGACTTTTGAGGTATTCCTAGTCTTTCTGCAGTGCTGAAATATTTATTTGGCTTGTCTTGCATAAAGGTGGATTTGTGGGAAATGCTGTATAAAAACATACAATTTCTTTCTTTCTTCCCCCACAGGGTTCACGCCATCTCCTGTTGCTCAACCACAGCCATCAGCTGGCCTTAATGTTGACTTTGAGTCTGTGTTTGGAAACAAATCTTCTAATGTTGTCCCAGATTCTGGTGGTAAGACACTTGCTAAAATAAATGACGTGTGCCCCTCAATTTATTTTATTCTTGAGGTATAAATCTCTTAATCGGTATTTATTTACACTACTGAGACAGAGTTTCAGAGATGAAGAAAAGTAAGCTGTTTTTAAAAGGTCAATCAAATAATTTTTCATTACAGACTATTTCTCCGCTCTGCTGAAATGTTTATACTGACTTCCCTCGCTTAAATATTTTGTAAATTAAAACTTTCACACAGTGAACAGCCTTCATTTTTATATGCTGTCAGATGAAATTAAGTCTGTATTTGTAGAGTGTGGTTGGAAGAGGTAAAATTGCATTTCATTTTATGTATCTACAACATGGTTTTTGGCACTTCCTTGCCTCCTCTTTTGACGTTACAATTGCTTCAGAAAGTGATCAGTTAATACACTGTTAATTTGGATTTTTTTTGTTCTTTTGAGCATTGGGAAAGTAGATATTTTCTGATCTTTTGTCATTAGACTTGACATCAGGGTTTTTTTGTAAGCCAGTGATTTGCTAAAAGCAAGTACATGTTTTTGTAAGATTGGAACACTTTATGTATTTTTTTCTTTGTTTTATGTTTTGACTGCTTTACTGTCACTATGAATCCGTTCTGTGTAAAATTGTCACATAGGTTAAACCACTGAAGCGAAATCTTATTTCCATAGTAAGTATCTTTTTTATCAAGAGGAATAATAAGTTTTGTCCTTGTATAGAGTAGCATCACCAGGTTAAATTTTGTATTTTAGCCATTGTGTTGATCTTGCTTTCTGTTTAATTGAATGCCATGACATTTGTGGGAGGCCTGTGATTCAAATCACTTATGTTTCTCATTCCAAGGCTTTGATGAACTAGGTGGTCTCCTAAAACCAACAGTGGCCTCTCAAAACCAGAGTCTTCCAGTTGCCAAAGTACCGCCTAATAAATTAGTGTCAGATGATCTGGATTCATCTTTAGCCAATCTTGTAGGCAGTAAGTATGGAACTGCTGACTTGTAAATACTTACTGATTTCTTTTAAACAAACAGAATTTCAGTAGTCTCTTCTTCTCCCTTGTAACAGATTTGGGCATTGGAAATGGAACTACTAAAAAGTGAGTATGCTTAATCAGAAGTTGAGCATTTGGATTTTCATGATAGTAAATTTTCATGGGTGTACATGTTGAAACCTGTGCATAGCAACATAATGTTAGCCTTTAGAGCATGTGTGGGATTGTACTTCTTGTACAAGGTGTAATGAATTGTTGAGATCTGTTGGAAGGTGCCTGTAGACTGAGTGGTAGTGACAGTGATAGCAGCAGGCAAGGTGTCCTGTCTCTAAGTGCTTTCAGACTTTAGGTATATTAAAAAAATTAGTTCATCAAAATGTTTCTTTGTAGTTGTTGCAGGTAATCATAGCACTCATTAAATACTTGGTGTGATCTGAGTGTGAGCAGAGCAGTATTAAAGATTGTGAAACTGCAGCCTCGGTCTTGAGGCTGACCTTTAGACAAATGAATTTTGAAGCAGGGTGTGTGTGTTCAAGGGTAGTGGACATCTGCTCTAGCAGCAAAGTTGAGAAATGGGATTGGGAAATTTCAAGCTTATTGGGACTATCTGTGCCAACTCTGAAATCATTCAGAAATCCTAATATTCTGTCTTTAAGTCTAACTCAAATGTCTTGACCAAAGTCAGATAACACTAACTTACCTATTCTGGGCAACTTGACTGAGATGCTGAGGGGGCTCATGCTGAACAGCTTCTTACTTTTCCAAGCCAAAACGTTGTCACAAAACTTTTTATCGACTCCTTTGCTAAATGAGCTTCATTAATAAAAGAAGCCTCATTCCCAAGTGGAAACGGTGTTCACCTGAGGAAGTCTTTAAGAAAGTCCAATGTTTTCTAACAATTTTTTTAAAAATTTATTTGAAGTGATGTAAACTGGACTCAGCCAGGTGAAAAGAAACTGACAGGTGGTTCCAACTGGCAACCCAAGATTGCACCTACAACTGCATGGAATGCTCCAACGTTGGTAAGCAAATGCTTATTTTAAAATAGTGAGTTCCCTGCAATTTAGATCTGCAGGGTGATGTGTAATGGATGAATTTGAAAATGGCCTATAGCTGCAGTAAAAGGGTAATAGAAAATTGAAGAAATGGTCAGTTGGAGGTGTGTACTGCTGGGAATTGTTTTTCTTGGCTATGTGATTCTAGTAAATAGTTTGCGATGTGATGTGAAGGTTTAGTACAAACTTCAGTAGTGTTTGAGCAGCCTCTCACATGGTGTGGCAGGGGCCTCTGGGTTTCACTCATTGGACTTTTCAAGTGCATGTAGAGACAGGACAAGGGGCAGTGGCTTTGAACTGACAGATGTCAGCTTTAGATAGGAAGAAATTCTTTACTGTGAGGTGGTGAGGCACTGGCACAGGTTTCCCAGAGAAGCTGTGGATGCCCCAGTTCCTGGAAGTGTTCAAGGCCAGGGTGGATGGGCCTTTGAGCAACCTGGTCTAGTGGAAGGTATCCCTGCCCATGGCAGGGTGGTTGAAACTAGGTGATCATCAAAGTACTTTGCAACCCAAACCATTCTCTGAGTTTATGACACAAAACTCTGAATTCCAAGGAGGGAGGAGGCACTTTGCAGTCTAGAAAAGCAGAAGTGTGAAAGTGCCCTTTGGGTGCACTGATAGGTGATGCATCATTATGTTGTAGCTTGGCCTGCCCCGGGGGTGGGAACTGGCGCCACTGATACTTGCAAAGGTGTCAGAGGCTACAGCTTTCTTAATGTACATAACTACTGCTTTCCTGCCCCAGTGTGTGCAGTTGCTTTTAATCCGTGCCAGTTTTGATGAGCAAGTTCATGTCTATTTTAACAGATAATATTGGCAAGGATTTTGGGGTAGCAGTGTAGGAGGTGGGCTTTCAATTACATGTTTAGACTTTACAGAAGTAGTTTTCACAATGTTCACAGAACATTTTTACATGTGAATCCTACTCACCCTTTCACCAATGACCTGGAGAACTGTACATGGACAGAACAGGTAACAAACTGCCCCCAAGGATTTATGGCATCTGGCTCTGACTGGGGGAGGTTGAATCTGCTGTGTAGTAATGCAGCATTGTGGATTTGGAAAGACAGAACTTGTTTCCCTGGATCCACCACCTCTTCCCTACCAGATGTCACCTCTCAACTCACTACATTTATTTAGGGAGAAATATGTTTGTGGATCTTACTGGAGTGTGTAGATATTGAAGAAATTGTAACTACTTACCTGCTTTAATGACTGGTGGTTTGAGTTTACCTGTGTGCTTGAATCTGTTTAATAACTCATGTCTTATATCTACATCTTGTGATAAGTCATTACATTTAACAGCTTTTATTATTGAGGTACTGTTAAGACACTTCCTGTGAAACTGTTCTATAAACATAAAAAACTTGAAAAAGAAATAAGGAGGGGGGGTAAAAAAAGCTTTGTTTTCCTCTGCTGGTCCATTTATTGTGGAGTTGCTGCTGCTTGCTAAATAAATATGCTTTTGAAAATCTTTGGTAAAAAAGGCATATACCAAATAAATGGGCTATGCAAACCAGTGTCAAACCTAATAACAATGACAGTATCACAGGTGTGTTGTCTCAGTGAATGACTTGAATTACAAGAATGTGTTGGAGTAAACATTTAATGTATTTGTGAACTAAAATGCTATCTGTGTATATTCTGTTGTGTAAGTATTTGCTTCTAATCCAGTGTTATTGCATTATGTAATTGTTCTCCCTGGGAAATACAGAATGGCATGCATTTTCCACAATACGTAAGTGAAACAAGCCACAGCCTTTTTGCAATCGACTGGCATGCTGATATTAACCACTGCTGTTGCAGAATCTCATAACCTCCTCGCTATTTACACATTTCTCATTTGAAAATCTTTGGTGTGCCAAAAATTGAGCTTTTCCTAGCATACACAAACTTCATAGGTGGTGTGCAGGCTCTTGACTCGAATGATGGCATGGGAAATACCAAGATTATTTTTCCTTGCTTTAAACTGTACCATCTGCTGCCAGAGAGCTGGGGTATGTGTCTGTGCTGCCTTTAATGCATTTGGTGAATTCTGAATGAAGATAAAAATATTGTGTTTGAATAACTGCATGAAATCTCACAGGCTTCTGTTATACATGGCACTTGATCCACATTTATGGTAGATCTTGATTTTTTAATTTTTCTTTAAGTGGGGAGAGACCAATATGTCATGAATGCTCATATGAAAAAAGAAAATTAATGCAGATAGTTTATAGAGGGCAAGAAATAACCTGTGCTCGCTGTCTGAGGAATGCAGGCTTTAATTTCAGAGGACTTTTTTCTTTATGTCAACAGTAATATTGGTCTTTCCCTGTATTCTATTTTTATTCCAGGGTAACTCTGTAACTAAAGGGTGGTAGGTCCGTATTTGAGCACTCAACAATAAGTTTGTTCAGCATGTTTGTGTAGGTGTGTGTACACAAGCAACACAAAAAAAACCAGGATAGCTTTGCCCAGTGGCTGAAATATATGGCAAATACACTGTCCAGATGGTTCTCTATCTGTTCTCATGGCAATTGAAATGCCAGTTGCACTGGCTCTACTATATAAGAAAAAGCAGCTGATACCTTAGAACTGAATTCAGAAGCACCTTTCCTGATGCCCTATTTGTGATGAAACAATTTATCTGCTTTAATTAATCCAGTATGATTAATGGTTTATCATTTGCCTCTTTTCTGTAACAGTAATGTCTGTGTACCAAGAAATGCTTATGGTATTTGTCTTGAATAGAAATCCCCCCAGCAAAAGCATGAAAATTACTCGGTTTTTTTCTAAAAGGGGAGACTAACAGGAGGTGGAGTGAATAGACAGCAAGCTGTCTGAATATCTGTAAGCACTAGTTTAGTCTGGAAAAAAATCCAACTTTTTTGTCCTCGTAATAGTTAATATTAATTTAGGAAGTGGATATTAAACTGTAGAATAAAGAATATAGGAAAGAGATGAAGAACTGTCTTTATATTTCTGAGAGTTATCAGCTGTTTTTCTACATATATATTGCCAAGCTGTTTACAAACCATAAGTTCACCCAGGTTTTGTCTGTTGTCAGCAATTGTACTGTGCCTTCATAAAAGTGCAGTAAGTACATCAGGGTGATATAAACATATCTGCCAAGTACTCAGGACTTTTAGCATGTTCAAATGCAGTGAATGAAGTGAGTGAGGGAGAGGGAATGCAAACTGGCTATTCTTGTGAGAGTCTAATTTATATCAAAGCCTGCTAGGAGAATCCCCTTAGTGTGTCCATCCTGGCTAAAGTGAATTCCTTTAAGTGTCAGCAGAAGCAATGGTCATTTGGTCTTTCAGTCTTTTAAATTCTCTCTTAAGACTCCTTGTGTAACATTACTTTTGATACTGAATATAAGTATGTACTTCATGGGATTAAAAAAGGGCTTCTGCTTCATGAATTTTTTCTCTCAACCTTCTGTGAGTCTTGTACTGTGTTCTCTAAACAGGATGTTGCAGTTTAGTTCAGACAGCCAGAATCCTAACCTGATACAAGCAAAATACATTATTAGAGATTTGCCAAGATGGCCCAGAAACTTTAGGTTAGGTATTATATTCCATCTGAAATAATTAGGATACGCTCTTAACACCAGACTGAAAATCCTATTCTTTGCTTTGTTCATAATAAGCTGAGTGCTGTAGTTGATCCTTAGAAAGCAATGTCTTGCAGTATGCAGCTGATCTCTTCTCCCAGTTCACCACTGTTTCTCACACCAGGCACCCCCTGTAATGGCCTATCCTGCCACAACGCCTACAGGAATGATGGGCTACGTGATGGTGAGTGGAATTCCTACAGCTCCAAGCAGGCAGATGCTGTGTATTGTTTGATGGCTTATAGTTTGGTAGCTCTTGTTTTCCTGAACTATTCTACTGAAGACTGAATTTCAGCTCCCATTCATTTATTCTTCACCAAATTATTAACTTCTGGTTTTCTGAACCACTTACATGGTGTTTGTCTGAAATTGTCTGCTCTTCCTTGCTTCACTTGTTTTTTAAATAAACTTCTTAAAATGGAACTAGATCATCTTAAAGGTCTCTTCCAACCCAAACCATTCCGTGATTCTATGAAAATTAAGAGTGTCTGTTCTTGGTGGTCTTTATTGGCATAGAAGTAAGTGTATCATAGAAGTAAGTGTATCATGTCAGTATAAATAGCTGCTTTCAGAACAGAAATGTTTTCTTGGTGAAGTGAAACCTTCCTTAAATACCTTTTGCTGAGGTTGGGAGCAAGTATCTGTGATGATTAATGCTACAAAAGTGCAAGTTTGTGACACTGCAATATGGTGTGGTTTTGGTTGAGAATTGGATCTCTTAGTGACACACCAATACTGCCAGGCTTTTGACATAAACTTGACCTTCCTGCTTTTTGCTCTGAAAATTTTTGTTCTTACCTTAAATTTTAAAACATTTCTGAAATGATATGCCTTAGCTCTTCTTTTTAGTATGATTTTGATGCAGCACAGCTTTCCTGAGTGAATAAAAGGCAAGAAAACTTCCTTCAAGCAGTTAGTCTATTAAATGCCTCACAGATTAAAGGGGAAAAAAAAGTTTCATCATATAACCAAATTAGTTTAATGACTTATAACTTGTATATGCTCAGTAAGTGAACTGCAGAAGTAGCCACCTGTGTTCTTGAGGGCCTCTTGGGAGAGTATCATATCTCATATCATATCATTCCCCGTTACCCATCCATGAACTCCCATATTCTTCATCAAAGCTGTTACGGTTAAACTAACGTTAGTGTGGATTCAAACTTTGCACTTACACTTGAGTCAGCAGCAGGGGAAGGTGACATATGTGGTGTATGGGAAGTAATCTTTCTTACGTCAAGCAACTTTCATTGTGGGGTTTAAATGCCAATATGAAATGGGCACTGAAATTAAGGAGCTGTAGCTCTGTTACCTTGAGTTGCTGCTGCTTGTTCAAACACGTGCAGTATCTGAGCAGATGGGTGAGATAGGTCATTACAGAATGACCAGTGGGCTCCATGGCACATCCTGAAATCTGCCCTGGCTCATTCAGACTTTATGCAGGACATTTACCATGAGGAATCTCTGAAATGTTGACTCAATTTACAACCCTTGCTGTAAAACCTTTTTCCTAAAAGCAGTGGGGGCCATAGTTCTGAGGATGGTCTTCTCTAAGTGCAGGCTTTTCCCTTGGTGTGAGCATGCTGGGACAGGCAGCTTCCTTAGAGCCATAGCGCTGCGCCTGCGCATTCCCTGGCTGCTGCTTCCTGTGTCTTCCTTGGGCCAGCAGTTGTTCAGTTGTTCTTACATTTTTTTATAGGGTGTTTTCATCAGAGTCAGTTTCTTGAATGGGTTCACCCTGTGATTGCCCAAACGGCTGGTTGGCATGATAGGAGGAGAACCACCACCACCAGGATTAGTCTGGGAAAAGCTGCCTGGAATGGGGATTGCTTCAGTAGGACTGCTGCTGGCTGTCAACCCAAGCCTGAGGGGAATGCCAAAAGCGGTGCCAGAGATGGGCATCTGTGTTAAATATAACCTGACTTGTAAGGCCATTAATACACATTAAACTTGTAATTTGGCTCAGCTGGAGTGTTGGTAACACTTTGATTGCATAATGACTTAACATTAATTGCACGTACAGCTCTCAGTTTTCAGTTTTGTCTTGAACTCTATCAGCACTGCACTGCTATCTGTAAAACTGTGCTTGTGCTGTCAGAGGCAGTCAGGGAAGTGCTGTCTGACCTCGCTTTTGAGAGCCAGAAGGACCAGCACAAATGCTTGTCTAACAAGTGTTTTAGTGCTTCAGATCTTTGCAGCACTATTGAATGGGCTCAGTTGTTATTGAGAGAATTCCTTGGAAAGGTTCTAATGTTCCTTTCTGGTAACCTTCTTTGTAGAATATTGTAGAAGGATCTCAAGTGATTGCGTATCTCAAATATGACCAAGACTTTTCACCCATTTTGCCATTTTCCTTTATTTCCATAAAGACTTGCAATGTATTAATGCTGTGTGTGATTTCATGCTGTCTGTGTTTTTTCAGCCATCACAGATGGGAGGCATACCAGTAATGACACAGCCAACTTTGATATACAGTCAGCCAGTCATGAGACCACCAAATCCCTTTGGCCCTGTACCGGGAGCACAGGTGTGTATATTCAAATTATTGGTGCTGGGAATGAATTACACATGAGGCAGTTTCTTTAAAAGTATATTTAATAAGTTAATTTTTTACATAGATATAATTGTTTCTTATTTGTGTTGGACAAATTATTCACAACCCCAGCGGTTCATGGGAGGCTTGCTTCCTATCTGCTTGTATCCATGTTGGCAGCAGCAAGTTTGTGTTACCAAAGCAAAGAGGGTAGGTTTTTTTCAGGCATTGTTTTTCTGGGAATGTGACAATGACAAAGGACAAGAAAAGTTGATGTCTGTGCTCTTTGCTGAAGATGGGCTTTTTCCCCAAAGTCATGTTCCATGCTGCTTTACCCTCAAGAGTGTGGCTTTGTGAGATTGGCTATTACAGCTTTTTCTTAAGTATTTGTGTCACTGTTCTTTCCCTTGTTACACTTAAAAGCATCAGATTATAAAGTAGCCAAGGTGCAAGGTGTGTGCTTTTATTACAGCATTTGCAGGGGCCGAACAGGGCATGTGTAGCCTTTTATGTCCATGACTGCATTAGATGGTTTTGAAAAGATTGTGGAACTAATCTTGGTGAAACCTCAACCCAACACCCAGTTGTTGTTCCTGACCATCTCAGTGGGAGGCACATGACACATCCATCTAGTTTTAACCATGGCGGTCTCCAGTGGGTTTTGTGTTCCTCCATGGTTTTGCAGGAGACTGCATTTGCAGCACAGTGAAGATGTGCAATAGCCAATACCAATCTACCTGGCTTTTGCCTGTTAAGTGCTACCTTAAATGGAGTGTTCCTTAAAATCCCCTGGTTACCTGTTTCTGGGGATGTGTTGTGTCCAGATTCATTACCTAAACCACTGGAATGAGTGTGCTGAAGGGCCACTCTGAATTGACTGCATCAATACTGGAGTTAAATACATACCTGTTACTGGTTTGTTTTACAAATGTCTGTCACTGGGAAATTTCTATCTGAACTCACTTTTATAACCCAATAGGCATCTGAAAAGAGGGGAGCTTTTTTTACAGTAGGAAAAACATTTTGAAAAATAGGATAAAGAGGATGGATAACCTTGAACACATTCATACTATTTTTGGAAAATTCTGAGATCATTAAGACTTTGTGTTTGTGAACTGCAGTTAGAGGCAGAGCCAAGTTTAGCTGGCAGACTGAAGCTCCAGGATTAACAGTGTGGTTTTACTTAGCCATCAGATGTTTCTTTTTCAAAGTTCACTCTGTACCTCAGACTTCTATTTGAAAAATGAAATATATTGTGCCTGTATTTTGATCTCACTATAAAGAGCTCTGTCTCTATAGGTGACTGTTTGAAAGCATTCATGTATAACTTCACTTAGGTATAGGTTGGTGTAAGTGCAGAGTTTGGGACTAGACTGTGGAGGGAAGAGAATTCAGCAGTAAGCTGGAACTAAAAAGAGCCTCTCAAGCATTTTTCAGTGCCTCCGTGTGATCCTTTAACAAGAAAGGATATTCTGCTGTGTGCTGCCAGTGGGCAATGTGTCCATTGTCTTCTTTAAAATATGGCCTGGTGGATAGATTTTTTTTTAGTATCTTTTTTTTTAATAGCTTTTTCTGAAAGGGATGCTGTTAAATTTCTTTAGCTGGAAATGCAGTTCTCAACTGACTTTTTCTTGGACTTCCGAGAGCTGCTTTTCACCTTCACTGTCACTTAAATGATTTGATATTTTTGACATGGGTTTTATACCATTTCAAGAGGACAAATAGTGTTTATGATAGTTTTTAAATACTGACCAAGTAAAAGAATCCTCAAGGATAGGAATTTTTCCTACATAAAAAAAAAAAAAAAAAAATTTTGAAGCAATCCTTGAAAAATAAAACCTGCCTACCTGCCTGATGCAGTTATGAGCAGGTAGATGGGTCTGAATACCTCAGTGAGCCTTTCTGCTTCATTTGACATTGCAGGGCGTGGCCTAGGTTGAATCCCAGCTGGCTGTCAGAACAGGAGAAAGAGGAATTAGTCACAAGTGAGGTGTGTAGAGCTATATTTAGTCTCTTATCTGACAGCGTTTGGCTCCTGTGAGAATTAATTTCATTGAAAGCACACCCTTTGAGTCAGCATTTGCTGTGACCAAGAAGGGTTTTCCCTGAGACACACAGTCTGTGTTGCTGGAAGGTGTTGAGTTTTCAGAAGCCTGACATCAGTAAAGCATCTTAAATGAAACAAGGGCTGCATGTGAGAGCTTCCCCATACACAGCCGAGTTTATTGATGTAAAGCCACGGAGGGGAATTACACTTTTATCACACTGAGCTTACTGTGTGCTAAGTCTTGAGGCTCTTCTGAGGGTGTATTTTGCAGTTTAAGTTTAGTCATTACTCTTGTTGTGCCAGAAATAGAAAAAGGAAAGTAAAAGAAATAGAAATGTGTGTTCTTGGGGTAAGTAAACAAATCTTACAGAATAAATAATGGTTATCTGAAAGGTGAAGAGCTCAGACTGTCCACATGGATCACTGTAAACACCATTATTCTAATACTGGTTTTGTCCATGGCGTCATCACTGCCAAAAACAAAATTGGTTTTCGTATTTACTTTTAAAGCACCAGATTATATCACCTCCAGTCTCCCAATAGATCTTGGGTGTTGTCTACAGTAAAGGAAGCTGAAGGTACTTAAAAGCATGATGACAGATATGAAGTTGTTGCCAAAAATTTTGTTGCCAAGTTGTAGTGAGTTGAGAACAGACTGGGAAAATAGGTGTCTTAATGTTGTCCAGTTTCTGTATGAATTAAGCTGTTGTTCCTAACTTGATACTCTCAAGGATTAGTCTTAATAAATACATTTTTTCTATCTCTAGATATACCTGTTTTGCTTCTCTTCCAAGTGTTCTCTTTACGTGCTTGCAACTTTTTTTCCTAATTGTTGCAGTTAAGAGCAAGGGTAGTTCGGTTTTTAAGGGCAAAATTATTTAAAATAATTGAGAATGGAACTAGAACAGTCGCTTCTTTGAAAATCTGAGTGCAGAAGGCATTCATAGGTTTGAAAGGTGTGTAATTTTTCTTTGAAAATATTTGTCCTGCATTAGGGTCAGTATTTCCTGCCTGAGAAAGAAATAAGTTTTCATCATGATAAAACAGTGGGCATTACTCACTGCAAACTATTTCATGGTGCTATCCAGAGCAGTGAGAATGGCTGGAGTTGATTACATTGTAGCTGGTGAGGGGGAAGTGTGTGTGTATGTCTGAGGAGGGGGCAGGCTGAATCAGTGGTTCAAGCAGAGGGATGGCAGATGTGATACAGTACAGCAAATGCAGAATGTTCCAGACAAGCCAGCTCTGACTGATGTACAGGGGCTGGAATGTAGCTGCCCATCCCAAGGCCTGCGTGTTGCAATGTGCAGCAGCTGGGCTTGACTGTTAAACCAGCAATGATGTTGTGTTGGCCAATATAAAATGGTACAGTCATGACAAATCCGTGTGCCTTCACATGTCACATGTTCTGGTGTGGTTGTCCCCAGAAGGACATAGCCTTAGGAGGGGGAAGCAGATGGGTAGTGCAAAATTTAGTATTTAAAATAGAATAAAGAAACCACTCAGCCTCCTGCTAACATCTGTTGTAACACTGCAGTTGTTAACACAGCCAGTTGTACAGGGCAAGTAGCAGGAGTGATCACCTGGGTGATGGAGGATAGTAAATGTGCAAATGAGTAAGTTGGTTTGGAGGGTGGCTGTGTTTTGTGGTTGTTTTTTGGCTGGGTGTAGGCGGGGTTTTTTTGAGGAGTGTTTGAAACTATAGGAAAGAGGGTATGAAGTTCGGGACAGATTTATGCCAGAAAGTAGACCTTACAGATGCTTGCTTTGTCACATTACCCCTAAAATATATGCTAAAACAACTGGACAGACTTGTTTCATGGGAAGCCAGAATGTAGCTAATGATGGGAATCAGCCCAGTGCTCGCTTATGGTTCTTAGGTTTTACTGTGAGTTCAGGGAGCTTTGCCTTTGTTGGAGGCAGTGAGAAGTGAGGCTGATGTTGGAGGTGAGACTGAGCTGTCTGAGCAGTGCAGTGCATTTCACATCACACAAGCTCTGGGCAATAGGGGCACCAAATTCTCTGCTCCAGTTAGATCAGCACTAGAGAAATGGATGGGCAGTGCTGTTGTTTTAAATGCTTCTCCTTAGAAACTGCTAAGGTTGGTCCTGGTTTTCAGATCTGTTTATAAACAGTAATCTGGAGAGGTGCAATGTAGGACCATGTATTTTTTTTAGGCATCCTTTTTAATAATTAGAGAAATCTTGTTAAAATGTGTATTTACTGCAGGATGCTGTGTCTTGTTGGAATTTAACTGTGGCATCTAGGGAATAGTGTTGTCAGGTTTTTTTCTCAGATTTTAACCTGAACAGGCTTCCTGAAATTTCCCCTATGTCTGGTTACATGCTGATGTTGCACAAGTGATTCTAACCTACCAGTCTTCCACACTGCTTTCAAACTGGGACATTACTTTGGACTTGATATGAGTTGGAGATTTGCCAACTTAGTTTGATAGGACTTTTAATATGTGATTTCAAGGCATTTGACCATGAAGAGGAAGAATGTCTCCTGAAATCAAATGGCAGTAGGCATGTCTTGCTGAAGTTAGGACTATTGGACCATATCACTAGTCTGCCTCAAATCCTGGAGAGTGGTGGGATGTGCTGGGCTATGGCTTTCCAAAGGGAAGAACCAGGTTTAAGAGGGGAAATTCTGACATTCTGAAACTGCTTCTCAAGCATTTCCCATTCTCTCTCATGACTTTTCCATAATCTATTTATGGTGACTGGATCTGAGTACCCCATTGGGAGTGGAGTTTCGGGAGGAGATGAAGATTCCAATGTAGATCAAGCATGTACTGATCCTGAAGAAGTCCTTCTGCTCATGTGGTTTCTGAGATAGACATTCATGTGAATAATTTAAACATGCAATGGCAGTATTTCCACTCTGAGTACTTCTGCAAGCAAATCCCATAAGCAGATGCCCTGTCATGCATAGGTCGGCAGGTGCCTGGCATTTCCAAAGGGAAAGATCTTCATGGAATGTTTTTTGCCATGGGCATGGAGTGCAAGTGACTCGGTTCTGAACAAACTGTTCCAGTGAAGAACCCAAACTGGAGGATGCTGACTTTGATTTGTAACTGCAAAAACATGCATGTTCTACCCAGAGGGAGGGCAAATAGGATTTAATAAATCACCATTTATAACGGGAGAAGTACTAACACAGAAGGAAAAATCAACAAATAGCAGATACTCCTGCAAGTACAGCCTCCAGATTATTGGTCCTTCCCAGCAGCAGCAGCTGGAATGCCAATATTACCCACCTCTAATTTATGTGCTTTATATGACTGAGTTTGTGGTGTGGTGCTTTAGGTACATGGCTGTAGGGTGCAATTTTTATGAGTGTACAGACTCAGTCACAGTCTTCATTTCTCACCTAAAACGGCCACAGTAGCAGTTGAAACTCATCTTTTTTCCTTTTTTTTTTTTTTCCCTCCTACTCACAGAGTATATCCCATGTTCTCCTTCTAGGTCCCAAATTGAGAATTTTCTATTATCTGCTGTCCAGCCTCTTTTTATAGGCATCCTGCTATGACATGAAAATATGCTGAGAGCTATTCCTTCTGGAGAAACCATCTGGAAAGCTGCCATGCTCTGGCCAGACCCCCAGCATCATCTCTCCCTGCTAGGCTGTAGTTTTCCCAGTAAAGCAGGGAGAGAACTAACCTGTTTCACAGGAATCAGGCTGAATGTTTTGTTTCTTCTTTTGAAGAAAACTGCTGTGAAAGTGTGAGGTTATCTGCTTGTTTGGCAAATGCTACTGGCATTTCCTTTCTGGAGGGTCATGTCCAGCTTGTTTCTGCATTACACCAACCATTGAAGAGGCTTTGTTTCCCATATGACCAAACACCTTGTTTTAATAGTTGATTTCTGCCAAGTTTGCCTCTTAACCTCCCTTGTCCTTTCATTACACGTTCAGCTTTCATATTCTGTCATTCTGAGACCTTGTTTTCTTTTTCTTTCCCTTTCTCTGTCGTCTTTCTTACTAGCTGTCTGCAGCATCCAGCCCTTCCAGTCAGAGTCCTCACAGAGCCTCAGGAAAGGATCCCTTTGCAGAGCTCTCTCTCCAGGATTTCTTGTAGAACAACTTAGGTATTGTCCATTTTTCTGGGGAGATGCTGGTGTTTGTGATATGCAACAAAAATAAAGTTCTAATTCAAGTTTTATTAACATGGCTAGAACTGTTTCTGAAGGAAATAAAACCAAATCTTGTTGAGTTGGAAGCACTGTGGAAGTGACTTGGAAACTGTGTATTTAACTTCAGCAGTTTAAAGGCTGGCTGAATGTTTTTGCTTCAGTCCATTGGAAATGGAACCAGCTCATGTGGTACTTGCTGCAGCTAGGGAGAAGGAACTGGTGCTGCCTGGTATTTACCATCTCATCAGGACAATGTTCGGAGTTCCCCGTTAGCAGCAGAGCCCTGAGTGCTGCTGGCAGAGTGCTCGTGCGCTTCCCCGTGGCTTGAGCAGAGAGTTCCCTTTGTGCAGGAGGAGGTGCTTGTTTCACATGTGCCAGGGATCCATTTTGGTACAGAGGTGCACTGGAGGAGTTGTGTTGTTTTTTACCAGTCAGGGGCAGGTGGGAATTAAATAGTAAAATGAGTGAAAACATGACAAAGAAATTCAAGAATTCATAGTATAAAGAGAGAGCAGGGTTATTGCACACACCAGCTGCTTTTCTTTGTGCGCATCCTCTGGTTCAACATGAAGAATGACCCCGAGTTCTCTTCATAACGGTGTTGGTCTGTGTTAAGCTGCTGCTGGTGACAATATTGCATGGATAACTAGGTGGGTTTTATTTTGAATGCAGAGATGTTCCAAAGGCTGGTGTCGTTGGAAGAACATCCTGATGGCTTTTGGTTGTTTCCTGGCCCTGATTTTTAAAAATATTTTATTTCTATTCAAAACTTCAGTTCATGGGGTAGCTTGGGCATCAGAAGAATGGAAATGTTTGAAGAAAACAGGTTTATAATGAAGCCATACTTCTGTTGGATGTTAACCCAAGGGTTTTTCATCTTTCCAGATTCAGTTTATGTAACTGTGTTAGATGGAAGAGAAAGGAACGTTTCCAAAAAGATGTGCTCAGCAGTAAACTCCCACTTCCAGGAAAAAAAATGAACTTCAGTCTCTTAAACTCTCCTCTTCCATTAAGTGATGCAGCGAAATGATGAAGACCAATGAAGGAAGCTGGGACACCTCCATAAGAAGACATCAGTACACAACACAAAGCCAGGAATTGCCATGAATTAAGACCAAGATCTATTTTTGTCCTGGTGACTAACACGTCAGTACTCTCAGCTTCTAATAATATCCTTAATTGGTAACGTATGAAGAGAAGCCTTTATTCTGGAAATTGATATTGGTGTTTGGAAATGCTGTCTGGATTGGAGATGTCGTTTACCGTAACTCGAAACACAACTCTGGGCAGGGGAGGGTCAAATCCTAACTCTTAATTCTGCAGTTACCTTTTCTTCAGTCCTCACAAATGTAGGCACAGCAGTAATGGAAATTAACTTTTTTTAAAAATTATATATTCAGTTTGCAGTAGACATTCCTTATGTATTATTGTTTGTATTTATTTATGATTATCAATTTAACATTAATATTGTATCAAAAAAAAACCTCCTTATGAAAATGAGTATGGATGTATACAGTATGTCTGATTTTTATCCACAAAGAATGAATCTGATTCAGAATGCTTTTCAGCTGACATACAGAGCACTAAATATTTTAAAGGTCTGAATCTAATGAATTCTCAGTATATATGGGAATTAGGGAAGAGCTGTAAAACACATTAATCCTTATAGTCAATTCTGTGCCTAGGATTTTGCAAGGGAACAGTTAACTGACTAGAAGAAGCACTACATTTTTAATTCAGCATTAGTGCATTGGGAAGGAACTTTATTGCTTTGTGCTTGGCATGTCATTATTTTTACATTTGACATTATAAGGCCTTTCCAAAATGAATGTGAGGAATTGCTTTCACTTTAAGACTTTCCTTCTTTTCTGTAAAAAAAAAAAAATAAATCAAGGTGTTGTGTGTTGGGGGGGGAAGCCTTTTCATTTGGCTCGTGCCATGTTTATGATCATGTACCTTTTAAAGTAAAAAAGGGGAAGTAGCTTCCTTACATATGTCTAGTGGGTATTTAGTTCATGAGGAATTAAAGTAGCGCTGTTGATCGGTGCTTTGTGTAAATACATCATAACTTTTGGGTGGAGTGGGGCCTTCAGAAGGATAGTCAATGATATGAAAGCAATTCTGTACATGAATTAAGCATACTTGCTGCATTGTCTCTGCAGATTCTATTTTTGTTTAAAATATTAAAATGTATGTTAGCAAAAATGGGTGGATTTTCAAATAAAATGCAGCTTCCACAGAACTTTTGTTACGGTATGAAAGTCTGAGGTGCTTCTTTTCTTTTTGCTGCTTAAAATGTGCACTGATAATTGCTTTGTTTACTTAATAAAATACCAAATGTATTTCATACATGCATATTGTATTGCAGGAAGTGCAGCACTCTGATCCTGTGGCTGACGTGATCCATGCAGCCTCTTCTCCGGGCTGTCGTCACAGACAGCCTCAGTGTTCCAGTAACAAGGTGTCTCCTTCTTCCTGACCTAACGTGATATTTTACCATTTCTAGTTTTTCAAAATATTCATGGCAATAAACTTGTACTGTTTATAACTGAGCAAGAAGCATAAATATGTCCCCAAAAATTATTATTATTATTATTATTATTATTATTATTATTATCTTCCCTAATCTTCCAGCAGAAGGTAGTGCTGGAAAAGCTATGAACAGTTTGCTGAGACCATCTTCTGCAGTTAGACACAGGGAGAGCTGATAGAAGTGGATAGTTGTCAGAAGCCTCGCAACAGCCTGAGGCTTGTCCTGGAGGCCAGGGAATCATAAACTGAGCAATACAGGTTGGTAGATTTAAAATTTCTTTCCAAAAGCATGAATAAAAAAGCCCTGACCCTGTTACAGAGTATGTAATGCACACACCCAGATCTGGGGAGTTTCATACAGAGTTTACTAAAATTTTGCCTTCCTACCACTGAGGCTTTCAGTGCCCTCAGAGAGCAACTCAATTTTGCTTGTGGTCAGAATATAAAAAAGGTGAATTGTCTGAATTGGGGATGAGCTGGAAAAAAAGGGGGCACATCTGTGACATGTTAGCTACATCAGTAACTGCCATGGTACAGATTATTCTGAAACACAGATCCAGACCTTGCGTGAAGGAAGAAGGTAGACCTTCATCCTCCTCCAGAGCCTGATGTGCTGCGTTATGGTAAAACAGTTGCCAACCTTCTTTTTAGGTCTGTGGTGCTCTCTGCAGAGTCTAATTTGAGGCTTTTGGCTGAGGATAGATCTGTGTTCCTAGATCTCTTTGATCCCTTGGACCCTTTGTGCAGCTGTGGACTTGAGGGTGCAAATCATGAAAGCGCCAAAGAATTGCAAACACCCAGAGCCATGTCTTCTGCAGGGATGATGAACTCCTGTTACCCTTTAGTGGTTGCTCATTGTTGCTCTGTGTTCCTTGAAGCAGCTGCTGTGCAGATTAGGCTTTCTTGCTGAAGGCCTTGCTAAAAACCCTTGCTTTTTGGTTTACTCTTTGGAGACAAACTGGCTTGGGAATTTTCCTGAGTAGTATTTTCTCATTTGCTTTGTTCCCAGTTGGTATGTTTGCTTTCAGTATCACTGACATAACACTCAGTTTAGCTTAATTTAAAAAGCACAGCGCACAGACGTATTTTGTTTTTTAATTACTGGCACTTTTTAATAATGGGGGGTTGTGAAAACCTGGTTCTCTTCAGAATTGAGTTGAAAGGCTGTTTAGTCTACACGAGCAAACTGTGTAGGGAAGCTGCTGCCCCTAGCAAGCAGGGGAGGATGGAGTGCTTTGTTAGAGGGATGTGGTTCCTCTTAAAGCTCTGTGTAGGGAGCTGGTGTGTCATAATAACCACAATCTTTTTTTTTTTTTTTTTTAAATCGGGGACTTATATAATGAAAACAAGTGGATTTACCTCTTGAGACAATTACTCTTGCCAGAACAAGAACTTGAACAGCTCCTGAGTTTTCTAACAGCCCAAGTGTAGAGTCTTCATCTGAAGACACATCTAAATTCCTTCGCTGCTTCTCTTCTTTGTTTCAAAGTCACAACAAACTAAACTGAGCTGTACCTCAGGACATGTTTAAAGGCTGTCTTTGCATGCCTTTGTGACATCAGAGGTTCCATTCAGCCAACTGCCAGAGTAAGTCACAGATGTTCCCAGCTGCCAAACAGCCCTTCAGCAAGAAAAAGGGACAGGGTGAAGCCCTACATCTTTCATTAGACAAAAAGGGCCAGTTTCCAGAGCCTGACACAAATTTTGTAGCAACACAAATGAATTGCAGCTTAAAGGCCGTGACATAATTGAGATAAAGATTGTGGCAGAGAAATGAGAATTAAGTGCTAAAAACACTGGGAATGATAGTAAATGCTGATGGGAGCGGAAGATTGACAAGATAATATGAGGGGCAGTGAAAAAATCTGCTGAATACAGACAAAAGAGCAGTGCTAATGGGAGCATATGTAAACTGAAGAAGAGCTTTCTCCTTGGCCTGTTGTCAGCCTCTTGGCTTGACCTTTGGAGCTCTCACACCGCAGTGGAGAGAGCAGAAACAGGCTTGACATCTTCCACTCAGTTTGCCCAACAAGAAAAATCTGTGAGCTGCTGCTGTTTTCCAAGTTCAAACTGGAGAGCAGAGGGACAAACTGATTGTTCAGCTGGCTGAATCAAGAGAATGAGTGAGGAGGAGAGAACCCTGGGCAGGTTCCCTGTACGTGTAACATTGCTGCCACCCACTCAGCACCTTTTTTTACCTGAAGGTTGAGTAATACTATGGGAGATGGGCTCCCCAAGACAACAGGTAAGTCTAGGAGTGAGTAAAGCATATTTAATTCTTTTCTTGCTTCTCTGATGATGAAATTTCCTGAAGCAAAGATCAAAAAGCCATGGAACAAAGAACCAACTTCCTTAAAATTCTATGGGAGGTGATAATGGTACAGAGATTGTGTTGGATGCAAGCATAGTGCTTTGGATATCCGGCAGCTGCAGTACACAAGGAACACTGAGGTCTTGGGTTTATTTTCATAGCGTCGATCTCTGCTTTGTTCTTGGTGGTAACTCCTGAACTTCCTTGGGCCGGCTGCAGCAATTGCCCAAGTACTGGGGTTTTTTTATTTTATTTTTATTATTTGATACAATTTTAGTCTCTTGTTTCACTTTAATCACTAAAAGTGAGGAAAGATCCAGCGCCATGTTAAATCCCAGTTTTCAGCATGGCTCAATGTTCAGTTGTCCACATATGGGAACAGTTGTTGGCATCTTGTTACCATGTCATGTCCTAAAACAATATGGTGTTTGTGGGAGACTGCAGAACGTGAGCTCTGAGATGTAGTATTGCAAAAAACATCCTTACTTTCACAGTTGACTCAAAATCCAAGGAAAAGCCTTTTTTCAGAGGAACATCCAGCTGCAAAACATCAGTGGCTAAAGATGCTAACACCATTAGATTCTCTGTTCTGTGCTTATTGCTATAGTGTAACTTTTTAGTCCATTAGCTTCTGCCTTGACCTTATTCTGGCAAACTCCTTTTAGCCCACAGAAGCAGAGTGTTTAATAACTTCACTCTCAGAAAGCAGCCAAACAAGAACAAATGCTGCGGAACGAGTCTCTTATCCTCATTTCCCAAAACGTGCAGGTCTGAACCTGTGGCAAGATTGCCTTGTTATATAACCTCGCTGCAGTGGAGGCTGCAAACCTTGCAAAAACCAGACCAAAACTGAAGTCACCTACATTCCCTGCAGCTCGGGCTGAGGGAGATCATACCAGCACAGCCAGACTATAAAGCAACACAGTCCAGTTGTTCAGAGAGAGTTCAAGCCAGCAGAGTGCTGAGGCAAGTAGCTCCTATTATCACTGGAGTGGATACAGGCTCTCAGCACACCCCTCCCCATTGTGCTTTTTAGGCCTTCCATGGATTGATGTTTCTCACTTCCAGCACATGGACCTCAGTTCTATTAAAAGTTTTTATTTCCATGCAATTTGAGTGATGCTTCTATTTCCTTAATTTTGAATTCCAAGGAATACTTGTTGGGGTTTTTTCTTCCTGTTGAAACAGCAAGTTTCTTTGAGCTGTGCTCTAGTTAAATACATAACTCCAGCTCAGTGGAAGCTTAGCTTGGATTATAGTTGTGGAGACACCTGGACCCTTGCTTGTATCCTAGAGTTGTCTCGTGCAACAGTAACACAGTAAAGAACAGGTATTTCATAATGCTGGGAGTGCAAAGGTGACTCTAAGTTTGGTCCTAACTGGAGTAGTGAACTCCAAGTGGGGCTTTGAAGGACTGGCTGTGCTGCCAGAAAGTGGACTGATCAGCCCTGTTTTACAACATGCTGCTCATTTCTGAGAGATTTTGCCAGTAACAAATTTATCAAATCCAGATGCCTTGGGTTGAAGACCCAGCTTTCTCCATATGAAAGCCTCGCAGTGGCCTTAATGCTAATCCTGTAGAAATCAAGGGGATTTGGGACACTTCACTAAATATGTTTTGCTGCAGGCTGTTGCTTCTGGCTTGTGCAGGCTGCCTGTGGCTTGTACCCTAATTAGCATGTTTGGGATTTCTTTTTAACTCCCTCTCACCCACAGAGGCAGTTGTGGGAAAAGGCTAAACTGACTGGAGGAGGCAAGAGTTCTGTTTTCCAAGGTGCAGGTTGATGTTGTCCTGCCATATGTCCTGCACATGGTGTTACGCATTATGGGCATAAGCCAAGAGAAGCCCAGAGATGGGTCCTACATTTACACCATTAGAAAATGTAAATCCCCTCTGGGGAGTGGTGGGAAGAAGGAGAGGCCTTTCTTTAACAGAAAAGCCATTCAGCATAAGCCACATTCTAATTCTGCATCTAAAGGAGAAGCTAAACTAATCACTGAGCAGAACTAATCTCTCTTTCAAATCAGCCATTGCATGGGGCTTGCACTGCACTCAAAGCAAGGCAGGGGAGCTGAGGGGAGGCTTCTGTTGGGCCGCAGACACAGCAGGAGCTGCCCAAGTGCAGATCCCCATTCCCTGGACACTCGAGGGATAGGAATCACCTCAGCCTTCACAGTAACTCCACTGATGGAGGGGCATGTGCAAACCCACTTAACTGTTCACCACATGGCAGAGAAGTGAGAGTCAGTATGAAGTGGAGTCTGCCACCTTTACCTGTCTGCTTGTGATCCCAGCTTGGTCAGTGGAGCCAGAAGAACAGTGGGACTCACCTGCAGCCCAAGGAGACACCTGCTGGGCAGGAACAGCTGAGCATGCTTGGAAAACCAAAAGTGTTTGCACTGAAGTACAGACACACTGAGATACTGCACAGAGATACAGGTTGTTTAAAATGTAAATTTTTAAAAAATCTTTATTCCAAACAGCTGATTAACCTGGCAAGGGTTTAAATCCGATTATTCAATACTGTCACAAGTTTCTAGTGAGGAAATGCATGGGTCAGAGCCTACATGTGAGAAGGAACTGTTGTGTGCTTCTGAGAAGGAACCAGAGGGAAACCTCCCCACTGCATCAATGCACTAAGATACATGTTCACAGAGACCAGCCACAAACCAAGGACATGGGCTTACACAATATATTTGGCCAATTCTAAACAAAGTATTTAAGACCTTAGAGATTTTTATGCTGGTTTTAAATTGTTTTTAAATTATTTTTTGTTTATTTCCATGTATTTAAGTAGGGGTCTTATGGAGACAGATAAAAAAGCATTCAAACACTCAATTTATAGCAATAGTTGAATTATGTTTGCATAAATGAATTCTGCTTTAGCAGAGTATTAAGTATTTTGTAACAGTTCTATGTTCTATGGCAGCCTGCATTTACCCCTTCACTGTCTGATCAAGAGGGAATTCCACACTGCAAGTGGAGACCATACAAACTAAATAGTAGTTTGGATCTTTTAGTAGATATATGTGCTGCTATGTGGACTGAATACCCCAAAAAGTGCACAAGACCTCTCTCAGTGGTAAGAAAAGGAACTTTTCAATTAGCCTCTGCACACAGACATACCTCTCATGAAACTTATAATCATGATTCAGGCACTCTAAAGTATTTCCTCAAAGCCCCATGCCACACAGAAGAGAGCAAATATTTAATGAACTGAGAATGTTACACTTCTGTGTCAACAGCAGAGCTTGTCTAGTTTTCATCAACATTTTCCTTAAATAAAGCCTTGATCATCTCAGCTGTGATATGCCCATCTGATTTACCAAAAGTGTCCTCTTCTTTGTGACTCCTGCTTGGCATTTCTTCTGGTTCCTTACAAGTAGGCGCAGCTTCTCCAACCACATACAGCCTTCTCTTCAGAGGTCCCAGTTTTGAGTATGCCTTAAGAAGAATGAATATGTTTCCTTTGCAATTTCATAGGAAAGCAACCATTCTTCAAAAAAAACCCAGCAACTTTTCTTTTTTAAGCAACTGTAGAGATGCTGCCCTGGGGTCATGTTTGATAATGTCAGTAATAATGGGCTTCTTTTGCAAGCCAGCTCATCTTAGGAGGCTACAGCCCTGCTGCCCTCTTCTCCTGTGTGTTTTCACCAATATCACCTTCTCTATAACCCAAATTCTAATCTCAAATTCAGTTCTGTGAGAAGAACTAAACTAATCCAACAGCTTGCTCCTGCCAAAAAGAGAGAGGTCCAAGCCCAGCCATGTGCTTTTGCCACATCTGCACTGGCTCTGGTTTTCTCCAAACCTCTGAGCCAACTTGGTTGACTAACCCAACAGAAAACTAAATCAGGGGGAGAAAGAAAGGGAAGCTTTTCTGCTGGGTTAGAGTGACTCAGCTACAGGAAAGGCCAATGTGTACTGTTTTCTCAACCCATGAAATTTGCACCCAGGAACACCTTCATCCTGGCTTTCTGTTGAAGGAATGTTGATCCTTTAATGCTACTGTGCAACACAGATTCTAAAGGACCAGTATCCAAGCAAAAGAACCTCTCATTATGTGACACTCAGAATTCTAAGGGGAATTTCATCCTGACACTCCATGGGATGGTTCCTAGGACACCACTCAGTTGCCAAAACATGTGCCTCATGATATCAGAGATGCCCGAAGGCATCCAAAACATCCACGTGAGGCTGGCCCATGGGACACAGAACCTGTGCTCTTTTGGCACAGCATCTGAAGGACAAGGAGTGACCTAACTGTCCCAATCAGCACCAGAGGACTAAGACCAAGCACCTGAATTGCACTCCAGGTAAAGGACATTGGATGCCATAACACCACTGGAAATAGAATGGTCCTGACAGTAGCTCATGCTCCACAATGAAAGATGTTTGTGTCAGTGAAAGGCCTGATAGCTGTAACTCCTACCTGGAAATCTTCATCTTCACACAATGAACTGTCCAGAGCTGGAGAGAAGAATTTTTTCCACAGCTCTTCATCACTGTCTTGAGGCTTCTCATAATCTGTTTTAGGCAGAATCTTTGGAAAGGCACTTCTGAGGCTCTTTCCATCTGCCTTTGCTTTTTAAAGAGAAGAAAAATTAACCGTATGTAATTGTTAAGCTTTATGGAAGTCAGAATCAGTACTTGGTATGAGCATTGCCTGCAATCTTTAATACAGCTTAGCCCGTGTGATGCAAAGAACAGCTTGGTAGTATTTTTAATTGGCAATTCAAGCCAAATGTTTGCTTTCCCTAGGTTTTTCTATGTGTTTTTTTGTTCACAATTTCTGATCAAGACCCAGGGACTGAAATTGATTGGAAGTTAGAACTAATGGGTCTGTGGGAGGGGGCAGGGGAAAAAAATGAGCTTTTATCAGTTCAACTTAAATCCTGTAGAGCCCTGAATAGTTAAAAAGAAAAGAAAGGCAGTAAAAGCAAATGTACACTTCTTCTATATCCAGGTATGTGTATCTATAGGTACATAAAAAAAAGTTCCTGAATCACAGTTAGTCTACTTATTACTCCTCTAAAGAGATCACATCTGTAGTTGACTACTTCTCAGGATGACACAGGATTCTGGACATGGCCTGCCAAGTTATAGGCTTGCCTGGGACAATGACCCAGCTTATTGGAACAAAGCCTTCTCCTCCAGGTAACTATTGCAAAAGTCTAGCTAAGGTTTTCAAAGTCAACATATATTTAATACAGAAGTCTTAGTCAACATGTTTGCCTGATGGTTTCAAAAGGCCCACCTATGGCTGGGACTGATCAGAACTTCAACAAATTTCTTCATGTATCCATAACTGTATGGCTTCCATTTTTCTAACATATCTCTTTAATTTTGTTCTTTTTTCCATCCTTTTTCTTCTACTCACACAAAGATGTAAAATAAAACTTGTGATACTAAGGAATCCACAGAGACTGTCATAAACAGATAAGCACAGGCTCATGCTCCTTCTTGCCTAATGCCATATCCTTTTCTGGGGCACACCTACCAGAAGGGATGGAGATTCAGCCCAAAATTCAGTACTGCTTACCAAGATTTTCAGTTCAGGCTGAGCTCCATGTAGCTTAATCTGCTCTTGCTAGGGATTTATTTATAATTCAACTCTGGTGTATCAGCTGAATGACTGCAAAGTGCATGTACACTTAAAGTGAAAGCCAGCACAGAGTTTAAGAGTGTCCTCTCAGGGACAAGATATAATGAACTTATGATATAGATCAGTAAAGAACTGATTAAGATATGAATCATATCTTCATAAAAGATGGCCAATACTGTAAACTGCATTCCAGGCTAGCTCTAGATGAGTAATTATATTCCACAATCTAAAACCAATTTAAATTTGAAAACTGTATTACAGGTAGATTGTGATTTTGTCTCCTTATGCAAATTACAATCTATCATTGCTGTGGTGGCTGCCATCAACTGGGAAATAAGGGGTTCACCATGTCAAACAGGTAGTTTGATAAAAAGCTTCAGAAATAAAAAGTCTGTAAATGTTCAGTAACTTATCAATTCTTATAAGCTTCATTACCTGCATATACTCTATTTTCCCTTTTCATTTCATCCTTTGGAAGCTCTTCTTGCAAGCCAGCTCCCTTTGTATGAAACAAATGCCTATGGAGTAAAAAAGATAAAGTGAAACCCATATAAGGGGTCTGAATTTTATCTCTAAACTGTCCTGTGCAGTGATTTGGGGTGAGAGGGACGCCACCCTTTTTGAAAGCCTTTGCTGCTTAACCACAAAGGCAGAATAGCGCAATGGTTTAAAAATGCAACGGAGGCAGCCAGGTAGCTTAGTGGCTAATAAGCTGCTCTTTTTTATTCTTAGTGCCTAAGTTCAACTATGTCCATGAGACTAAAAGAAAACAAATGTTATAGTCTCCAGTCAGTCCAAGATTCAGACCACAGCTGGCAGCTCTCATTTCAAAGAAATCCAAAGTTTGGAAAGGAGAGAAAAATGGTCACTTCTTAAGACTTGGAACTTTTTATGCAATATGGCTAAAATCACTGAGCTGGGACTGGAAAATGAAGATGGATCTCTCACATTGTTGTATTGTGCTTTTGATACCATTAGTGTTGACATTTTGTAGCTAAATTAATCTTTCTCTGGGGAAAAGGGTAAAGTGTTTCAATACAAAAGAAGCTAGTACTACAGACACCTCTGCAGACAGACATTTCCCAAGGTCTCTTCCTTACTCAGTGCCAGGTCATTTGTTTCACTCAAGATTGCAAAGCCCCCTATATGTGCAAATTAATCTTCACATCCTTAAACATTTTGCCAACAGTAAAGGAAAGTCTATTATTCAGTAAGTAAAGGAAAAGTCTACTATTCAGCATTTAGTCTGAAAAGCTGGGGCTGAGACCATCTAATTGCAACACGAAGAAACTCTTTCCAAGCCCCAGTCATATCAAGTGAGTGGCGCTAGGTCTTAATAGATTAATTAAGAACCCAGTTTCTTCTCTGAAATTTGGTACTTGGAAAGTCCCAATGTTACTGTCATCCTTCAGAGATGCTACTCCCACATATACTCAGTCAAATCCTGTCTTCCCTCAACTAGGAAACTACTTTGGCTTTGATGTGGGAGAGCCCAAATAGCTCTAGAGGCAGACAGGAGCATAGTCTTTAAAAAAAAATTAATCACTTTTAAGTCCATAAAAGCATTATTTTACCCTTGTACTCTCAGATGCTGAAGTTTGGTATCAATCAGTTTTGCCACTAAGCTGGTATTTTCTTCTTCCAGGAGCTGAACAGAAGCTTCCAAATCACTATGTGCCTTTCGGTAGATCTTAACCTTTTGACAATTAAAAAAAAAGAATAAAAGGGAACTCTTAGAATTTTGGAAAGCTTTGATAGCAACTACCTTACCAGCACATACCTAGAAAGAATGCAGCTGTATCAGCAAGATTGCACATTTGGTGGGGAAACACAGCGACACATTTTCAAAGGGAAGGTCTCTCTGATTCTTTCACATCTTTATTAGAGCCCTTTTACTGTCACAGGCCATGTGTGTCAATCACAGCCACATATTTGGGCTATGCAACCCTGACAGCAAAACCTTCTTATGTAGTCAAACAGATCTGCTAGACAGGAGCTCTGGATTTTTCTTTTTTGCTTTCACATCAGAGCTTTGAGAGAGGGAAAGCTTCTTTGCAGAGGTAAATTCAGGGTCTTGCTCAGCAAGTGTTGTTTTTCTAATTCCTTCTTATACACAAAACCATCTTACCCAGAATTTGTGAAGTTTTCAGTCCAAGTTACCACAACATTTCTTCCCTTAGAAGGTGGCTGGGCACTGGAACAGGCTCCCCAGGAAAATGATCACAGCCCCAGTGCTGACAGAGCTCAAGGATCATTTGGACAACACTCTCAGGCACATGTTGGGGCTTTGCAGGACCAGGAGTTGGATTCAATGATCTTTGTGGGTCCCTTCCAACTCAGGATGTTCTATGGTTCTGTGACAGTGGCTAAGCCCCAGGTACTACTTGCTTTCAGACAGGTAATTGCCCCATATCACTGTGGAGTTATACTGACCAAAGGATGCCAGTTATTCAGTTCCCCAAATTCCTCCCACTTTTGTTGAAGTACAAGCAAGTTCTTACCCCCTTCACAGGGAGGGGAACGTACTTTGGGAAAGATATCTTCCCAGAAAGCTTAGCCCTATGCACAAGGTTAAGAGCACTACCCAGCGATCTGAAAGCATCCATTCTCATCAAAGCCAAATTAACCCAGCTATAATCATCCAAATTTGCAGTTAAAACTAATTACAACTTCTCCCAAGGATTAAAAAGGTGAAAATGACTGGATATTAACCAGTAACAGGATGTGGCTTGGCACATGAGGCAATGCAGCTTTGCACCATCTTGGTGTGACACAGTAACCATGGAAAAATGTGACTGAAGTCTCCAAATCTGTTTAAATTTGGAGGTGACTAATCTAGAGCTATTTTAGTAAGTCATTTTTCAGTTCAGTGGCCAAGCTGAAAAAAACCCCCAAAAAAACCAAAACAGAAATAAAATTTTGAACTGAGACAAAACTAAAATTTTTGGTTTATCTCCCCCAAAGGAAATACTGAAAGAGTCTGTCAGTTACATATAAACATTAGTCTGAGAGAAAATATTTCATCCATGTAAGAAAAGCAGAGAAAATAAATGGGTGAATTCAGAGGACTGGAGAAGTTAGTGATAATAGTTTTGTTTCCCCCAAAATTCAAAGCACTAATTCATAACACAGGAAAGTAGCAACATAGGAAAGTAATTCATAACATAGGAAACTTCTAGTTGAGAGGAAAGAAATCCAAATCCTTCAGGTTCTGAGCCTGTCAGGGCATAAGAGTACTCCAAAGTGCTCTCTTGTTGGCACTGCTAATGTGTGTAAAAATTGTAAGTGTTCAGTGAGACAGGGAGAAGGGAAGAGAATTCATACTCATTCAGTGATGAGATGCATAGATTTGAGCTCCTGTTTGCTTACACAGAACAAAACATTAATTCTTTCCCATTTCTTTGCACTACCCTCATTGCCTCAGAAGCTGTGGTTTGGACACCCTCCCTGGAAAGTTAAAGATGCATGCTCAGAACTCATTAAGGGGAAGAAGGAAGGCTGTGTCCCTGCATACTGGCAAGTATCTCAAACGAGTAAGTAAAATGGAGAAACCTCTGCCAGGTTTGTTGATGTGGCATGGAAAAGTAAGAAGTTTGTTTATTAACTTCCCAAAAAGTTTTGCTCAATTCTCAACTGTGAGGCTGTGAAAGTGAGGAAAGGCATTTCACCCACCAATCTCATGCTTAGATTTGATTGAAACAAAGAACCTATATTGACTGGAATAAATAAAATCAAACTCTCACCATGGAAAAAATTAGTTTCCTAAATCTGGCTCACAAAAAATTTTTCATGTCAAGAAAATTACAGCTATCTAATGTATAGCTCTAAATTGCCATTAAAGGACGGTATAAAAGCTATCAAGCAATTAATTACAACTATATATGATTTTGATTTTCCTCTCTTCAGTGTAGAGTCTCCATGGTTTCTTTATACCTTCCACTTAATGTTGTCTCAAGCCATTTCTCAGAACGTTTCCAACATCCATATTCATTTTCTTTCAATACAGCAGCACTAGAACTTTAATGAAATTCAAACCTCTCCCCTTCAGCTACTTACCTGGTTGATCGTTTATACTATATAGCATCCCAATCTCCACAGATAAAAATCCTTAATTGTATGGAACATTGTAGTCCTTCATGTAACAACTTGGGCAGGAAAGGGGGTCCTCCATTTGTGAAAGCAGATGTTCACCTCTTACCTTTATTCACCACAGTGCACTGTTTGCTGCTCAGGATTACAGATTAATTACTGGAAAATTGCTCTCCTTTGCCAGCAGAAGTCTCCCAAGGCCCATGACTGGAAACAGTTCTGACTGTAGGTCACAGTATTTCAAACATGAACTCCCATGATAAACTGTAGGCAAGTGATCCTCTTACCTCTTCTTTTAGCCACTCATTCTCTTCAATCTCTCTGCGACAGTGTTTGTCTAAGTATCCCACAGCATTCTGAGAAAACACAATTTTAGATCATCTCATCTGAAAGCAGAACTTTGACAGTCCTGCATACTACAAAGAATCTTCTGCTCTTTAGCAGGAAATAATTAAGAAACATCCACACAACAGACTGTAGCATCCCCTGAGGGATTACAAGAGGATTTAGTTCACAAGGCCAGATGTTTCTCCATCATCCTGCCTAGAGCAGATTATATGTCCAGCAATTTACCAATATTTTTTTGATTTCCCATATTAAAATAGGACAGTTCCCTTTTTTGCCTAACAAATTCTTCTGTGTTCCCAATAGTGCTCAAATCTTACTGCTTTCAGAAAACCAAACCTTCAGCTATTAAGAACCCCAAGTAAAATCCCAAATGAGGTAGTACTGATCTACAACAAGTGACCTAAACATGTAGAGGTCTGTGCTAATGAGACAAGGCTACAGTTTAATTATTGATGTCAGTAAAGGGGAAAGGAAGAACTGGGAGGGAAGATGCCTCTGTAGATCACCATTAACACAGTCCTTTGGATTATGTTCTCACATGACTAGAAATTCCAGCATTGAAGTCAGGGAATTTAAACACCTAATGGGCCTAGTGATTTGTACTGAAGTATGCTTTGCATTTTGTGAAAGTAAGAAGTTGTCACTAGAGCTATTCGTAAATCATGTTTTCAAACTAGAGCTGGCAGAGATGACAAAAAAACATAGTGTATCAATAAACCTACATTTTCCTGAGACTGCACTATTGTGGCACTTTAAAAATGTTGTACTTCACAAGTACAGTGAAACCTTTTTTTTTTTTAAATTGATGTATATTTTCATGCAATCTCTTTGTATGTTACTGCTTTTTTAAAGTCTGTGCAAATGTCAAAACCAAGGCCATGGCAAAAGCAATATGTTCTCGAAGAAGCCTTGTCAGTGCATGGTGCCCCAGTTTCCCATGCCTCATTTGTAAAATGCTCTCACATCTACTCATCATTATTCTGATGGAAAGAAGAAAAAAGGTACATGCATGAAGAGCAATAACCAATTCCATGTGCACCAAGATTTACAGCTTATTTTACAGTTATTAGAAAAGTTCAAAGTCTTAATATGAGTTAAAATAATTAATATTGCAGAGTACATGTGTATATACATGTATATAATACAGTTGGCAGTTTTTAAAATAGCGGAAAGAATACCTTAAGAGCCTCTTCACTGAGTAACTTCATGTGTCTGTCAAACAGTTTCTGATTTTCTTCTCTCACTACCTTCAAAGCTTCTCTATAATATTCTTCAAAACAAAGAAACCCCAGGGAAATCAGAAATCATTATTTGACATAATTTTTTCTGATAACAGATAGATAACTAGCATGTTGTTACTAAACTGGAACTTATCAGTGAGTGTCACCTGCATAGATGCTCCACAGAAAAGGATTCAAATATCCAGAAATCATCCTCCTAAACCCAAAGAACAGTAGTGTTAACTACAAAACTAGAAATTGGAAGTGGCTTACACATTTCTGTTGACAATTGCAACAGCTGAGCAATTCATTGCTAACTGAGCAGTGAGCTAAGAAGTTCTCTGCTAAAATATTGTCATCTTAACATTAAATTTTCTCTCTATCAATAGCAGAGCTCCTGGAGCCATGTGAGAGATTTGCTTAGAAAATTTATTTTTTAGATATAGAAGCATATTGGATCACCTTATCCACATGACATTTTTTCAGATAGTTATTATAAAGAGCCTAATAAATTTTCTGACTTATTTAAGGCTCTAAGGGTCTAATTTGACAACAGGACAAAATGGAGAATGTGGCAAATGCCACAATTATTTGCTTCTGTCATTACTTGTGGTCATTATTTAGAAAGTGTGTCTTACATCAAACTGAATATGTTTGGCTTCATGTTCTAGTCACTCGCTATTTAATTATTTCATCCTTCCCTTTAGTTCTTTTTTTTGCTCTTCTAAATAGCTCACTTCTGCTTGATATTTCCTCCTTTTGAAGGAATGAACGAGATTGTAGTAATTTTCCTTGAAGGAAGGCACTGCATACTCCTTCCAAAGGCTTGAGATTCAGTCTTTCTCTGCACTTGTGTTGCAGACAGCTTATTTCTGATCTGGCTGCAAATGAATATCTGCTCATGGACGCACTGCAGAGTCAAAGGCAGTCAAATATGAAAGGTGTATTAGTTGTGCATTAGTTATTAATTTAACACTGTGGAAGCTGGACTCCACCATCTAGACTTGGCAGAATGAAAAGGAAGTACTTCCATAGTATAATGAATTCACTGTTCCATTATTTCAGACAGCTAAATAACCTGAGTTGTACGGGGAGAATGAAAAAAAGGAGAAACTGCGTGCCTGAGCAGTTCCTAAAGAGGCTATCTTCCCTAATCCTCTCACTGCAACACTGTTTTCCCCACACAACACCTAAACATGTGGCTCTCATTTGCTTCCTCTCTTCTCCAGCTGTTTTGTTTAAAATGTCACCACCAGAAAACATGAACTGTGCCAGTGTCAAGCCCTTCAGTGGTACACACAGAGACAGAAACCTGTTCATCTATGCTTATTCTCTATGCCTGTTACACATTCAAGGCGTGAACAAGCCCAATTTGTTGCTGCTTCGCTCTGAAAGCTCGTTAGATTTCTGCTGGAAGGTGCTATGCCCCAGACACTTTCTAGGTTCAGTTTTAGGGAGTTAAGCAAAATAGTATGGTAACCATCCAGTACTGGCAGCATCATTTCCCAGTATGTTATGTGGGCCACTTATACATGTACCACTATAACATGACTTTCAGTAAATACACTTCTGTTGGACCACGAATTTTTAACTCTGTACCCTGTGACATGCAGGAGGTCAGACTGCATGTCCCTACTGGCATTCTATATAAAAGCCCATTCTGTTTTTCACTTCGTATTTCAGCAGCTATATAGGAAAGTTTTAAATCAATTAAGAACACAGAAAATGCATAATGAAAAAACCCAACCTCTCCTGAATACAGTGATGGATATCTGACAAGCTATCTGGAAATGTAGAAGCCACAGGGCAGATCTTAATCATGGTAAAATATGTTTTGAGAGACAAAAAGATAGCTGGCTGGCTCTTATCCACAGTAGTTGATGCCTGGTAATGGCTGGCACAGAATATACAGAGACCCTTAGAGCAGTGTCACTGCCTGTTACTACCAGCTGCTTGGCTGTGGTCACGCATACTGAGAGGGACATAAAGAAAGAAAACCAGGACATCCTTCTCCTGTTGGGAGCGTGGGTTATGTAACAGCAAAATAGTTAAATGATTTTAAAATAATGCAGTAATAAAGAAATCTTTGTAAAGCACTCAGCACCACAATATATAAGCTCTCAAATTAATTCCACTTTTGCGACAGTGCTGAAACAGTTCCCAGTATGTGTCTATGTCTGTACAATTTTGCAGGGCCTCACACTGTCCAACTAGGAGGAAAGGTCCAGACCACTGGCTAAAGAGCTCCCTCTAGTCCTGCATGCAAACCAGTGTGCTCCATAGAAAAGACCGTTCCAAGAATGAGCTCATACTACTTTCCTGTCAAAGGAGCTTTCAATATGTGAAGTGCTTGTAGATGATGAGAAGTAACAGCAGCAGAGTCAACATTTTCAAGTATGACTGCTAAGGGAGCCCTCTGTATAGGCGACCTAAATATACGTAGACTTATTTTTACAAAAAACGGCTGTCCTTCAGAGTGACCTTTTTTAAAAATGGGTTGCCTGTATTTTACAAGAAAACCATCACAGGACGAGCTTATTAGTTTCTTTAAGTGTCGTCATTTCTGTAAACTTTATCAATTTCTTTAATAAAGGAACTTTTACAGAGAGAGAGAAAGAGAGTCCTTATATTTTTCAGGATCATGCAGCCCATCCTAGGTGCACTTAGAAAAGTTAATGGGAATTACTGGAGAAGTTGATACAAGTTACTAGAACTTGACCCAAAATTAATTGTATAATTTAATTCCTGCAAGCAGTGTGCAAAGACCCTGTAAGACTTGCTTTACACCAGCTGTAAACTGACCTTCAGTTCTTTCAAGTTCATATTTGACTTCTGCAATGTCTTTTTCCAGACTGCTGATCTTCTCAGCATGTATTTTACTTCCGACATTTTTGTACTCCAACCAATAATCTCTCTCACGCTGCTTTTCTGAAATTATTTTCTTAGTTTCTTCAATTTGGGAGCGTAGATCTATTAAAATAAGAATGTCAAAAGACAAGTTCATTACTGATTCCTTGAACTGGTAATTCTTACAACATCAAATTCTTTAAGAAAGGTGCTTTCACAGGGAATGGAGAAGGAAGGGGGATTCTTCCACACTACAATACGTTACAACCTGATGGCCTCATGTAGTGTCAAGGGCCACCATCATTGCTGAAAACAGCTTGGTCTTATTCTTCTAAGAAGAGACAAGAGTTCTCACCGAAATGTTGTGACCCAGGTCATGTGTCTCCCACAGAGAATCGCAGGGATGGCAGCCAGAATTTTCAACAGTTAAAACTGCTCCTTTTTCCTGCCATCAATAATTTTATTTTTAATCTTGAGTGGAGCCAGTGCTTAGGGCTTTCATGAGTTTCAAAAAAGAAGGAGCCTCTGTACTTGCACAATACTATATATCACTTGGAAGGGACAGATTGACTTATAAGCCCTCCACAATCTCATACTAAATTGAGAAAGCCCAATTTTGGGGGAAGAAAAGTTTTCTACATTTTGTGCAACAAGGAACTTGAATCTCTACTTAAATTGCAAAACAACAACAAGTACTCAATCCCAAGTATATAGACTGCAAACCACACTTCCCCAAATCACAACATACCTTGAAGAAGTTGTTCTTTGTCCTTCACAAACTGAAAAACTGCTTTCAGTGACTCTTCCACATCATCCCTGGTTACAACCTCCTTGTCATCTCGTTTGTTCTCCTTTTCTTCTATTTGTCTTACTAAGCATCTGATAAGCACCTTCTGTTCCTCCTTCAGAACAACATTCTAAGAAAGAACGGAAGACACAGCTCATATTAAAATGTTTTCAAAGTGACAAATTTAAGTAAAAAAAGTAAAATCTGGTCTAGTGCCAGATTAAATTCAAGAACACCCAGCTAAACACCTATTCTTCATATTCTGAAAGGACAGAGCAGAAGGGAGAGTTTGCAAGGCTCAGACGTTTCCTCAGTAACTTCAAGACCGCTGGAAGGAAATGAGAGACAAATGCCAGCTGTACTTGGTACAGCACACCAATAGTCATCCATTGCCTGGAAAGAAAGCTGCTGGTGGATAATTTAATAACAATGTTTATATGTAGGATCTATTTGCTTCATGTTGACATTCTTCATGAGAATGTACCATCTTCATGTAGAAAAATCATGAGACAATCAGGTCACTTGCATATAACCACAGCAAAGAGTCTTGTCAGAGCTGAAATTAGTTATACCTTCTGATTCCAATCATAGCCCTTGGCCATGACCCTCTCTAGTGACACTCAGATTATTTGAAATTACTGATTGTGTATGTTTGTTCCCAAAGGATACCATACAGGAGCAAACAGTAACAGTTACTAGGCAGTAGAGTCTCAAGCATTCCTCACTTCTAGGATTAACTCTAAACCACACAGAAACATTAGCAGGAAATAAAGAATAGAGCTCAAAGCACTGTCAAAACCTGATTAAATTAAACAAATAGCACTTCACCCTGCTCAATCTAAAATATGAAGGAGTCCTTGAGAGACCACAAACTAGCAGCGAATTGGGGGAATAACTGTAGAAAGATGGCTGGGGGTAAAATTAGAGGAAACTAGGAAGTTATATTCACATCCTAACAGAAGTTATAGTGGTCAGAAATTATAGGATAAAATGTAGCTGCTGCTCTCTGAATGGAATGCAGTTGGCATGCTTGAAACCTATTCCATGATGATTCCCTACAATCTGCAACCATAGCTCCTGCTAAGGGAGATGGAACAGAGGGTGGAGCAGAGTGGAGACACCATCGCCAGGCTGCATAGAAATCCTTGCAGGGAGGGGAACTCAATGGTACTCTGTAGCTGAGAAACTGCACAGCACCTGTCAGCCAGTGGAGAGAGGAGAAGATGTATGCCTAGAGTCACTCAAGCTCCACCTAAACACAAGGAAATAGTATAAAAGTAAGTTAGGAATGGGGAGAAGTTTGGGAAGACTCCATTGTAACTGCTGGGATCAGTCGACAGGCTGAACCTGTCTTCTCCCCCATAGGGATGCCTATTGGGTAAGAACCAAACTCTGTGGACACTGAATACTTTCATTGAGGATTAGAGCTTGTCTGTGCATTGCTTTGAATAAGTTTTTGCAGTGAGATACCATCAGTGACAATCATCAAACCTTAATCTGTCACAATTTTATGTTAATGAAGAGCCTTATTCTGTAAACTGTCAGTGTGAGTCCTTCACAGGCACCAGCCCTCAGTAACACACTCAAATAAAATGGGGAGACCCACTGAGGAGTCATAAAGTGAGGAGACCCACTGAGGGATCTCCCCTATGCTGTTGCTCTGTGTTCCTGAACAAGTCAGTTGAACTGCCCTCCAATCCAGCAGTATAACCACAAGAGACATAAGATCCAACAATAATCATAAAGGCCTTCAGATTCCTGGAGAAAGAAGAGCAAATGCCAGTTCCAGTGATTGTCAAGCCACAAATGAAACATCATCCAGGCTTCAAGACTGAAAGAAGCACCACATAAAGCTAAACAGATGGATACTTATAAAGCAGGGCAAGCATGGGCATGGGAAGGACAGAGAGACATTGTTTCAATGTTTCACTGCTATGAAGTGCAGGCTGCAACATGATCCAGAAAAGGATTTTTGAGCAATTTCAATTAATTTTAATAGGTGACTCTGTATTATCTATTCTCAAAGTTCACTGCTCACAGTCATCAGATGCCATATTATGGCTGTTTATACACGGTTCTTTAAAGTGTCACTCAGGTGCAATCAGCAGTTACACAACCTTGTTCTAAAAATTACCCAAAACAATTCTTAATCCATGAGAAAGTGAGTCTTCATCAAGCAGTGCTAAAAATCGCAGCTAGTATGCTAGCATGATGGTCTTTCTTCTTTATTCAGTTTTTATTGTAACTATGTTTGCAGCAAGAACTAGATTCTCACAGAAACCTGTGCAATTCCATTACTTCAAAAGTGATCCAAAGAAGGTCAGCAAATCTCAGTACTTGGTTAGGTCTGCTAATACTGCTGACAAAAATGAAGTTTATAGCATTGAAGAATATTTGCAGGACTGGTTAAAAGGCATATCTGAATGTACTGCAGGAAAGATACCCACTGAAAAGGGGCTTGCTGTCCTGTGTTTGCTGTAGAGAAAGATGGCAAAGAAGGGCAACAAAGTTGGTAAAAGGACTAGAGCACAGGTCGGTTGTGGAGCAGCTGAGGATGTTTAGTCTGGAGAAAAGCAGGCTCAGGTAGCACCTTATCTCTCTCTACAACCACCTGGAAGGACTTTATAGCCACGTGGAAGTTGGTCTCTCCTTCCAGGTATGGGAACCCAGAGTGCCGAGAATATCTCTCTGCCTGTTTTTAAGGGTTCTTACCCCCCTGAAAACACTGTTTTAGCTTCAAACCTTGGAAAAAATTACCAACAGTCAGACAAGAACTAGAAAATACAGTGGTGTGAATTAGGTGATAGACTACTATGTAAGATTGTCACAGGGTGAAAAATTTAGAGGTTTTAGGCTTCTCTTTATAGTATATAGATAAGAGTAAAAAATATCAAAATGGAGGATTGTTGTTGTTCTCTAAACCTTCTTCTCCTTCTTCTACTACTCCATATTCTGCAGTAAAAGTGGTTTGGAATGATTGGATAGAAAATTCCACAGTTCCTAGTCGTGTTACTGAATAATTGGTAGGAAAGTGAAAATAATGTACGTTTTTAGTAACTATTGGTTAAAATATCTTTAAAAGGCTGTGTAAATCTTGATAATTAGACTCACTCCTACTTTTCTTCCTTCTATGCTGTACCTGGGTCATGCTAGTGGCTCTGTTCCTCTGATAAGACTTAATAAACAACTACCTGGAAACATTAAAACTAAAGGAGACATCTCAGTTTAACTCTCAAACTCCTTGCAAGGACTTTCAGTAAATTCTCTCCCATCAGGAGGGACTAGATGTAAGGCACGGTAAAGTATCACCGGGTAACAAGTAACAGGACAAGAGGAAAAGGCCTCAAATTGTGCCAGGCTTAGATTGGATATTAGGGAAAATTTCTTCACTGAAAGGGTGGTGAGGCACTGGAACATGTTGGCCAAGAAAGTGGTGGAATAGCTATCCCTGGAAATGTTCAAAAAACACGTAGATGTGGCACTTGTGGACCTGGTTTAGTGATGAACACAGTGGTGCTGGGTTAAACAGTTGGACTCGATGATCTTAGAAATCTTTGCCATCCTTAATGATTCTGTGATTCCATGTAATACACAGGTGGTTATGAGGATCTCTTGTGCATTGGAAAGCACCTCCACTGAACTCACTTTACCTTACTGCTGTGTCCTATTCTGTAATGTTCTACTCCTGCAGCTTCTTTTTAGCATGTTGTATTTAGGACATTTATTATTAAGTGTTGTCACACTTAATTCAGATAACACTTTAACTTTTAGCACATAAAGTGATTCACTATCTCTAGTTTCATTGACTGTAACAAATTCACTGCAATAACTAGTTTTAATGTATGCAGTATTAGAATGGAAAGAATAAAACTGAATCTGTGAGTAAGAAACCACAAATAAAATTTCTTGGAAGAAGGATGCACAGTCACTTACTCTTTTAAGATTTTCTTTGATCGTTTCTTCCAACTCTTCCAGATGAAACAAAACCCGTTCAATTGCTGCGTCTTTTGCCACAATGCTATGAAGAGAGAGTAAAGAAAGAGACATTCTTACAAAAATATAAGAGAAAGAAATGCTATTTAAGCTAGGTTAGATGTAAATACTACCCAAATGTTTATTTTCATATCATATTGCTTGACTCATTTGGGTAGATACCACTGTCTGCTTACAAACACATAAAGAAATTATTTCCTGTATACATCTAGGCCTGCATGTTAGTTTGGATTTCATATCCCTAGAGAGCAACAGACTCCCTGGTTATACTGCTCCTGTGTAGCCTCTTGAGGACTGGAGCTGGTTTGTTCTTTCTGCATGATTTTTAGCTGACCTGTTACACAGGCCACTTTCAGGACAAGATTATTTGTGCTCCAGAAAATATTACTCATCACTAGCTATAGAGAAGGCCTGGGCAACTCAGACATAGGTCAAATGAATCTCAAACTGGAGAACTCAATGGGATTCAATTCTTCTGATAATGTGGTTTGTCAAGCTTCATAAACTACATTTTTTCACCAAGAACTTGTTAGCCTTTAAGAAGCACTAAGAGAATAGGGACTCCAGCCTAAGTAGTATGTTCTGTTTGTGTATTTTTGTCAAAGAATTAGCTCACTGATTTCATGTTTTCATAGACTACTTGTCATTCTCTTTGCCACAGCTGTAAAATAAATATTTCCTTCTGGTGTTCTCTCTTCTAGAATGAGAAACACTAGGCTGCAAATGGTGTCTATTTGCAAAATTCTCTGTAATCTGTACCTCTGTTCCCAGAATTCATTCATTATATGGCACAATGGAGGCAAGTATTATTATCACAATGACAATTATCACAATGTCTTTTATTCTTTTAACAGTTCTTCTTCCTTCAGTTTTTAGTTTGGGGGTTTTGAGTGCTTTTTGTGGGTTTTGGGGAGTTTTTCCCTTCCCTATTGCATTAAGCTACTTTAAAAGAAGATAATTTTTTTCCTAGCTAATTTGCTAAGTTTGGATCACTGAATCATGCAAATTGCAGGTTACTAAATTTTCATCCTCTGGTGTCACTGTGCTCCAAGGTATTCTTCAGGTTTTCTATCAAGTACAAAGATATTAGTTAGAGAGAGACTAGAGCAGAGATATGGGGGTGTGGTGGTCATGGCCACAGCAAAAGTACATAATAAAATTGTTTTTCCTAACAAATGCTGAAACAGAGAACTTTAATGAAAATGCAAAATAACAAACTCCCTAGGAACAGTGACCATTATTCAGTGTATGGAAATAAAAAACGGGAATGGAAGTTAAATAAATACTACACACTTGATAAATCCTAAAGTGGAATGTGACAGATATTCACTTGTATGATTATCCACCTTTGCTCAGTCAAATGGTAGAGAAATTACGGATTACAGAGGTGAAGAGAAGGACAGGGAGAGCAAGGGGGAAAGAGAAGAGAGAGGAAGAAAGATAAAACCAGCAAGAATACTTTTCTTCCCTTTTTCCCCTACTGTTGCTGTAGAAACTACATATTCCATGTCAGTGCAGCACCTATTTCAGTGGAAGACTCTCCAGACAAATGAGTCATTTGCTTGGATATTTGCATATGCATAACAAAAATTTTATCAGAAAGTGGTACAGTTTTTTTCTCAGCCCAGTAATACAGTTTCCTTATTCCTTCACAAAATAGATGAGTTAGTTTTTGACTTTTCAGATGGTATTTGTTTGTGATAGGATTTGGCTAAATCTAGGCTATTTCACTATGCAAAATTGTTCTCTGTAAATGAAACAGAAAATCCTGTGAACATAAACCCTCTGAACTCCTATAGATGTCACTACAACTATACATGGCTACTTTTCATTTTGCTTACTCCACTTTTCATTTCCACACCAAGGCACTACTCCTTGCTCCCTAAACACTGATAATTGTTGGATATTTGAGTGTTCCTGAGGTATTTTCCTTTCAATTTCTGTCTCTTAGATAAAAGTTGTGAAGCTTACTTTTTCTCCTTTTAACCATCTACTCAAGAGACTAGAAATCAAATAAATTGGTCTGGTTTGTAACTGCTTCAGATATTTCCCCCTTGGCTCTTATTTTTCTCTGCTTGATTTTAAGAGGCCTTTAATTTATCTATCTCTTACTTTCAAAACAAAACACTGTGCTCTGCTCTCAGCTGCACCAAGGAAGACAGCAAATTGTAGGTCTTGAGGTTCTGGCTAGTGACAACAAACCTCCACGAACACCAAGGAATCCTAAAAAATACAGTCAAATATGATCTTGCAACTTCAGTGTATGCTGATCAAAAGCTTGCTACTAACAGAAAAACTGTCAGGGTTTTTTGGTTTTCATAAATTTTTTTTCCGCAAGTGATAGCCTAATGGCATAAAATTTCTGACCCATTGAATTGCTTTCTTACAGCTACAGTTTAAAAAGTGTACCTTTCTGAAATAGCCTCAAAACGCCAAAACTATCAGCTCAGGCTCTAAATTGGGTAAGTTGTTTTTGTTATCTGCTTCCTTCATTCACATACCCTATATGAGTGAAAAGTTAAAATATATTAAACCTACTGATATTCTAGTAAGGCTTCTGGTAAATCTGATTCAGGTTCTTGAACTTGCTCTTCTGGTTTCTTCTTTTTCTTATCCTCTTCCATTTTTTTTTTTAATTTTTTTTATACTTGTGCTAGAAGTGAAGGAAAAAAATATATTGATGAATGGTTTACAAAACATTGTATGTTCACTGGCCTGTGTCATTTGTGACAAGCTTGTAACAGTTCTGAAATAAAACAATTTGGGTTTTTGACAGCAATAACCCTGCCCAGGGTAGTACTCAGGCCCATGTCTTTGGGGCAACCTGATATATTTATATTTTTATATATATATATATATATATATGTATACCTGAGAAGATACAGTGGTCTCTATCACCACTTACTTTTTGCATCCCTTGCTGCAGCCTGTCTTTTACATTCTTGCAAATCAAACCAGCAGTTGTTCCTTTTCCAGTCCTTTGTTTCTTTATCAGGCTTTTTGTCAACTCCACTTGTTCACATGCCTCTCTTTCCCTCTCCTTCTGTTCTCCTAGCACTATGAATATCTCCCTTTCACTGCAACTCTGATACCAGCTTTCATTGTCAGAACTGGAACAAAAGCACTTTCTGAAGGGATATGCATGTCAGCAGTATTCCCTGGGCATGCTGTCACAACTACCAACCTCAGAATTCGACTGGCAATGAACAGTTCTGTAATGGAACTGATAGCATATATTATACAAAATAAAAAATGCCACAAGAAAGGGCACTTATGAAGCTTCATTGCTTTTAGCAGTCACATAATCAAATGCCCGAACCAGAATAGTTTACATAGTATAGGATGTTTTATTACTGAATGAGTAGGAACATTGTGCATAACTTGTTTTCATATTAAACTGCTTGTCTGAATTTTACAATAATAGCTGAAATTGATAAAAACTTGTGACTAAACACAGCAGGCTGGATACTTTTCTCTATTAAAATAAGCACAAGTAAACAGGGAAAAAAATCAGTAAAAAGCCACATAAGCAAGCCTGTAAAATCAAGGGAATGAAGTTAAACCAACTATTGACAGATGCACTGTAATCCATACACTGTCCTATGCCTTCTCACCACACTCACCATACCCTGAAGCAAGGCAATGTCAGCTTTCTGTATACAAAATAACTTTCTATCCTATTTCACATACAACCTTTGCAGTTTCCAATTCAATACAATATTTTTTCATTAAACTTTCAAAAATCTGTCATACTTCTTCAGTGCAGAATTAACTGGACTGGTATTGATTGCATTTCCACTTGAGCATTTATTTTACTGATTTCCTCAGAAACTGAAGATCACTAGAGCACTCCCTAAGGTTTTCTTTAAATTGTTTCTGTCCCTTTCACTAAATGGATAATCAAATTCCCTGCTTAAAACTGGATATAAACTGAAAATTTTGAGCAGTAGTATTTTGAAAAGGCTTAGGGCCTTTCTTTATTTTAACTCCAGACCCAGATGAGTTCCAGTGATGTATTTATGAAATTTTTCCCAAGCAGAGAGGAACAAGAAAGCTTCCAAGCTGTAAAAGGTGAAAAAATACATACTACAATAAGGGATTTGCTGGATTTTGCAAACCATAGAAAATACACACACATGAGAGAGAGGGGAACATGTTTAAGGGGACTGAGGATTGACTGCACATTTTAAACCGACAGGACATTTGCAGAAGGAAAGATCTATTTCTTCTCCCAAACAAATAAAATTGTGAGGTGCTGACTGACCCCCTGTTATCCCTACCAGCACTGTCTCAAGCAATAACTACACTGCCACTGCATCCTTAAAAGGAGCAGGCAGTTTCCTGACACTGCAACCCAACTACAGTAACTTTCCAGACACTCTTTACAGAGACCATCTGTACGGCAGCTCACCACTCTCATGAGCTCAATCATTATCACTAACACCATCCAAACCAGCACTTGCACTCACATAATTACCCCTGTACATCGAGCAGCTGCACTGCCAGAAGCCTCCACTCCCTCAGTCCTCAACAATTATAGACTCACAGAATACACTGAGTTGGAAGGGACCCATCAGGATCATCGAGTCCAACTTCTTGCCCTAGGCAGGACACTCCAAGAACCACACCATCTGCCTGAGAGCATTGTCCAAACACATCTAGAACTGTGTCAGGCTCGGTGCTGTGACCACTTCCCTGGGGAGCCTGTTCCAGTGCCCAAACACCCTCCGGGGGAAGAACCTTTTCCTGATATCCAACCTAAACCTCCCCTGACACAGCTTCAGGCCATCCCCTCGGGTCCTGTCACTGGTTACTAGAGAGGAGATTGGTACCAGCCCTTCTGCTTCCCCTCATGACGAAGTTGCAGACTGCAATGAGGTCTCCCCTGTCTCCTTTTCTCCAGGCTGAACAGACCGAGTGCCCTCAGCCGCTCCTCATACAGCTTGCTCTCACTACCCTTCACCATCCTCGCGGCCCCTTTTGGACACTCTCCAATAGCTTAATGTCTTTCTTGTGGTGCACAAAACTGCACACAATATCCAAGGTGGCCGCCCCAGTGCAGAGCCCAGCGGGACAATCCCCTCCCTTGCCCGGCTGGCGATGCTGTGCCTGATGCCCCCCAGGACACACCTGGCCTTCCTGGCTGCCAGGGCACTGCTGACTCATGTTCAACTTGCCATTGACCAGGACCCCGAAGTCCCTTTCCACTGGCTGCTGTTCATCCTCTCCCTCTCCAGTCTGTCGGTACACCCGGGGTTGCCCCGTCCCAAGTGCAGAATACGGAAAATCGATTACCTCAGTCACTCTGCAACATTGTGCAGTCACACTGTAACCCCTTCCCAATCTCCAAAGCAGGCTAACAATTCCCTCTGCCCTCAATCCGTCCCTGGCTAACCCTTCCCGCATGTCCCTTGCACTATTCCCCCCAGCCCCCTTCACCACCAGACACCTCTGCAGACAAAGCTGGGCCACCCCTCACCGAGGCCAGCGCCTCGCCGCCCGTAGGCACCAAATCCCACTGGCGCTGCCACCCTGTGCCTCAGCCCCCGCCACCCCTCCCCGCCACCGCCAGAGAGCTCCCTGAGGCACCTCCCCTGGCCCTGCCACCACCCACACCCGCGTCCCCCCTCACGGTCCCCCGGCACCGGGCCCGCACCGCGCTCTGGGTCTGCCCCGGCCCTGCCGCGGGTCCCGGGGGGTCCGGCCGGGCCCTGCCGCGCGCCCCGCCCGCCGGTCGCCATCGCGACGGGGCCGGGAGCCACGAGGTCCGCCGGCGCCCTCTGCCCTGGGAAACGAGAAGTACAAAAAAAAAAAAAAAAAAAAAAGCTTGTGGGACTGCCTGGGTTTCGCTCAAATGCGGTGCCGGGCTGAAATCCTGACATCCTGACGTGAAGTTGCAGCTCTCTTCAAGAAAGAGAGCGTGTCCCAGCCCCGTCCTGGGACAGTCCCACACCGAATGTGAGCTGGGCCACCCATCACCGCAGAGCTGCTTCTTCAGGAGCAAGCTCCCTCCGTCCAAGGCGCTGCGATGGAGCCTTGGGTGGCTCCTGAACTGCAGTAACAACAGCAGTGCTCTGTGGCCTGTGACCCCTTTGCTCCACACCAGTGCAAAAGGCCATGCCCAGCGGTGGGGACAGGGCTCCGGAAGATGGAAAGGAGGGCTGGAGTCTTATCCTGAACTACTTCTGCTTCTCTCTTCCTGGCCAGTAGACTGCAATAGATTTTGGATAGGTTCTGGTCATTTCCTTCCTTTTCATAGGATATCAGTGCCTGAGCCACATAATCCTGGGAGCCATGCTCAACCACAGAAAAAAATTATAAATCACTAAAGTTCTGTTGTCTGCATTCTTGTGATGCCCTAAGAGGCCTTGTAGATACAGAGACTAGACAGGAGTAAGGGAATAAAGGCAGATACTTATTTGAAAGGCCTTCAAAGGTACACCCTAGGGAGCCAGAGGCTACTGCCAAGATGGACCCCAAGGTGGACAACAGGTCAAGAGTTCTTCACACTTTTATAGGTTTGGTTCATTTGCATATCAGGGTTAATTCTCCAGTTAAAGCTTCAGTTAATGATGTAGTTTCCCCAAGCTTGCCCCTCCCTTTAGAGGCTTTCGGTTTATACTTTTTGGGCCTAGGATGGTCTGGGTGTCCTTGGAGAGCAGGCCTGAAGAGGCTTTGTTACATCTACCTAGCACAAGAGAACAGAAGTTAACAGGCTACAAGAAACTTCAGAGTTACACACTAGGCAGTATAGGATTTGAAAAATATGAAAGTTGAAACCTAAGGCATCACTCGGGCAACATAAAATCATAAAAAGTCTTGTGCTGGAAGAGACATTAAAGATCATCTATTTCCAACGCCCTGCATCTATTTCCAACCCTAGTGAGCAGAGATGTCACCCACTAGTTCAGTTTGCTCAGGGCCCCATCCATACTGGCCTTGAAGACTTTTAGGGATGGGGCATCCACAGCCTCTCTGCGGCCTCCTCTTTTGGTTTAAAATCATTCACCCTTGTCCCATAACTATCTGCTTGTGTAAAAATAGTCACTCTTCCTCTTTTTTATAAGCCCCTTCTAAGGACTGAAAGGCTGCAATGAGGTCTCCCCATAACCACCTTTTCTCCATGATGCACATTCGTATTTACTTTGTTCATAATTTTTGGCCATCCCTGTGGGAATCTGTGTTGTCCTTTGAAAAGTCCTGTTTGACATAGTAGAGCAGTGTCTGTAATTAAGACATATTCATTAAACTAAGAACTAAGTGCTCTAGCCATGCTTCATAAGAGAGTAAATTTAAAGATGCCCTGGTCAGTGGCAGCAGGACTTAAATTTGTTTTGTTCAGGAGCAAAAGAGAAGGAAAATGATCAGGCCCTAGTCATGCACATTTGATTTTGAAGCCATTTCTTTCATGATCATTATTATCAACCAATCTTTTTCTTACCACAGAGAGCACCATATAGAGTAGTATAAATTATCCACGCTGCTTCCTTTTATGGTTTGCACTTCTGGTATACATTTTCTTGTAATGTTTTAAAATAAATTCCAAATAATTCTAAAATGTTTTTGAAGGCTTACTTTTCAAAGACATAAAGAAATGCCTTCTGCTAGTCAGGTGGCAGAGAATATGCTTCTCCAGTGTGACATGTCCTCATATACACATACTGGCAGAATAAAGAGCCATTCCCACCTCTCCCCAAAAGAAAAAAAAAAGGAAAAAAAAAAAAAAGACAGAAATGGAGTTTAATAGAAGACAGGACTGACAGTGTTCAGCAGGTGCAGGGCATGGGCAGATAAGGACACTAAATAGCCCTCATTTCATGTGATTTACCCCTTTTATCCCCTTATCCCTCTGTTTCCCCATGCTTACACCTCTCCAAACCACCAGGTTCATCCCCTGAATATCGTATAGTGAGTCTTGTGCAATCTGAAAATGCTCTCCCCTTGCTGTCCACATTGTGTCCCACCCTCCGAGGCAGTGATCCTCCCAGTCTGTAAGGTGCTGGGGCTCCCCTGGGACAGCCCTGGGAGAGACTGTGGCTTGGGAGGGGGTTACCTGGGCTTCCCCACCTGCCCTCCTGCCTCTGCACTCCTTCATGTGTGAAGAGATGGACCTTTGATGGGCTTAGAGCTCCTGTGGTGGGCTTGGGGCCAGCCAGGCAGGGTATTTCTCAAGCTCCTCCACCCACCATCATTTCCCTGCCTTCCTTTGTGCATGTGGAGAACTTTTTATGGCATAACTTAACAGTGTAGAAGATTTTAAAAGAAACAAAAAAGTTACCTTGGGGCCCAGGAACCAACTGAAGGATGAAAAGCAAGGGATGATGTGGTCAAACCACCTGGGAAATATCACTACAGCCATTAAATGAACATCAGAGTTAGGTCTGATTTTTGTTAGTTCATCAGAGAGCAGCTGAGTGTCAAAGATGGTTGAGTGACGGGAGGAAACTGGAGGAAGGAAAGCACTATCAGCTAGACTTGCTTCACTGGAATTAACTGTCTCTTCAACTAATACCTGTCACTTTGTAACCACACCAAAGCACTTATTAATTTTTTCATTATTGGAAGAAGATGGGATGACTTCTTTTTTACTTTGGGAAATCACTAGCGAGATAGCCATCCTGAATGAGGGGCTGAAGAAAAATGGTGATCTACTTTCTGAATCTGATAGCAATACTACTACACAAAGGTACCTGCAGACTTCATTGCTTTGGGTCTTTTTCCTGAAGATGTCATAACACTCTGTTGCACTGCAATCAAAACCATGCTTGTATATTTTGATTGTGCTGAGGGCTTAACAACTCTGTGACTCCATCTGGGGAGCACAAAGAGGAGGGTGGGTAAAGTATGTCCTTCTATCATTAATTTTTGTTCTCTTGCTGCCACCTTGAGAGTGTTGAGGCTCAATTCACTTGAAAAACATCTGTTCTGTGCTTACATGAAACACACAGATTCTTCAAATCTACTGCTTCGCTGCAAAGTAGCTGTGGGGACAGGCTGGATACTGGGTGCAGACTCCTTCCTCTGAAGTTACTGAGGAATGGGTCTGAGGGTCCTTCAGGTATTCCGTGTTCTGAGGGTCATTCAGATATTTTCAGTTTCTTCTTTATTGTGAACACTGAAGATATCAGCTGGCAACTGGTCTGAGCTGGGACAGTCCTTCCACACATAATCCCACAGATTGCATCTGCATCCATTTCACTAACACCTCACAAAATTAAATGTAGGCAGGAGAGTGCACCTATGTATTTTAACAGGCACAGCACACACCACATACACAGTTTCTCAGCAGTCACTTGTCACAGTGCTGGAGACCTCCACCACCCAGCAGCAAGGAGCTGCTTTTTCCTAAGCTTGGATCCAAAGTCCTTGTTTAAAGGGGGAATTATTTTGGGCAGTGGGTACACCAGACCCATCAGTTCCAAGTCCATCCAGCAGAGGCCAAGCGCACTCGCAGCTGCCAGCTGAGACAGCGTGTCTGGTTCTGAAACATTGTTTAACTCCTACCGTCGTCTTCAGGACTGCCGTGAGAGGGGAGAGAGAGGTATTTTACATAAAAGAAGAGTATGCTCCATCGACGAAGGAGCGTCAAAAGGGCTTCTCATCACTTCTAATTAAGTGATGTTTCTTGATCTGCACCAAACAGAACTTTGGTGTGGGTTTGAATAGTTACAACTTGGGATGCTGCATTGGGATGAATAAACAGGATATGTAGATGAGAGGAGTTTGAATGAGAATTATTGAGGGGAGCAAGCGACTTTTAAGCTTTCACAAGGTCTCCAATTCACTCTGATCCTTGTGAGCTGAATGTAAGCCTTATTAAAGACTTATTAAGCCAGAATTTTACTGCACAGTGCATGAAAAGCATGCTCTAGTCCCTTATTTTGTCATCAGAAAAGGAAGAGCTGTGTATCAAATGAATGAAAATGAAAAGACTTGTAATTGACCAAAACTTTACACCAATGCTATGAACACTAAATTTTCTCTAAACATTGTTTCACCAAGTTGGAGAAGGAAGTGAAACATAAGAATTTATTGTTAGCAGGAAGCCAGGACTGATGGTATAGGATTTGGGGAGTGAATGGACTCAGGCTGGGAACACAGTGGGGACATAATTTGAAGCAGAGCTACTGCGGGCGAGAGCCGAGCCAGCGCTCCGGGCGGCAGGCGTGGGCAGGTGACACAAGGGCTGCCCTCAGGGCACAGGGGCCCGGCTCCCGGGCACGCCAGACGCTGAAATCCTCCAGCTGCCCCAAACCAGAATAAAATCAATTAGATCAAGCACTGTGAGAAAAACGTGCGTAAGGGGAAGATTCCAGCACACCCGCTCTCCACATGCCGGGGTCGGTGCTGTCACCCGGCTCGCACAGGCATTCCAGCTTCAGAAATCGCCGTGGTGCCTGGCTGCTGAGGGGAGGATCCGGCTGAAACACCCCATGAAATGGGGGCATGTGTATTTTGTGCCACTAATTAAACAGAAAAGCACTAATTAAACAGCGGTTTCCTGAACAAATAGATGACTGAAACCTCTGTTATCGCGGCCCGTATCTTTACTCAAACACGGGCGTATGTTCGCACTTCTCGGGTTGCCTATCACCAGGTAAAATGAAATCCTGATCATTGTCCCTCAAGGCAGCTCGTCGAGTGAAGCCGACACTCCCTGCGTGGACATGGCGTGAAGAAGCCACCGTCCGCTGTGGAGCTGCCGCCTCGGTGCAGTCCCCTCTGACAGCCACCCCGAAGCTTCCCCGGCCCGCGGGCAGTGTCACCTCCCCACTCGGCCCCGCCGGGCACAGCCGGGGGTGCCACAGGTGACACGAACGAGGGGCGGGCCCGGGCGGGGGGAGCCGCCCCGCTCGGAGGGACGGGCGCCGGCCTTGGCCCGGGGCGGCGGGACGGGCTCGGCTTCTCCCCGCGCCGCCGCCTCCCTGCCCTCAGACACGCGGGGCGGAGGCGTGGGGCAGCGGCCGCCCGCCGGGACCGGGGAGCCGGCGCTGTCTCTGGCCGGAGGGAAGCAAGGGGGACCCGCGGAGGGGACGGAAGGAGAGGTGAGGCTGACCTAGAAAGGGATTTGGGGGTGGGCGCGGGGGTCTTGTTAATGGAGTGACTCGGAGTCAAAAAGGAGCGTAGAAGCCACCCGCGCCCGCAGTGCTGGGACAGCGCGAGAGCGAGCCCGCTGGCCGCTGAGGAGTCCTGGCTGCCAGCCTTCGCCAGCCAGGCTGCTCCGCGCAGTTTGGCCGTGGTCGGCTGGCAGGGCCCGTTCACCTGAGGGCTGAGGACGGGGCAGCGCTCACAGGTGTCCCGACGGCCCGGCTCCAGTTGTTGAGGCCGCAGGGAAGCGGCGATTGTAAGCGCCTTTCCTCAGAAGCGGTCTCGAGAGCCCCGTGCCAGGGGAGCCGAGCGTCGGGACATCCCCGGCGCTTCTGCCGCCGAGGGGAGCCCCCGTCCGGGGTGAGAGCTGGGTAACTGTCAGAACTTCCCTGCAACGAGCTCCCGGAGTCTGCTGGAATGGGAGGACTCTCCTTATTTAAATAAGGTGCTCAGATCTCAGCTGAGAGATGTTAATGACGTTTGTGTAAATAGTAAACACTTTTAATCTCAAAACGCTGAATTAATTGCATCGTCCACGCTGTCTCTGGAATGACTTGCAGGATTGGACCTGTCCCTAAAGTCTAATGCACCCAGTTGTGTCTTTCCTGTGTGAGCAGAAGAATCTGTTCAGATAATTCCCAGGGTGAAGGTCACTTAAATCTGGGGACAGATTGTTCAGTGACAAGTATTCTTGAACTTTTTGAGAAAGTGCAAGGGGTGGGGACTTAGAACATGTTGTGGTGGTGCATGCCCCCACACTCATTCACAACACATGCTTGACAGCATGCTGTGAGAAAAAAACTTGATTTTCTTTGCTAAAAGAAGTGATCAAAGTATTTCACCAAAACATTTGTGTGTTTACATGCAAATTGAAGCTCTCTGTGACAGAGTGTTTAAAAGACTAGTGAATTAAAGCACTTTATTAAACTTGTATGCAGCAACAGTGCAGCTTTCCAGTCGTAAGTTCTTAATTACCATTAGTTGTTATCATCATTTTCCCAAACGGTTCTTAACAATCACATATATAAGTGGTAGTAAACCTGGAGTATACAATACCCTGGAGCTGATGCCCTATATTTAGCACTAATGGCTATGCTTCTTGCTGGTTTGTTTCAGTTGCACGAGTCACAGTAAAGTGCTTGAGAGCTCCTTGGCAAGAGAAGTTGGAATCAAAGTGAGTATTTCATGATTTTCATAAATTATCATCTTTCTTTTCTAATTGTTCATGTATTGTTCACCTTGCTTCCTCCCTAGAGGAAAAGGGGGTGATTGCAGATGACATAGCTCATATTATTTCAGGGAGTAAGCTTACTGTAGTGTTGCTAGGCATCTTTCTTATTTGTTTTGCAGGATTATTCTGGTTCCGTCAGATATATCTCCTCTTGGTTCTGCAGTCTTATTTTATTTTCATCAGACATCTTTCCTGCACACTCTACCTCTTATCTTGTAGATTTTACTATTTGCATATGCTTTCCTGTGCCCTGTTTGGACAAATATACTACAAGTCTCTGTCCATTTGCAGTTGTGTGTTATTTATGTATACTAAGTTATAAAATACTACTAATACTGTTTCTGTGTTACAAAATGTGTATACACTGCTACCAATTACTCTACCTTCGTGTGTTTATGTCTAGGTTTAAGGCAAGGAAATAATAAGCATCTTAGTCTGCTTCTACCTTATGTGTGCAGCCGTTTTCTGCTTTGGCTGTAAGGCACGTACTTGAATTTCCTGAAGTTGTCATTGGACCTGCCTCTTGTTAGATAAATTTTCTTCCAGCATTTCTTGCATCCCAAAGTAACGTATTCTGAGTTTCACTGTCAGACTTTTAAAATTCAGAGAAATGGGTCTTCATGTCCTTGTTTTCCAATTCTGACAAAGGCCAGAGTAAACAACACTGCCTTGTTTCCAAAAATGGATGACAGAAAAGTGACCCTTTCGAGCCAGTGCTTTAGAACACTGGATAGCACTGTTTCTGCTGGATAGAGACCATGTGCGGGTATTCTCTGGAGTAAACTCCTGTTATTCTGCAGGAGACACTCACCAGATTCCCAGGTGGAAATACTGCTTCAATTTAGTACATGGAGAAAACCTTTGATGCTTGCATCCAGTTGCATCTGGAAAAAAAGGCTTAACCAGGAAAGCTGTAGGATGAAGTTAAATAAATTACTTCTTTTCTACCCTGTACTGTTTTCTGTGCTCATGACAGAAAGGGATGAAACAGACTTCAATCAAAAATCTAATAAGAAAACATTATTTGCAAAGAAATAGAAAGATAATTTGTAGTCTCTCAGTACGAAAAAATGTTTAATTTTCTTTTTCTTTAATTAAAAGTGATACTTCTGTCCTTTGGAAATCACTCTTTATTCAAGAGTGACTTGTTTTGAATCATAGTAAGGAATGTTTTTCTCTTCACAGAAAGTGCTTTTCACCCAGGATGGCTGACTAATGGGTGACTGCTAAAAGCAGTAGGTACCTGTCTGGTGCTTGAAGTCTATCACTTTTTGCATTTAAAGGCAGCTTATTTAGGTTGATCAGAAGTCACTTTAAGGAGGCTCCTTAGTGTGGTCTTCCAATTCCAAAACACTTACGCCAAAACATGTATGTCAAACCAGTGATGTTGCACTTGCTGTATCAGCAGTCTCCAGTTCTTTAACTTATTTGGGCATAATGTGAGAGTGACAGCTGATTTCAGCAGACTTATTCCTGATTCATTCTTCTGGTAGGGAGTCGTTCCAATTCATCAGGGTACAGCAACAGGCTATGCTAGATTCTTACTTCATGTTATAAGGTTTCCTTGCTTTATGTAATTTGACTCTGCTTATTGCATCAAGAGGGGCAAAGGGAAGAGATATCATGTATATGTGAGGAGGAGGAAAAGAATACTTCTTCCCCTTCTTTTTTATAGCACGTTTTCTGGGTGATAATGCCAGACTATTTTTGACCTGAAACCCACTCAGTGTCCTGTACCTATACACCAAATTAATGAACAACTTGACAATTTGTTGCCCAGAGAGGCTGGGACTCCCCATCCCTGAAGGTGTTCTAGGCCAGGCTGGACGTGGCTCTGAGTAACCTGGACTGCTGGAAGGTGTTCCTGTCTGTGGCAGGGGGGTTGGAACTATTTGGTCCTTTCCAACCCAAACCATGCTATGGATAAATGATCCCATTTTTTCCCTTACATCTTGGTATGTTCTTTTTTTCTCTGCAGTGCAAATATTCTAAAAGTACAGTACAATTTTCTATTTCTCTGTCCCATTCAAGGAAATTGTGTATTTCATCTCTCTCTAAATGTGTCTGAGTATAAATAAAAAGAAAGGTAAGAAGAAAACGGATGCTTATCCTAGATTCACTGCAAAATGTTTTTCTTCTACAAAAGCATCAAACAATATTGGTAAAATTTGTATGAAATTTCCTGCCCAGTGTCTGATTCTGGCTGACTGAAAAACTGTCAGAGATTTAGCTCTGTACAGGCTGGATGGACTACATAGACTACGTGATCTCAGCTGTGTAGTTAGAGCTCCCGAACTAGATCAGTATATTCAAGAACTCCTGGGTTAGAAATGTTTCTAGACCATTAGCTTGTAGATGTTAAGATCTGCTACCATGCTGTTCTTCTCTAATAAATTAAAATGGCTAATGTGATTTAAAAATAGAGCATCTGTTATGAAAAATTAAGGGTGAGGTCCAAAAACCCTCTGTAATTGCACTTGAAGCACTGTTAGCAAAAGGTGTGTATCTAAGTCCTAGGCAGAAATCTGTCAAACAAACAGAAGTAATGAGCCCTTAACCTTCTATTCTGGTCCTGCCCACATAACTTGTTTTTTAATCCTGGAATAACTTATGTTAGTGTAAATGTCATTAATTTTACCTTGCTTCATAGTGATTACATTATTCTCTGGAGGTTAAGAGACTTGGATTAAAAATTAATGCCCTCATGTTACTCTACTGTTCCCTCTGCTCTATTAGAACTGGACTGCTCTATAGCCAGGAATGCAGGTCTGTCTGAATGAGGAGGCAAGTTAGGAGAGACCTTGATTGATTTTTTTTTTTTTTTTTTTTTTTAATAGTGGCCTGGCTGAAAGTGTTACCTGGCTTCTTGTTTCTGCCTGCAAGGTTTTGACATCACTTTAGTAGTCATTCTGTGAGGTTTAATCCTGGGTAGTTCAGTCCTAGGAAGGGTCAAGAGTGAACCAAGCAAACCCTTCAGAGATTACAATGCGTTTTGGTGAACAAGGGGATGTGCATTTGAATCTTCTTGGGTTAAGTGGTCATGGGGGCTCTGGATTTGGCTGCTTCCTGGGTATGTAGCTGTAGCTATTGGGCAGGTGAGCTAACACCTTGCATAGCTATGCTCTTAAAGAATGAGCCACTCCTGCAAGAATAAATACCTGTTCAGGGACAGACCTGATACTCCAAAGCCCGGCCTCACAAACTCTAGACTCCTGGCTTAGCTACCTGTGTATGAGAAACAATTTCTGTCATAATCTTTTGCTCCCTCTTTCCTATTCCCACGCCATTCAGCAGCATTTGTAGGGCAAATCCTTTGCATGCAGTGCAATTTGATGCCACACCTCATCCAGTGCAACTGAAGGCTGCTCCAGAAACTGCTCCCTGCTTCATGCTTCTCATGAGTAGCAGTTCTTTTTAGCTCTTGCCATGCCCTTTAATGCTGCTTGCACCATAGCACACCTCGTTTTTCAGTGTCAGAGAGCTCTGCTCGCATCTGGTTGTAGGTGTTCAGGGAAACTGGTACCAGTCAGGGAAAAGACAGTTTTGCATGATACAGCCCAGCCCAGCAATGCAAACAATCTTGTGAGTGAAGTTTTCATGGCTGATAGACTTCCTGTTATTCTTGCAATTTAACATCAGTATTAAGGAGGACTAACATCGCTGCTGGCTGGTTTCAACTTCACCACAATGATCCCAAGAGCAGGCAGAATTTTCAAATTATGGAGCTATCTGTTAAAACATTACGCTTGGGAAGATGAGTTATTTTCCTCTCAATAGGGAGCTATAGTGAGCTTTTTAAAATGTATTTATTAAAAAAACAACAACAAAACAAATAAACAAAAACCCAATAGCCGTGAAATAAAAACTTCATTGCAAAGTTTAAGTTAATTTTGGTGACTGAGAAGGGACCTGATTCTGACTGGTCTATGTGCAGACTGCATGCTACCTTTCTTTAACCATTTTGAATGCTAACCTTTTTAACTATTTTGATTCTTAACTTACCTGGAAACTTTGATGTAGTGCTTTTTTCCCCAACGTGCTCTTTGGCTTACTTATTGTTTCTGCGACTGCAGGACTCCTGAAGAATATTTTCTTTCCTCTAGCACCTGATTTGTGCTGGTAATTGTGTGAGGCCCCGTTTTCAGGTAGGTGTGTGCTTTAGTTATGGTAACAAGGACCTGATTAATTGACACAAACTTTCTTAGTAGCCTTGAGATTACGTAATTTCTTAGGTAGGTAATTTTAACCTTCAAAACTTTTGTGAGTGGGTGTCTAACGTGAGTGGTTAGTCAGTCACCCTGTGAGAAAGGACAGCCAAAGGGCTTGTTCTGCTTGCTGGCTCTTTGTGCACAATAGCAATCAATTAAATAGAGCTGTCCTTACAATAACAAGGCTGGTAGCTGAAAAGTAGGGGGGCTGCGTGATTCAAGTGAGTTACAGATTCTTTTGCTTCCCACAGGTACTTACTTATGCAGTTATCTGAGAATGATGGAATGCCTTTCGCAATGTTCTGTGTGATCCCAAGTTTGTGTGTTGTGTTGGGCTGCAGGCAAAGGTGCTCTGGGGAAGTTGAGATCGGTGGCCTCTGTCAGGGAAAGCAAAGATGACATAAAATGTCGCTGTCTTGATTAGGTAATTTTATGCTTAAGATGTACCACAAAGCTGTATTGTGCACCCTCCTGCAGAGGCAATGTGCTACCAACCAGTGACCGGAGCAGTTGGCTATGACAGTGCTTTAGAGAAGATCAAAGTGATACATGAAAGGGGCAACCTGTTAATCCACAAGTTCCCAGTTTTACAAAAAGAGTGGAGGAAAATCAGTCTGTCAGTGATGGTGGCTGTCCTTGCTCAACTAGGTCACCACCTCAACTCAAATGAGGAGTAAGAGTGGGACTCTTAAAATCTCAGGGGTGCAACAGATACTGACTAATGGATTTCCATAATGAGATAAAAACCATCCGAGAAGTCATGTGCATGGACTTTGAAATAAAACTTAGACAAGGTTTCTTCAGAAACTGTATGCTCTAGTCTTCCAGTTGGTGTTTGAGACTGAAACTGCTCTGCAAACTGTCTTACTGTCAGCTCAGTTTAGCATTACTCTAAGTGTTGAATGCAAATCCTTGTCTGCTCTTTGTAACATGGATTTCTACTCATCAGTGCTGCTAGCCCCTTAATAAGCCCTTTTGTTTGATTGTCTGCACTAGCAAAGAGTCAGAACTACCCAGTAAACTGCAGCTCAGCTCTTAGTCTTCACATAGGAAAGAATATCTTAACAAAGTGCAGGAAGTGTGTCACTTCCTGGTAGCCACTGATAGGAAATACTTGTTAATTAGTCACACTGTTTTGCACTCTTCCATTCTCCAATAGTACAATTCCTACAGTAGAACAGAATCCTAGCTAAAATGTAGCCAATGCTTGCTGGAGAGCAAGGGAGGAAGGAGGGTAGATGTTAGATAGTTCCCCTGAAGTCTCCAATATCAAAATCTGTCAAGGCCTCTACTTTAGCCTCTTGATAACTTTTGGGTTTTTTGGAAGGAATTCCTAGTACATAATAGATGTTTTTATTTGACTTTCATCAGTGCAGTGCTCATTAGCCTAATCCAGGTAGTGTTAAACCCCAAATTAGAATGCATATATTTTTTTGAAGAATGGGGCAATGGAAGAAAAGGAAAGGGGTTTGGCAGCTCCTGGTTATAGGTGAATGTCCTCTATGGAACAGTACAAGAGAGAGAAATAGTGAGTGTGTTTTCCATTCTGCAATAAAAGTTTGTGAGAAGGGAATGGAGGTCCTGTTGTCCCATTCTCATTGTTATCTTCCATGCTGAATCTGCATGTTTAAGATGGCAAGTCTCCAGAAGAAGAGTGTGAGCACTTTCCTGTAAAATGAAAGGAAGGTCATGGCTTCTTAACAAAAGGTTCTTAAGAAATTAATCAGTTACTCGCATTATGAGTTTCAGGGTTGGTTTTACTGGGATGTTTTTTGGAAAGAAAAGATGGGGCAATGTTTTGGCTGTTTCTTGTGCAACTTCCTTGCTAGAATTTGAATTTGTCTTGTATTTATGTTGGGAAAACATTCAGAAATAGCTAGCCAATAAATGCAGAAATGTATCAGACATGTAGGGTCAGGAGATACTTCCCACCAAGTAATTGGTTTGCTTCTGATCTCTCTAAAGGTTTTAGTATTTTTCTTAAATCTATTTTCAAACAAGATAGAAAAACAATCCCTTAAACTGGACCCTGTCTGAGTTTAATGCCAATGTTGACATGAAGAATAAGTGGCAATGGGAGCTTGAGTCTTGTGAGTCTCACACTTCTGGTCTCTAAAGGGACATAACAATAATTATTACACAACTGACAGTGCTCTGCCTTCAGAGATCTAGAGGACAGAGTCACCTTCATTATTAGATTTCAAGTCCATTATGCTGGGAAGATTCTTTGTTTTGTAATTCTTGATGAAAAGAATTAGCTAGAAGAATGAAGTTCTTTCAAACAAGCTCTTACTAATTCACACGATGTGCCTCCTGGGATTAAACCACAGCCAAGTACTAACAGTACAATGTGCAAGGAAATATAACTAGATTTGAAAACACGCTGATGTTAGTATCAATAACTTGGTGGAATTTCTGAAATTTTGAAGATTCTTGAAATTATATATTTTTAGTAGGTTTATACTTATTGCAATATGAAATAAATGGCATGACAGCTAGTTAGTTGACAGTAGTCACAGGGAAAAGGAATGTTTAGGTGTGTTTTTCTGAGGCTTCTCTTTAATTTATGAGCCTCTTTCTCTAGAAACCACATCCTTTTAATACCTCTGGCCTAATGGTTGTATACCATAACTGGTATAGAGATTGACACTCTTAGGAAGTGCTGCCAATATCCAAGCCCTGTGAAAGAAATGGCAAGCTGCCATATTTGATTAGAAGGATTAGGCCACAACCAAAGCAAATTATTCTTTTCTGTTCCAATATTAAGTTGTTAACTTCTATCCTCTTTCTGTTATTAACTCTTCTTCAGAGTAAATTGCCTTCATAGTCCTCAAAGTGATGAAGGTCTTAATCTCTTACCAAATAAGAATAAAATTAAATCACAGGCAGAGTCATGTGGACCAGCAAATCAGATGTTCCTGGAGAAAATGAGAATTTTTCTGAACTGCTTGTGTTACTCCAGATGAACTTCTTCTTTCAGCTGGTTGAACATCATTATATAAGGCTGTCAGTGAAAGTATCTTGAGACTGCAACTATTTTACAGGTTAAAAACAACAAGGATTATTTTGTTACTGTTCAGCAGGGATAAGGTGTGAACAAAGCTTGTGTGCAACTTTTAATTTTTTCCCAATTGTGGCTGTTTGGAGCAGTTATCTGGTCCTATTCTTTACCTTAACCATATTGTAAGGAATATTGCACAGGAGAACAAATAGGCTTATTATTGCAATAAAACGAAGCATGGCTGTATTAATAAGGCAACCCTGAAACTGCTCTTAAAATAGGTATCCCCCACTTCTGCAAAGGTCCTTGTTCTACCAACACTCTTCACTTTACAACTAGCTAGATAAGACCTCCCTACCTTCCACTGACTAAACACACATGTAAGCAAACACTGTTCTCTAAATTAATCTCTGGGACTGTTGGATATATTATATGCTGTGTATACTCTGCTATTATATTTTTTAAATATTATCATAACCTGTGTTGGTTTGGGCAAATTTGGAAATATATCCTCTGAGAGAGGGCAGGTTACAAGCATCCCTCCCCCACCAGGTTCGAGAAAAAATAAATTTTCCTCCAAGGAAGGTGAAAGAGATAAAAACTATTTATTTAACAAACACACAGGAAAAAGAATAATAATGCTAAATAATAAAACTTCTCGCTCTGCTGAGAGAAACCTGGGAAAATTTCAGAGTCCTTCCGTAGTCTCTCTCTCCCCCTCCTTGGAGCTGGGATGGGGTGGTGGGCCCACCTCCAGGGCCAAGGCCTCCATGGAAAGTCCTCCCGATGTATTCTGATGTTGAAACAGTCCAGCAGGGAAGAAGGGAAAAATCGAAGTCCCAGGAAAACAAAAGTTCAACTCTCCGGAGGAAAAAGAGCTGAAAAGCTGACCAAAAGCTGGCTGGAAAGAAAACAAGCCGGGTGCTTCCTCCTGCTCCTCTCGCTGCCACAGGTGAACGCAGAGAACCGTCTCTATTTCTGTGTCCTTGAAACATGAAAACAAACTGCAAAACTGCTTTGAAAAAGCACACTTTTCTCTCCCTCTCTCAGGCTCAGTTTAAAGGCACAAAATTAATTTCTGGGCATAGAACAGCGATATGGGATACAAAATCATAAAGTTACCCCAAGACATAACTGCTCTTGTAAGAGCAGCTGGGTTGGCTGCAGGTATGCATGTCTTACTGGGTGATCTTTTCCTTTCTGCCCCTTCAAGAATGAAAATGCCAACAGGCCTTCATGTGCTTGTTTTAAGTTCTTGTCCCGATCATTGTAGGCAACTGCTTTTAAAACTCCTGTGAATGGTGACTTAAGTCCCTCTTCAAAGTTAATAGCTTTTTTTTTCTCCACTGCTCAAACTGAAATCCATAATCCTCTGATCTTCTGAGCAAATATGTTCATGACCATTTGTGCTTGTGCCAACACTGGAATTTAGCTTAATTAGCCTTCATGGGATTTGCCTCATGTATTTACAGAAAAATTATCTCTAAGCCTAGGCTGGTGCTGAGTTACCTGTGACTTTACTGCTTAAATATCACTGGAGAATGAAATTTATTCAGGAGACTGAGTTGTTTGTTGTTGTTGCAAAGCTGTAGCTTGTGGGGCTCATAGTCAGAGATACCGTTACTGCCTAATGTGACTTCCCAGGGCCATAGGAGCCAGTTCTCCAAGGCTTTTATTGCTCTTAGTATTCTTCTTGGCTTCCCTGCTTCAAAATAAAGGTTTCTTTTTTCCTGAGCATGGGTGTAGGCCAAAATTAGTTACTTCTGAGAATGAGTTCCTCTGCACATGCAAATTGTTGTAGTGCACAATTGCGTTTATGTGTCTTCCTCAGCTTCCTGTTGCCTTACGTGTGGACTTCCAACTCATCCTAGTTGCTAGTGCTGATATGTTGTAGAAGTGGAGCAATATAGTTAGAAAAGTATGTAGCTTTCAAACACAAAAATCCGAAACCTCTTATTTTTAAGAGCCAGTAGGTTACTTGTAAGTGAATGAACACATGTACAGACAGCAGTCGTTGATTAGCCAGGCCTGCAGGGTAGTTGTTCAGCTGAAGGAGTTGGCACAAAGAGCTGTGTGAAGCAGCCAGAAGTGTAGGATTGGCTGTCACCTTCTTCCTCTTGTTAGAAGGCATTGGCTGCAAGAGAGAATCTCTGGATCAAAGCTTTAGCAGCTTATGTCTACTGTACAAGGAGCACTTGAAAAGTAGTTTACATTGTAAATTTAGGACATTATGAGGTTTCTGCATGCAAAAGAAAATTTTGTTGGTTTGAATGGAACAGCTGATTCTGGGGTTTTGCTGTTTGTTTTCTGACCCTGTTGGTGAACTCCATGTCAGCCATGGCAAACTACTCCAACCTTTTCCTTGCCTCCCTCATTCCATCCCTTAAGTATACACTGAGTAAAAACTTTGAAGTCTAAACCATTGCTGTAGTACCTCTTAATGTATTATCCCATAGTGTTCAGGATACAGTATTCAAATTAACATTCTCCTTTTGTATTTGGGAGAAAGCAGTGTGTGTGGGTAAACACAGCCCTCTATAGGGTTAATGAGCTTTTAGACAAAGTTGTCTTTCTTTTGTGGTTCCTGTTTTAGATAAATGTGAACTCTGACTTAAAGCAATTGAGGTGTACAGCTGCCTGAGAGGTTCTGAGAAACTTTACAAGATAAAGTTTTTGTATGAGCCTAAACCACTTGGAAACCATGAGCAGCTTAAGAGTGTGTGTGGGGAAAACTGTATTTTGAGTTGTCCTTCTGTTTCTTTTATTGCCAAAACATTGAAACCTTCATGCATGAGTTGGATAAAACATAAGTTCAGATTCCTGATTATTACTGGGAATCTTTCATAAAAGGGAAGATTTTTTTTGTGTGGTTTTACTGGAATTCAAGGTTTAAGAAAAAAATCATGCCAAATATGCCATGACTCACAATGTTAGTCTCTAACATATGAGAACCCTTCTGAAGAAGTCAATGTGGTATCAATTTCCATGATTTAGTCAGCTTGGTAGGGATCTTTCAGTCTTATTTGAAACTTAGGTATGAAAACTTTCCTGACAAAAAAACCACTTGCCATTGAACTTTGCAGTGGCACCAAACAAACTGTTCAAAGCTCTCAGTTCTTCCTGGAATATACAGGGGTTTTTAAGAGGAAAAAAAAAAGTCAAAAGAAATCAAAATAATTGAGGTTGGGATGGTGTTAGTGTATGAATTAAACAGGGGGAAGACATTGATTTTTTTTTTCCCCCCAATTTTAGTTTTTAAATTACCCTTAGGTTTTATAACAGGTGCTATACTCTAAGCTAGCAGCTTTTACCATCTGTGTTTGGAATCAGTGCTGATAATCTTTTGCAGAAAGCCAGGCTTGGAGTAATTTCTATCAGCCAATCTCATGAGATTGGCCATGCACCACACACACAGAAAGTGTGTTTATGAAGAGTGTCCTTGTTTATGAAGAACTGTGGAATCATGGGTGAAGAGCCTGCCAGGGTGGGTGGTATCGTGGTATCTCGCCTCCGATCGAAAACAAAGTGGGGGTGCAACCTTTGCTGAAGAAACTGCTTGGCAGAGTGATGGTATCTGGGAAGTTTAGTAGCAGTGCTGCTTGGTGTGAGCTCTCACAGTCTGTTTAGGTGTGCCCTTGCAAACTGTTGTTCAGCTGGGGAGGACTGAAGTTCTGTTTCCAAAAGTTTTATTGATTTGAGTACTGAGAGACATTAATGAAGCCTGCAGCTTGTTTTGTAAATGCTGCCCAACTGTTTCCTTTAGATTTTAAATTAATATAATAAGGCAATATAAAACACCTTCCCTCAGTCGTCTTTACACATAAAGACCAAAGACATGGTAAGAAAATGTTGCCTGCAACAGCTTTCTTGCACACATGACTGATCTTGGGCAAGAAACATAGCAAAATCTTTGATCATTCCAGTTCACAGATGTCCAGGGTTTGTAGTTGCAACATGAGCTCCTGTGCCTGTTGGCTGTGCACTTGCCATTCAACCAGCATCCAGGGCTTTGGGTTAGCAGTGTGGATGCTGCTTGCTGTGTCAGATGGTGTGGAAAGCTGAAACCGATATCCCTACCTGTTCTTAAACTGAAGGATACTGTTGTAGATACTCAACAAATTTAGGATTGTTGTATTTGTTTGTAGCCCTATTGTAACCACTTTTCAGTTTTGCCTGATTATAAAACTATGATCTTCTAAATGCAACCGAAGTTAGAGATGGCAGGTTGTTTGAGATGCTGTTGTATCAACCTCCTGGAACAAAATAATGGTGAGAATCATGGAGAAAAATATGGCAGCCAAACAGAAACATGCAGAAGGTGGTTGGGCATTGGAGTTATTGTGGGCATAATCAGAAACATGGCTGCAGATGCCTTCCAAATCCATAAGAAAAGCTGTTATTCTCAGGATGAAGTTTCCCTTCGAGTACTGCCAGTGTCAATATCTTGTTTTAATGGCCTGGTTGAACTCTTGTGGCCAGGGGAGCAAATGCAATAGTTGTACAATTGTAGTGCTCATTAGATTGGTATGAGGTCATCATCCTGTCAGCCACATCACAGTGTCAGTCTGCAAGGGCCAAAGGAAGACACTCGCACCCTGAAGGGCTGTGATGGAGCTGCCTACTACAGAGACATGTCCAGTGAAAACATCTGCTTCTCTGCTGTCTCTCACCAGGTTTGGCACTAGGCATGCTTCCGAGCATCAAATTCAAGCTATTTATTTCTTTTTTCTCAGGCTTTGAGATCCATATCTCTGTAATCCTGAGGCATGAAGATACCCTACTGCAGACACAACTGACTCCTCCCCATGCCATCCTCTCTATTTTTTTGAGGGTTTTTTGAAGAGGAGGTTTTTTTTCTTTGACAGTTGGAATTGTCTCTAAGTGGATAGTTCTCTGAAACCATGACCTATAAAACAGAGACAAAACAGTATTCCAAATTACTACTTGTAAATGCAGTTTGGCTTGTATAAAGCAGTGAGGTTCATGTTACCACATGACTTGTAATTACACATACTCCATATGATTATGTATAAATTATTTCACATTTATCCCATATGGTCTGTATGACAGTGATTTGGCCTCTTTTTCTTTTCTTCCTTTTACTTTAAATCATTGTGATAACTGCTCTTTACTTATATTTTGGGGGGAAGGGTATCTCCCCCTTCCTCCAAATTGTTCTGCTAACTGTAAGCGTGATTTAAAATACACTTGTATAATACAAGTGTACCAGTTGTATGACACTCAGTTCTGTGTTTTAGGGTGTGAGTTGTCATATTGAGAAGGAATGTATTTTCATGGCCACCTTGTTCAAGAGGCCTGTAAAACAGGTTTGACTTGAAGTGACCATTTGAACTTCATAAAGTCATTTAATCACACTGAAAAACTTGTTTCTTTTAATTAAAAATGCATACATAATCTACTTCCCTGATCCCTGATATTGCAACTTGTTCTTCCTTATCTCTTTTTTAGGGAATGTTTTGTTTGTTCTCAAACACTGGATATGCTGGGTGAATGAACTGTTACTCCAGGAAGCAGAGCTGAGAGGACAAACTGAGAAGACACTGTAGTGATGGCAAGCAGGAATGCAACACTTTCCCAGAAGTCTCTCATCTAGGGAAACATGCAAGAAAGCAACCTTTGTGACTCTTTAAACCACTGACTGTAACCTGGTCCAACTTTCTCAGTGCCTGCTGAAAAAGACTTCTATAACTTTAAAGCAGGCTACAAGACTGTCCTCAGCAGGATCTGACAGATCCTCCCAGACACTTTACCAGCCCTTTACAAGAACAAGATGATTGACCTAAGCTTCCTAACAGAGGAGGAACAAGAGGCAATAATGAAGGTGCTGCAACGGGATGCAGAGCTTAAAAGAACTGAAGAAGAGAGAGTCAGGTAAGTGATCTAGCACCCTGCTTGTCCTGGGAAGACCCACAGTTCCTGTACTGTGTTACTCAGGAGTAGATTAAAACAGTTGTTGCTGAGGGCCCCATATTCCTCAGTATATGTGGCTTGGAGATTTTTTACTCTGGACTAGATTTACCACAGTCTCTGGATGAGATACCTCTACCACACAAATGATGGGCTTTACTGGCCAAATTTTGGACCCTTGCAATTCCCTAAGGGGTCAAGAGCACTCTGTACACATCTACCTTGGTTTCCTCAGAAGAGGATTCAGTTTGCAAGTGTCAAAACCAATGCAGACTGGACTAATGCATAATAACTGAGGGACTTGGTTCAAAAGGAGTACAAGTACCCCAACAAACCAAAATATGGTTGCAGTCAGCAATGTCTGAGTGCTGAAGTTATACCTAAAGCACATGGAGCTGCAATATATTGGAGCTGCAGTCCAGAAGAAGTACCAACACTATGCCCCACTGCCAAGAAAAGTCCTTAGAATCCATGGATAAAACAGAAAATTGCTTCTTAATTTCTTTGTGGTGTCACAGCTGAAGCAGTGTGTTGTTACTCTGGAGTGTTTTATGTGCTGGGAGGTTTTATTAGGCCATGTCTAGAAATGCATGCATGGAAAGAAGTGTTTCCCAGATAGCTCTGAGAAAGCTATCTATCTACACAGGTATAAATAGCAGTAAAATAGTTGCTTCAGCTGATATAAATAGCTACCTGCTCAAGAGTGAGGATTTTGGCAGTCACTGGTTTTATTTTCCAGTGTGAAGGAAATTATCCATTACAAGGTACACAAAATAGTATGTAGACAAATAATGAAAATGGTGCCTGAGGTGCTGAAAACTCCAAGTGCTATAACAGAAACAAATTTTTACAGGCCGCAGTGAAGCCAGGATTTTCTCTCACTGATTCAGTAATCTTCTCTAAGATTTCTTCTCATTGTGATGTTCCTCATGAAGTAATGTATTTCCAATTTAAATGTTTTGAAATTATTCCAACCATGATGCATCTTGATGCTTCCTTGCCTCTTAGACAGATTTTTTTGATAAATGTCCTCTGTGTAGGCATACTGTATATCCTGCAAAGGAAAAGGCAGCCTGCCACTTGCCCTAAGAGGAGCATTCCTTTTGCTGAGTATGCTTGTGCAGCCCTGAGGTTCTTTGATCAGCATGTGGTCAGCATTTTGTCGAGTTCTTCTGCTTGCTTCTTTCAAGAGCAATAAAGTGTAGACCAGTAGCTTCTCCTTGTTAAAAAAACTTTTCCTCTCAAAGCATTTGCTTTGCTGAAGGTAAAATCATTATAGGCACTGTTCCAAATTCCTGCCCTCGTCTTAATGCAGCCGAAGTAAATATTTTCACCACACAGTTTTGTCTTCTGCTTCAAAAAGCAGTAAACTGACTTTTCTGTAACAGAATAGGCATTTTATTTACTGTAGGTAGAAAAACACTGTTTTTAGTCTTGGAATGTTACATCAGTGCCAGGTCTGAAAGCATTCAGGGTAAGTAATTGTAGATGAGAGTTTGAAATCAGCATCTGGGGAAAAGAACCCTTCTTGGAACAGAAATTCAGACCACTCGGTAGTGGTCTGAAAGGACTGTCAACAAGTATTTTTGTCCCTGTAGCTTTACTTTTGCCATTTATAATTCTAGTTCAAGAGGGTGTGGTGGAAAATGCAAGAAACTGCAGGTTGTAGCAGCCTGTAATCAGCACATTTGCTGCTACAGTAAAATGTCTCTTCTGGTTTCTGAATATTATAAGTTCTGGGAAGCTGGAAGCTTAGATATGAAATGGATTTTTCTGCTTAATTGTGGCACATGGAGCTTGCTTTTTATATCTTATATATTAAAACACTACTTGAATTATATCTCCAGCCAAGGAGATGCAGTATTTTAGTTTGGATTCTGTAACCTTGCTCAGCTGGAAGATTCCAAGAGCTGGGATCAACTGTCATCATACAAACATCAGACCCTGACAACGTGTTATTTGTATGTGTATATAACAGAAGTCTTTTAACGTGATGTTTTTTCCTCTCCAGAAGAAATTCTGAGGTTTGAAGGGTGTTCTAATAATCTGTCCCATGTTCTTGGAATGTGGACAGATTGGTAACGTGACAAGATCCTCTTTGAGCCACTTCCTAGTGGAATTTTACAAATCACCTGATAGAGTCCCTTCCCTGTTAACAGCTCCTAGTATTGCTAATCTAATAAAACTGCACTGATTAGGCTGGCCCATGCAGCCTCCTTAAGGCAGTCTGCTTTAATTCTTGGCTTGATGAGGGCTGTAATAGGTGTTTCCCCGTCTTGTGGCTCCTTTTGGGTTCATCTGGGCCAGCATGATTAGTATTAGGTACAGCACTGCTTTGGGAACAGCATGTCTGCTTCCTCCTTCGCCTCTGCTGAGGTTTGTCTCAAAGGAAAGAGGGTATTGATGTTCTCATTGGCAAAAGGGTGATGAAGAAATCTCAGATGACAAGAGGTTGTGATGCACAGAAAGCAAAAGAGATTGTATGCTTTTTTTTCCTAGTGCAAGAAGATGCCTTTCTTTGCTTCCTTACCCTGGGAGCTGCGGCGGGTCACTGAATGGCAGTGTTGCTGGGGATGGGGCAAAGGCATAAAACAAGAGTCAAGTGACAGCTTGTCAACTAGAAGCTGTTTTTCAGCATATTACTAACTTAATTATTTTGCTTTCGTTGTCATCATTCCTGTCCAGGAATCTCTGATATGCCCTGCTCCAGCAACGGACAAATGAGTGGGCTACATACATAACTGAATGTCCTGGCAGTAGCTTCAACATAACCCCTAGCTGCTTCTACAGATGCATAGTTCAGAATTAACTTGACTTTGAGCCCTTCCTGAAGACAGTAATGTGAGCAGAAATATATCTGTCTGTGAAGTTGTGGAGTGTGGTTGGGTGACTCTTCCGTGGTTTGAGTAGCTGGCCCCTGGCACCAGCGTGTCTAAGGCAGAAAGCTGTTGTGGTCACCTTCGTGACAGGGTTCCGTGCTGTGGCTATCAGCCCTTCCCAGCAGAACCTCCTGGCAGTGAGCTGTGCTTGGGATTGTTTGCTCCTTGTGTAAACTGAAGGAGGTTAATGATAGGGGAAATTCTGATGTGGGGTTGTTTGTGTGGTGGGTGGGGACTGCTGTGTGCCAAACCCCTTTGATACATTCATTGGTCTGGCACTGAAAAAAGAGAGAAAACTTCAGGGGTCTGATTCTGCTTGGACTGTGTGGCTGTTGAAAGCCTATTGTAAATGTTATTTTGACTCTGGCTAGTTCTAACAGTTATCTTCTCCAGTTACTTTTCAGGCAGTTTTCCTTATGTTGTTGATTGTCAGAAGGAAGGCTCTTTTGTGAGATAGCATATATTTAAGATATTGAGGTGAGTTTAATATGGGCATCAGGAAAACCAGACTTATCCCTGTAATGTGAAAATAGCTGACACCAGAATACATTCTTAAAATATTAATAGAATAATTTTTTGTTAGATGAAACTCTTTTGAAGGTGTGCTTAACAGAGGCAAGGAAGTTCTTGGTGCACCTCTTACAGCAAAAAAGGATAAGTTCTTGTCTTCTGGATGAATTCCCCCTTATGGACACTGCTTAGCACCACATGTGATTTTCCAAATACAGTGACTATTCAGGAAGTAGAGCAATTTTACTCTCTAGCAGAATATTCATGTCATTATATATCCTTTTTAACAAAGGCAACTGACATAAGAACGAAGGTGGGGAGGATGGTCCCGGCCCACCTTGTAAAATGCCAGTAAGAAAAACAGGACTGTTTTCATCTTGATTTGGTGAGATAGCTGGGCATAAGGAAGAGACTTTACTTATTGGTCTTGGTAAGAGATATAGCACCGGACTACACTGAGCAATGAGCTGATACCTTTTCTTCCCGGTATTGATTGCTAATTTGTCTACTAGTAGCAGATAAATTGTTTGAGTGGATGATGATTGTTTGGGATTGCTAGTGAAGCAGGGTAGATGGGGCTTATTTGGTATGGTAAAGGAATGTACTGGAGGGAAAAAGTGGATACTAATAACGATTTTTAACCTGTGTTACTCCCTCTGTAAGTATGGTTTTCCCTATGGTACAAAAACTTTCTTGGTAGGACTTACCACATGTTTGTACCTGGCACTGTGCTGTATTATTAAGTACCAAACTGAAGCCTTTGTCTTCAGATTAGATTAGTCTTGATTTGTAGTTCACCTGAAATCCTATACTGCAATCGTTTCACACAGCAGGAAAGATGCCCTTGCTGGCAGTGTGAAGAAAGCTATGATACAGGCTCTTCTGCTCACTTATATTTGCTTGTATATGTCATTTGGTGGGGCTGGTTTTATGCTTTATATGCCTGCTTGTAAAGCCTGTGAAGTGCTGGGGACACTGTTTGAGCAGAACCTGCTAGTTACATACTTTCTAACAACCTCTCCACCCCTTGTTCAGATTGTCCTGTGCTGCTGTCCAGGCAGACTTTAATACCAAAGGTGTATTGTCACAGGACAGCTGTTCCCTCATTGTGAGGGTTTGGCTGGTTGGTTTGGTTTGGTTTTGTTTTTCCCTGGCAGGTTTTCTTGGGTTGCCTCTGAAGAGGGAGGGGAGGTCATTGGGGAGACTCTATGCAAATCCTTTAAAAACAAGCAGACAAACTAAACAGTGGAAGGCAGTTCTGGAAATGAAACAAGTGGAAGCTAAAAGAAGCTGCTTATACTGGCAGACCTTGAAGATTCCTGCCTCCTGTAGCAAGACTCAAGTTTTGACACAGATTTCGTGAATGGAATAAAGTTAAGCTTCCATATACTAAGAAATGCTTCAACAAATTCACATATTCTTTGTGTCTGCCTAGAGAGTATCTAATTACATGATCTATATAATTCATTGCTTGTAAAATGAAGCTTACTTCAAACTTGACAGTACAACTACTAATAGGAGAGTAAGTCTGAGTGCTCAGTGCAGGTGACACAGTAGAAAGGCACACAGACATGAAGGTTTATCTGTAGCGCAGAATATACATATGGTTTAAATGAAGCAGGGGCAACGTGCCAGTCTGATGGCCCATATGTGGCCATCTGCTGGAGAGAAATGTTGTACAGCTGGGTTAAAGTGGTCAGTGTGTTTCACAGCCACTTGTTCTGCACAGAATTTGGGATCAGAGTTGTGGTTACAGATTCTGATTGAGACCATATTTCAGTGGGCAACAGAACTTCATATTTTCTCTTCTTCCTCTCCAAAATCAATTGACTTCTCACACCTATGAGCATGTAACTCATTCATTCATTCTAATGCTCCAGGCTTGGATGTGTCTGTCTTAGCTCTGACTTGAGAGAGAATGTCAAGTCTTTGTCCTGTTGTCATCAAGACTTGTGCTGACTACAGACTGGTCAGTTCTTCAAGGACCAAAAGCAAGATGACACCTAAGATTTATTCATCAGAGTATTGTTAGTAGACCTAACACACACAGACTTGTGAATAAGCATAAAATGGAAGAACATGCATTACTACAAAGAGAATGAGACTTCCTTTCTTATCTATCCAGCTACTTCTAACTATCAGAAATCATGCTGTCTAAAGAGGCCCCAAGGGCAAGAATTTGCCCCCAAGGGCAAAACGTGTTGCTTGTGAGGAATTGTGATGACAAGGATGGGGAAAGGTTGCATAATCTCATTGGTCTGCTTTGTTCTTTTTAGTATAGCCCTCCAACAGTTTGAAATTATATTGCTCTATTGTTTAAACCAATTAAATAGTAACTGATGGTTTTTTGGTTTTTACGTTTTCATAAAGTCATGTGCAGCTACCATGCAAAAGGTAGCTTACTTACAATTTGGGACAGCCCACTACAAATATTTTGGGTGTAGTTCTCTAACAAATGTCAGAACAGACTTTTTTCCTTATCTAGATATTTGCAGACTAAAGAGGCATGCTCATACAAGGTGGAATGTTCAAACAATTACTGCTTTGCCTCATAAACTTTTTGTAGTTGTTGCCTACTCTCAAAGAAGAAAAAATAACCTAATCAACAAGTCTGGCTCTTATAATGCCTAGTCTAATATAATTTTCCTCCTGCTCTTGCATGAGTGATGCTACAAAAGGTTTGTCTTCTCTGTGTTCAGTGACCCAGAACTTAAATCCTTTCTCTTTTTGTTGGTTTGGGATTTGTTGTTATGTTTGCAGCAAATAGAATTGAGATTAAATTAATCAGAATTCTCTCTCCTTTCAACTTCTCCAATTATTTCATTTGCAAAAGAGAAGTTTTGGAAGTTAATTTGTAGATAATGTGTGGTAGTATCAGGATTTTTAAAGCCTTTATTTTGCTGTTGGACACTAGGGTGCTTTTTCCATGTGTACAGATTGGGGTGTGTGAGACAATAATGCATCTGTCTTTGAGGCAAACGCAGGCCTTGATCTAAATCCTCCTTCATTCATCACAAGGAGTCTCAGAATATGCTGGCACCATGCAGATTCTTCTGTCTGAAAAGCTCAGTTTAACCTGTCATTTGGGGTATAAGGTAATCAAATAAGATATTACGATGTCAGTAGTCACATCGTTCAAATTCTGTGGTGACCTGTAATGCAAACTATGAATAAGGCAGGAGCAGGGGAGGGAATTGAGACACTGGGGAGGTATAGATGAACAATTTCAGATACAGGTATACATTGCTAGATACTCTTGTTTCAAAAACAGGGATGAGTTGTTGCCTCTTTGCTCTAACATGCAATGACCTATTACAGTAGCCTATGAACCATAAGATAAACCATTCTGGGTTTGATGACAAGGTTGACAGGGACTAATTATATCAGAGCAGTTTTCCTGCCTTACCATGATACCATGTGATTTGGCCCATTATCAGATGTTCCAGAGGTGGAGAGGACCAACCCAATTAATCCATGCATAGATTTTCTCTTTTACTGCAGAGTGGTGGACAGTTGCTTTGTATTCCTGTTCAGTGTAATCTGCATGTACTTACTGCCTTAGGGGAGATGATTAATTTTCCATCTTGCCATAAAGCAGGTTTCACCTTGGCATAGTGGAAACATCATATTAAAAAATGGGAACTCAGTCTTATTCAGTCCAAAATCCTCTTTTAAATTTCCTTTTAACTATGTACCTTTACTTTCTTGAGTTTAACGTTCCTATAGGAGAAATAGGCACTGACTTCATTGTAACTTTAGGCTGTTGAAAAACTGCAGCACAAGCTAACTGGCTTTTTAACAGAGCACAGAGGGACACCAGAATACATACTTGCATCATATATAAAGCCCTTGCTGTGTTTTCTCCTAATTGCGAACTTGGCAACTGAGCCTGCAATCTGATTCTTAATCTGGATGACTACTAAGTTCTTTGATCACCCAGAGAAAAATTTAATGACAACTTGGTCAACCTCTTTGTTAGCTGGGGAGCTGGCGTAGAATCAGTTGTTGGCTTCTGGTCCTGTTGTGGTTTGCTGGGAGGCAGACGTAGCTGTGGAAAACCATGGCTGCAGTCTGATTCTCCACAGTTCCTTTCAAGGTAAACCACAGTCTAAATCTAATTCCTAGCAGTGGAACAGGACCACATAGTGCAAGCAGTTTGATGTTACTGCTAAGACCTCCTCCTAGCAAAGCTTGAGAATTCAAGTAACATTGTAAAAATTCCCATTTGTTGCAAAAACAGCCGCTAGAGTTACAAGACTATGATGTGCTGGTGAACACAGGAGGCTTAAAAACTTTTTTTGTTGTCAAGACCTAGAACTAATTGTCTTTCTGATAATGGAAATCTGTTTCTTTATTTGTGGCTGAGGAATGCCTGGAAACAGCTTTAATACTTACGTTGTTCTTAGTTCCTCAAAAAAAAAAAAACAACCAAAAAAACAACCAAAAAAACCCCAAAATGGGACTGAGAGGTTAAATACCTCTCTTGAAAAGGAGAGTAAGTCAAGTTTCGAGGTGAGAAGGCAAAAGTCTGTTCTAAGTTAGCTGCTGTCAGCATCTGTCAGTTCTCACCATACAAATCCTATCAGGCAGGCAGGTCATTTGTAAAGGAAGTACTGTTTAAATTGAAAGCATATTTATACCTTTGTTAGCAAGCACAAGTAATTATTTTCCAACGTCTAGAAGGCCTGTTGAGCTGGTGGAGTTAAGGTATGCTAACTCTCATAGGCAGCAAGCAGGGGTGGGAGAAAGGAGCTTGACTTGAACTTCCAGACAAAATTAGAGCTGCATTGTTCAGGTGACATTTATGGAGTCCAGAGCTATGATAAATCCACGCCTCTGTCTCTGTCGCGTTATGTTAACTGGTCGCAGATCTGAGAGTCCTGCAGGCTTCAACAGCTGAGAGGCCTGGAATCCTGTCCCCTTCCACGGCCCAGCTGAGCTTCCTCTGTTCCGAGCTGACTCTTAAAGGTTTCCGACCACACCCAGTTTCAGTGGCTGAACACAAAGGGGAGAGGGGTGAGCAGTGTCTGGGGTAAACGGATTGAATCAAACAGGGTGAGGACATTGAATACTTGTCCTGTGACTCAGTACCCTCCCGCTAGAGAACCTCCCTTGGCATATGTTGTCATACTGTCCCGGAGCACTCGCTGCCCTGCAGGCTGTACAAACAGCTGAAAAGCCAGTCCCTAGCCCTAAGGGGCATCACTTCTGAGAAGACAAATAACCCGTGTGAAAGAAGGTGAAAGGGAGAAGCAATCACCTGTGTAAAAAATTTGTGTCTTCTACATTTCCAGTCTTCCTGCTGGCTGCATTTATAAACTGGGTAATACATTTGCTGGAGGACAAAGGGAAGCTACTGCTGTGTTCCTGCTTCAACTTAGAACGCCTGCTTATGAAAGGTGCATATTTTGGCCCTTAGAGAAGCGCAGAGGGAGGGAGAAATTTTAAATGACCCAGTAATGCTATGGACTGTTGAATCCTGGTATTAAAAATGCCAATGGTGACCTCAACATCTGGCTGCCTAAACTGTATGTAGTAGATTTGAGGCACACTTAGAAGGGACTGATTTTTGACAGTACTTTCAAAATGAATTTTTAAGTATTCAAATTCTAATATAGCTGATGTATTCAAAGAAGGCTTTTCATATCTGGCCATAAAAAGATGAAGGAGAAGTTGATTGACAGATGAGAATGGTCTATCTTAGTGTGAGGGTTGGGACTAGCTCAGTGTCCTTTCTCTGACATGAATGACTGTCTCTACTTGACTAAACTGTTCCCTAAACTCATGAGAAATGTCATGCTCTGGTGAGCTTCCTTGGGGTTGGGCTGGATGATCCTTAAGGGTCCCTCCCAACCCAACCCAACCCATCCATGATTGTCCAGCAGGCCTGTGAAAGGCAGCACCATTCCATGGCAATGTGGACTACGCTTAGGGTTCAAGTCTCGGTAAACGGATCTGATTTGATTTCTCCCTTGGGCTCTGTTGTTAGCTTGTTTTGCTGAAGGAAATGGAGAAGGAAGATGAAGCATGACTTGACTATTTTTTGTTTAAGTGCTCTCTAAATCTGTGTGGTAACTTCCCTGATCTACAGGTTAGTCTCCAGGCCATGTATAAGCATATGCCTAATACGTTACATGCCTAATACGGAAAGAAAACAACCTCTCAAATTGCCCACAGCAACTGCTTATTCTGTTAAAGCATGCTTCATAAAAGCAGGGAAACCCTGAAGCCTGAAAACAAATTATTAAAAATTTGTGTCCCGGTTTTTAAAATGGCTGCAGTTCACATGATGGATACATGTAGATTAATAAAATAAATGGCACAAACTTATTTTGTTGTTTCTTCCATATGATGATGTCTTTCTTTGTAACTTGTTGAATTTGTACAAGGATTTTTGTGTAACTCATGGAAAAAATGGCACCATGCTTCCAGTGTACATTTGGAGTGTATGTTTTTAAAACCAGTGCCAAAAAAAACCCCTGAAGAGACATCTTCTGAGCCCCAAAATAGCCATGCTCTCAATTTTGGTAGAGACTTCTTATGCTGTTCTACTAGATTATCTCAAATTTAATCTTGGAAGACTGGCCTTTGAAGGCAGGAAGTCAAGATCTGTGGTTACTGGAGGCTTCTCCAGTGCTTGAGTGTTTATCATAGCAAAGGGTTTTTTTAAAAGAATTACCCTCAGAGCGTAGATTGAAGCAATAAGGTTGAGGCTCATCCCTTTCTAGCTCATTGTCATCCTTCATAATTAAATAAGGAGTGTAACAGGTGAGGAGATGGAAATAACATGTGGAGAGAGTGTGGAGAGAGTGTTAAAAAAACCCCAACAAACAAAACACAGCCCTGCTCCCCAAAACAAAAAACAAGCAACCAAAAAAATCTGACTCTTTTTTCTGTTCACATAGGTAAGTATGTGAAGTATGTTCGTATCTCATTTATTCATTTTTTCTTTTCCTCAGACGTTTACCAGAAAAAATCAAAGATGATGTTCAGCTAAAGAATATGAGCGGGCAGTGGTTTTATGAGGCCAAGTCGAAGAGGCACAGAGATAAGATACATGGAGCAGATATTATCAGAGCTTCCATGCGCAGGAAGCCTGCCATGATTGGTAAGCATTTGGTTTGTACTTTATTTCGGAAAGGCTGGCTCTTACTTTGCCAACCTCAGACAATGCTGTCTGTGAAATACAAGAATACTGGTATCTCTACAAGTGGAAAGTGATGCAAAAAAGAGACTTCCCATGTAATTTACAGTGTAGGCTTTCCTCTCCCCCAATGCTTTATATGAAAGAGTGGTGACTGCTAACAGAAGGGACAGGCTTGTGTTTATGTGTAGGATTAAAAGCTGTCTGCACTCCTAGACTCATTCTCACTTCCATTTCTGAGGCCCTGTGAGTTATTTAGGAACACACAAAGAATCCGAGATTGAGGAAATTGCTCTTTAACGTGAATTTCCAAGATTTTGGTGTTTGATTTGAGACCTTTGAGACTTAATGGCAGGCATCGCAAGGTAGAAATAGTGGTTATAGCTAACTGAAATATATGTGCTGAAAGCTCTGGCAGCTGTAACTGGCATCCTGTGTCCATGTGAACTTTAAGTGCACCCAGAATCCCCATGTCATGGTGGGTGCCCTGGTCACCATTAACTTTATCCTTCAGAGGGAGGAAGTGAGCAGTCAATCTGTGTTCGCAAAAACACATTATACAATATCCAGGATTTTATAGAACCCAATTATAAATCTCTCAGCATCTGACATTTTAGCCTAAGGAGTCCTGGTCTATTTTGTCATTCTTTGTATAGAAAGTGGTTTTTTTTTTTTGCTTTTGTGAAACTGACCTACATCCCTTTTTAACCTCCTCTAGTTCTACTGAGTCTTTTTGATTTAGAGGGGCAAGACTTACATTATTCTTGCCAGACTGTACTGATGTTTGTACTATTTAGTTTAAGTTCTGTCAAGCAATTTTGCTACATGCTAGTGAAGCCAGTAAGGTACTTCCCTCCATACTGTGGCTGAACTACAGTTTGTTGCTTTCTAGGGGTTTTGTAACTACAAGTTAGCCTTGTTTTCCTCTGTCTAACCCTGTAACATTGCACCTTCTCAATTTCAATGTTTTCAGAGATGAATTTGAATAATGTCAGTTTGAGGCTACTGCTTTGAGTTTTTAAGATGACAAGAAAAGGCCTGAAACAAAAGAATGCAGGACAAAAAATTAATAGGTGGTTAGTGTAGTGTGTTTGTCATCTGGCATGGTTTTGTGCTTGAAGGTAATGAAAATCAGCTGTAGAATTCTAGCTAAATTTCACAGTAACGTGTAGCTTAAAGGAAAGTACTTAAAGCCATATTTTCTTAAAGGAAGCTTAATTAATCCAAATCTCATTACTTAATGTTCCAGTCTGGCCAAATTTGGAAATATATCCTCTGAGAGAGGGCAGGCTACAACCATCCCTCCCCCACCAGGTTCAGGAAAAAATAAATTTTCCTCAAAGGAAAGTGAAAGAGATAAAAACTATTTATTTAACAAACACACAGGAAAAGGATAATGCTAAATAACAAAACCTCTCACTCTACTGAGAGAAACCTGGGAAAACCTCTGAGTCCTTCTGTAGATCTCTCTCTCCCCCTCCTTGGAGCTGGGATGGGGTAGTGGGCCCACCTCCAGGGCCAAGGCCTCTGTGGAAATTCCTCCCAATGTATTCTGATGTTGAAACAGTCCAGCAGAGGAAAAAAAAAGAAAAATCAAAGTCCCAGGAAAAACAAAACTTCAACTCTCCGTCTCTCTCTGGAGAAAGAGAAAGGAGCTGAAAAACTGGCCAAAAGCAAACAGGGTGCTTTCCCCACTCTCACTCTGCTGCCGCAGCTGGAAAAAAAGTCTCTGTCTCTGTGTGACTTTGAACGAGCTGCAAACTGCTTTGCAGAAGTTCTGCTCAGGTTTTCTTCCCCCCTCTCAGGCTCAGTTTAAAGGCACAGAAAGGCACAAAATTAATTTCTGGGCATGGGGCAGCAATAGGGGATACACATCACAAAGTCACCCCAAGACACTTAAACAAAGGCACATGTTGATACATTCAAAACTATGCGCAAGTGCTAGGTTTCAAAGACTCATGAGATTGCAGTTATAGATTACAAAAGTGTGATTATAGATTACAAAAGTATAGATACATTCTTGCAGTTATAGATAACAAAAGTGTGAATAAAAATCTTGCTTATTTTTGCACACTAATTAATTTTTCACTTCTAAACAGTTGGTGAAGCATAAAGAATGGTAGAGGAAACAATCCAATGTTTTTACTCTGAAAGGGGTTATCAGAATAGGATTCTGTCCCACCCTAAAAAGAAATGCAAGTGTATTTGCATTTGCTGAGTGAGGTGGGGCTTTTTGTTTGTTTGGGTTTTTTATATTACCTTTTTAACATCTTGTGGTATTTCTGTCCGTAAAGGATTAGCCACCTGCTTAACTGAGTTATGACCAACTTCCACTTTACTGCTTTGGAAGGGAATAATTGACTGAATTTCAACATATTTTCAGTTTCCTATGGTTTAATCATTTTTGCTTCCTCAGGACACTAAGGATGAGCTTTCAATATTTGTCTAACTGCAAGAAATACAGGATCAGTCTTTACCAGGGTTCTTGTAGAAAACTCCTCTCAGTTTAGGATCACTTTAAGGTCTAAACCAGATATATCTGGAGTAGTAGAATGAAGTATTCAGAACAGTATTTCACCTTTCTATGAGCATTAAAAATGTGTTCTTCAGAAGGCACCAGATCTGCTTCTGAAAACAATTCAAGTACAGTAGACTTCAGAAATAGCTGCAGGACTAAGTGCAAATACTTGTACGTCTTTCTTAAGAAATCCTGTATGAACATGTGGGAAACAATAATATTCTTGTTTCATGTTTTAGCTGAACTGGGACAGAACAAAAGGAGTAAAGCAAAGATCAGCTGGGTGAACAATGTTAATAAAGAAGTCTTTGTGCCACCAGATCTACATGGCATTGTGGAACATCAAGAAGAAGAACAACAGAAAACTAGTTTGAGGTAAGCTGTCTATCATGCTTACAATGTATATGTATATATGGAATAGTGAAATTTGTGAGCTGTAAATTCCGCCCAAAATATTGTACTTTTCTCTTATTTCAAAGGTCACCAAATGTTCCCTCAGAATTGTCCGAGTAATCTGTGCATTGTTCTGCATTTGAATATAGAACAACTAACAATCTTCACCTTGTGTTGGGGTTTTAGTTTAGTCTTAGGTTTTCCTGTTAAAGGAATTTTCTCCCATATGCATGTTGCTAGGGGACAAATAGCTGTACTTAAGAAAGACAAAAAGGGGAGTGGGGCGGGCCTGGCTACTCTTTTGTCTACACCTGGGTGTGGGAACAGTTCGCTCTGAGCGTCCGGAGAGAGAAGCTGCAGAGAAAGGAGCTGCTGCTTCTTTCTTTTTGGCCGTTCTTTCTTCCTGCTGGAAGCAACGCCGGGACCCCAAAAGCCGCTTTCCCTGCCCTGCTGGAGACCGAGCTGTGGCTGCCCTGCTCCGCTGCTGCTTCGAGTTTTCGCTACGCTGTAGCCCTGCTCACCCTGCCTGCCTGGGCCTCCGTGGTTTTTTCCCACCTGGATACATCTCGTCTGCCACCCGGGATTTGCCGTTCGTCCCTGCCGTTTCAGCCTGCTGTTCCTGAGAGCCCGGGATCAGCTGCCCAGCGGTTTGTGAAGCCTTTGTTCCATCCCTTCCCGGGATCCCAGGGCACCAGAGCCGCGGGTTTCCCGAGCTCGCTCCGGAGCGCCCCCTGCAGCCGCGGGGGAACCATCGCACCTGCCCTGCTCACCGGGAGCCGCCAGCGCCCCTGCCGGCTGCGAGCGGAACTGCACCCGAGGGGAAATAGCCTGACAGCCGAGAAGGCTGGCACTGGGTTTGTGATTGCTGTTACTGCCATAGTTGTTGTTGTTTTGTTTGACTGGTTATATACATATATATATAGAGTAAAGAACTGTTATTCCTATTTCCCACATCTTCGCCTAAAGGCTCTTGATTTCAAAATATAATAACTTGGAGGGAAAAGGGGTTATATCTGCCACTTCAAGGGGGGCCTCTGCCTTCCTTAGCAGACACCTGTCTTTCAAAACCGAGACAGATTTTGGCGCCCAACGTGGGGCCTGAGGGCATTAAGAGATAGAGGTGAAAAAGGAATAACAGTTCCTCGATAACTTTATTTTGTGTGCTGGATATTGGAACCTTGTTAGGCAGCACTATGTGGTCTAGTTTACCCTGGTTTGGGTGGCATGTAGCCGTGGCTATATTCTTCCCCTTTGCAGCTCCTTATTTGAATATGGGTCCTCTGACTAAGGCTACCATTGCTGTTATCCAGCTTGCGTTATGGGTCGAGAAGGTGAGGAATTCATGGGTTTTTAACTTCCTCCGGAATGTGGGCTCATGGATAAACAGCTATCACACACTGAGCACATGTTTTTGGGGTTATGTTAACAATGGTACCTTCTGTGAGGAAATGACACCAGGGGAAGTTTTCTCCCAACCCCTCAACCAGTTCTTTGGGCCCACCCCATCAATTTTCGAAGGGTTTAAATTCCCTCTGAATACTAACCATCTGCTGCTGATAGGCCTACTCTATTTAGCATTCAAGGATAAGTTGAGATTGGCTTGGATATCTACTCGGACACCAGCCCCAGAGACTAGAGATCCTGCCCCAGAACCTGACATGGCCCCAGAGAGTAGAGTTCCTGCCCCAGAGCCTGATCCTGCCCCAGAGCCTGACACGGCCCCAGACACTAGAGATCCTACCCCAGAACCTGACACGGCCCCAGACACTAGAGATCCTACCCCAGAGCCAGAGCCTGCCACAGCCCCAGACACTAGAGATCCCGCCCCACAGACTGATACTGCCCAACAGTCCACCTCAGAAATGGACTACCCAAACTGGGTGGGGGTACTGGCAAAAGGGATGCAGGAGATGTGCCAAGAGATGGGTCAGGTGCGCCAGGAGATATGCCAGGAGATGGGCCAGGTGCGCAAGGAGATGTGCCAGGAGATGGGCCAGGTGCGCCAGGAGATATGCCAATTGCTAAGGGAATACACCTCCTCAGCTAGTGAAAAACCCTCTCCCTGCCCCAAAGAGGGTGAGTCCGATGGTGCAGCAGTGGAACCCACGGATGTTACAACCGTCCAGGCTTCAGCTGAACCACAAGGACAACCACAGCCAGCAGCAGTCGCCCCTGTGCAAAGGAGGAAGTATAAGACCAAATCAGTACGACCAGTTAATGATGATGGGCAACCAGGGCCCTCACAACCAGCAGGAGAGCCAGAGCCAGAAGTCATCACTGAGTCCCTGTCGCACGACAGTCTCCGTGCTATGCGAAACGACATTGTGCGAAGGGGGCGTGAGCCTTATACCACCTGGCTGCTTCGGGTTTGGGACCTTATGGGCACAAGTGTGCAACTCGATAGTGGTGAGGCAAGGTATCTGGGATCGTTGACCCAGGACCCAGGTGTGGACCAGATATTTGTGAGGGAGCCAGGGCCTCTCTCTCTTTGGGAGCGGCTCTTAATGAGTGTGAGAGAAAGGTTCATTCACAAAGAAAGAATGCAGGAGTACCATCATAGAATGCAGTGGAAGACACTCGAGCAAGGGATCCAACAGCTAAGAGAGGTGGCAATATTAGAGGTACTCTTTGGGAAGGATGGACAGCATGATAATGACCCCGATAAGGTCAGGTGCACAGGACAGATGATGTGGAACCTGGCAAGGCTAGGGCCATCGCAATACACCACCTTCATTGCAACGATTGATGCTGATAATACCCGAGAAACAGTGGGCTCTGTTGCCAACAGGCTCAGGCATTATGACAGCATGATCAATGGCCCGCTGAAAGCTCATGTCTCTGCTGTGGTCCAGGACCTCAAAGAGGAGATGAAGGAGATGAAGAAGGAAATGAGGGAGGAGATGAGGGAGGAGATGAGGGAGGAGATGAGGAGGGTCAGTGTGGCACCAGTGCGAGTCACAGGCCCCCAAGTCAGAGCCCGTCGTCCCCCTGCTAGAGAGAGAGGGTACACCCCACGAGCTGAGCTGTGGTTTTTCCTGTGTGAGCATGGGGAAGACATGAGAAGGTGGGATGGGAAACCCACCTCTGCCCTGGCAGCGCGGGTGCGTGAACTCAAGGAGGGAGGCACTAACCGAGGGGGTTCCGCTAAGGTGAAGGTAGCCTCAGCCTCCCGTGACCGAGCTGCCAGGCATTACAGAAGGGAGGACGATATGTCGGATCCCCTTGAAGGTACCTCGAGCATGTACGCCCAGGGAAAGAATGATAACCAGGGCTAGAGGGGCCCTGCCTCTAGCCAGGAAGAGGCACGGGAGAACCGAGTTTTCTGGACGGTGTGGATCCGATGGCCTGGCACATCAGAGCCACAAAAATATGATGCGTTGGTTGATACTGGGGCACAGTGTACTTTAATGCCATCGGGACATGTGGGGGCAGAACCTGTATCCATCGCTGGGGTGACCGGGGGATCACAGCAGTTGACCCTTTTGGAAGCTGAGGTGAGCCTGACTGGGAAGGAGTGGCAAAAGCATCCGATTGTGACCGGCCCAGAGGCCCCGTGTATTCTGGGCATAGACTTCCTCCGGAATGGCTACTACAAAGACCCAAAAGGACTCAGGTGGGCATTTGGGATTGCTGCTGTGGAGGCAGAGGGCATTAGGCAATTGAACACCCTGCCTGGACTATCTGAGAATCCTTCTGCAGTTGGGCTCCTGAAAGTGGAAGAGCAACGAGTGCCAATTGCCACCTCGACAGTGCACCGCCGGCAGTATCGGACAAATCGAGATGCTGTGATCCCCATCCACAAGATGATCCGCGAGCTGGAGAGTCAAGGGGTGGTCAGCAAGACCCACTCACCCTTCAACAGCCCCATCTGGCCTGTGCGCAAGTCTGACGGGGAATGGAGATTGACTGTGGACTATCGTGCCCTGAATGAAGTGACTCCACCGCTGAGCGCTGCCGTGCCAGACATGTTGGAGCTCCAGTACGAGCTGGAGTCCAAAGCAGCGAAGTGGTACGCCACTATTGACATTGCCAATGCCTTCTTCTCCATTCCTCTGGCAGCAGAGTGCAGGCCTCAGTTTGCCTTCACCTGGAGGGGCGTGCAGTACACCTGGAACCGACTGCCCCAGGGGTGGAAGCACAGTCCCACCATCTGTCATGGACTGATCCAGACTGCACTAGAAAAGAGTGAGGCTCCAGAACATCTGCAGTACATTGATGACATCATTGTGTGGGGGAACACCGCAACCGAAGTGTTTGAGAAAGGAGAGAGAATAATTCAAATTCTCCTGCAAGCTGGTTTTGCCATCAAGAAGAGCAAGGTCAAGGGACCTGCCCGAGAGATCCAGTTCCTGGGAGTAAAGTGGCAAGATGGACGACGTCAGATTCCCACTGAGGTCATCAATAAGATCACAGCAATGTCTCCGCCGACCAACAAGAAGGAAACACAAGCTTTCCTAGGTGCTATAGGTTTCTGGAGGATGCACATTCCCGAGTACAGCCAGATCGTGAGTCCTCTCTACCTGGTTACCCGCAAGAAGAATGATTTCCACTGGGGCCCTGAACAGCAGCAAGCCTTCACTCAGATCAAACAGGAAATTGCTCACGCCGTAGCCCTTGGCCCAGTCAGGACAGGACCAGAGGTGAAGAACGTGCTCTACTCTGCAGCCGGGAACAATGGTCTGTCCTGGAGCCTCTGGCAGAAGATGCCTGGTGAGACTCGGGGCCGACCACTGGGATTCTGGAGCCGAAGCTACAGAGGGTCTGAAGCCAACTACACTCCCACAGAGAAGGAAATCCTGGCAGCTTATGAAGGAGTCCAGGCTGCCTCAGAAGTAATCGGCACAGAGGCACAACTCCTCCTGGCACCCCGACTACCGGTGCTGGGGTGGATGTTCAGAGGAAAGGTTCCCTCCACGCATCACGCCACCGACGCTACTTGGAGCAAATGGATTGCCCTCATCACGCAGCGCGCCCGAATTGGAAACCCAAGTCGCCCTGGGATCTTGGAAATAATTACAAACTGGCCGGAAGGTGAGACTTTTGGGTTATCTTCTGAAGAAGAAGAGGAGCAGGTGACACGTGCCGAAGAAGCCCCACCATATAACGAGCTACCAGAGAGTGAAAGACAATACGCCCTCTTCACTGATGGTTCCTGCCGAATTGTAGGCGCTAGCCGGAAATGGAAAGCCGCTGTATGGAGCCCCACACGACAAGTTGCACAGGCCACTGAAGGAGAAGGTGGATCGAGCCAATTTGCTGAGCTCAAAGCTGTCCAATTAGCTCTGGACATAGCTGAAAGAGAGAAGTGGCCAAAGCTCTACCTCTACACTGATTCATGGATGGTAGCCAATGCTCTGTGGGGTTGGCTGGAAAGGTGGAATAAGGCAAACTGGCAGCGCAGAGGAAAACCAATCTGGGCTGCTGAAGAGTGGAAAGACATTGCCACTCGGGTAGAGAAGCTATCCGTGAAAGTCCGTCATGTAGATGCTCACATCCCCAAGAGCCGGGCTAATGAAGAACATCGTAACAACAAACAGGTAGATCAGGCTGCGAAAATAGAGGTGTCCCAGATAGACTTGGATTGGCAACATAAAGGAGAACTGTTCCTAGCTCGATGGGCCCATGATGCCTCAGGCCATCAGGGCAGAGATGCCACCTATAAGTGGGCACGAGACCGAGGGGTGGATCTAACCATGGACAGTATCTCCCAGGTTATCCATGACTGTGAGACATGCGCTGCGATCAAGCAGGCCAAGCGGGTGAAGCCTCTGTGGTATGGCGGGCGATGGTCCAAATACAAGTATGGGGAGGCCTGGCAGATTGATTACATCACACTGCCTCAAACCCGCCAAGGCAAGCGCTATGTGCTCACAATGGTAGAAGCCACCACTGGGTGGCTGGAGACCTACCCTGTGCCTCATGCTACTGCCCGGAACACCATCCTGGGCCTGGAAAAGCAAGTCCTTTGGAGGCATGGCACCCCTGAGAGAATCGAGTCTGACAATGGGACTCATTTCAAGAACAGCCTTATAAACACCTGGGCTAGAGAACATGGCATTGAGTGGGTGTACCACATCCCTTACCATGCACCAGCAGCTGGGAAGGTTGAGCGGTGTAATGGACTGCTTAAAACCACCTTGAAGGCACTGGGTGGGGGGACTTTCAAAAACTGGGAGATGCATTTAGCAAGAGCCACCTGGTTAGTTAACACTCGAGGTTCCACCAGCCGAGCAGGCCCTGCCCAATCCGAACCCCTACAAACAACAGACGGGGATAAGGTTCCAGTGGTGCACATGAGAGGTATGCTTGGAAAAACTGTTTGGGTAAAGTCTGCCTTGAGCAAAGACAAACCCATCCGTGGGGTTGTTTTTGCTCAGGGACCAGGCTGCACCTGGTGGGTGATGCAAAAGGATGGAGAGACCCGATGCTTACCTCAAGAGGACCTTGTTTTAGGGTGAACTACCCATGGCTCTGTATTTGTATCAGTATCAGCATGTATATTTGTATATAATTTGGGTAATGCATAGATTTATATGGTTAAAAAAAAAAAGTTAAGTTTCATGTAACATGTTAGTATGGGAAAAAATTCGGGGTGGATAATGTTGGGGTTTTAGTTTAGTCTTAGGTTTTCCTGTTAAAGGAATTTTCTCCCATATGCATGTTGCTAGGGGACAAATAGCTGTACTTAAGAAAGACAAAAAGGGGAGTGGGGCGGGCCTGGCTACTCTTTTGTCTACACCTGGGTGTGGGAACAGTTCGCTCTGAGCGTCCGGAGAGAGAAGCTGCAGAGAAAGGAGCTGCTGCTTCTTTCTTTTTGGCTGTTCTTTCTTCCTGCTGGAAGCAACGCCGGGACCCCAAAAGCCGCTTTCCCTGCCCTGCTGGAGACCGAGCTGTGGCTGCCCTGCTCCGCTGCTGCTTCGAGTTTTCGCTACGCTGTAGCCCTGCTCACCCTGCCTGCCTGGGCCTCCGTGGTTTTTTCCCACCTGGATACATCTCGTCTGCCACCCGGGATTTGCCGTTCGTCCCTGCCGTTTCAGCCTGCTGTTCCTGAGAGCCCGGGATCAGCTGCCCAGCGGTTTGTGAAGCCTTTGTTCCATCCCTTCCCGGGATCCCAGGGCACCAGAGCCGCGGGTTTCCCGAGCTCGCTCCGGAGCGCCCCCTGCAGCCGCGGGGGAACCATCGCACCTGCCCTGCTCACCGGGAGCCGCCAGCGCCCCTGCCGGCTGCGAGCGGAACTGCACCCGAGGGGAAATAGCCTGACAGCCGAGAAGGCTGGCACTGGGTTTGTGATTGCTGTTACTGCCATAGTTGTTGTTGTTTTGTTTGACTGGTTATATACATATATATATAGAGTAAAGAACTGTTATTCCTATTTCCCACATCTTCGCCTAAAGGCTCTTGATTTCAAAATATAATAACTTGGAGGGAAAAGGGGTTATATCTGCCACTTCAAGGGGGGCCTCTGCCTTCCTTAGCAGACACCTGTCTTTCAAAACCGAGACACCTTGCCTTTCTCAGAAGTTGACAATCGAGTATAGAATGGTCCCACACATCTTCTCATGTCACAATTTATTTTGGTTCCTTGAAGTGAGACCTGGATTTTCTAGTTAGAAAATGGCTGGCCATGATCAGTCCTCTGGAGTCAGTATTAGGGGGACCACAACCTCTGCATCTCTTCATTCAGTCGTTTACTGAAACCATTTTATTGATTCAGCCTGAATTTTAAACTTGGATCACAGCAGTATTGAGGTTAGAAAAACCTGTAAAATCATCAAGTCCAACCATTAACCCAGCCCTGCCAAGGCCACCACTAAACCATATCCCCAGGTGTCACATCCTCGTGTCTTGAGCACTTCATATCACAGGAAGAATTGGAGACTAAGAAATTGCTGTTTAGAATTTCCCAGACTATTGGGTACATGGTTTAAGACCTCTGAGCCTTTTTAAGAAGACTAAGCCTATTTCAGGTGGAAAGACCTAGAATCTTTAGATACCTGCAGAAAATTAATCAGATTATACCAAGAGAAGTAAATGTCTTTCTGAAATGGAGAAGCTTTCTTTCAGAGTAAGATAAGACAGTCATCTTGGGTATGTCTGAATTACTACAGTTGTCAGGAAGGCTGGATGATTAGTAGTTTCTGAACTAAAAAGGATTTTGTATTAAATCATTTCATCTCAAGTCTGTAAACATCCCAAACAGCTTTATTTTCTTTGAAATATCCTGAGTTGATTTCTGAAACAGACATGTCTTCTCTTTAAAATACCTACATGTAATTCATGGGCTGCGTTAAAAACATTCAAAGAGCCTACATTTGAGAAGGAAAGTGCTGAAAGACCTGGAGACAGAGCAGGTGAAAGTAAAATATCTTTAAGTGGCCAGATTCCTCACACTACTGAGGAAACAAGAACCAGGGTGTAACCCATATAGCCATTGTTTGTGCTTTTAGTGAACAGAGTGAGGTAAGGGCCAGAGTTACTACTTAGGGTGACTGTTTTACTTCTGGTTGTGCCATTGATCAGCTCTGTAACCTTTCACTTTCTTGTCTGTCTTCTAAGTCCTTCTCTGTACATAATCTGTTTTTTCTTTGCAGTAAGGCCTCTCCTAGTACGCATTTATACAATACCTAGTAGCAATTGAACCTTTCACTTTCGTGCTCTGCAAACTGGGCACACAAATTCACAGTGAATGGCAGCAAAGGTTGGTGTGAGTCTTAACAGCTTTGGCTTGTGTTACTCTTCTTTCTTATATTTTATCAGTGAGCTCAGAGGTGTTTGTTTTCACCACATCTGAAATTGTGCTGAAAAAGGTCAAATAAACTGCTTTGTTATAGACTTCCCAAAAATGAAGTTGTACAAAAAGGATGACAAAGGCTGCTTATCAAAAGGCAGAGCTCTGTTTCCCCTCCCAACCCAAGTTAACTGGTGTGCTGACAGAGTCAGTTGTTACTAAATGTAGGGTTTTTTGCAGGTGACTTTTACCTTCAGGGGATTGCTATGAAGTTATTTCTTTAAGAGCACCAGAAGACATGTTGCTGTTTAATGTATCTTTTAGGATATTTTACATATCATCTTGCACATCAGCAAAAGATGATACTTTTAATGAAGTACAGCCTTATAATGCTATTCTTGAAATTACAACTCTCTGCAAACTGTCTGTGGTTCATAAGGTGTACTAGATTTCATAATGTGCCAGGGCAGCCTCTTAAAAAATGCATAACATACCAAAGTTTAAGAATATGTAGACAATTTTTTTTTAAAATGAGACCAACTTGATAGTGGTCTTCTTCAGCTTGAAGTGATTTGATGACTAATTTCAGATTACAGCTATGCAAAGTTTGATAATTCTTTTCCAGGACTCTGTCCTGCCTTTTGCTCCAGATTGTACCAGAAATTAATCAGCCTCCATGCCTTGTTCATGTGTACTTGTACTTTCTTCAATAGCTCAGGATCTTCTGTCTAGAGCAAGCTCACACAGTCCAGTGGTTTATGAGGCATTTGGAAATGGACCTTAAGAAATGATCTGTCACATGTGGGGTGGACACTTACTTACACTGACTTTGCATAAATACTTGATTAGATGCCTCAGATCATTTGCTTCTAAATGTCAAAACCTATAGCAAACAAATGTGGCAGGACTGTGAAATTCATTGCTTATGATTTTAGTGTGGGCTTTGTTCACTGTAACTGAGGTTACTCTACACAATATTGCAAGTGAGAAATTGCAGGAGGCATCATATACTTTTTAAATACTTTTCTTTTCTGTTCTCTTGATACTGGAATTTGAAAGAGACTGGCCTGGCATAACTGTGGGCCTGTTTCTAATGGCAGAAGGAAACACAATTGTGAGAAAGCAGTAATCCCAGCAGCTGGGGTGGGAAGGGAAAGTCTACAAACATTTGATTTGGCTGCTAAGATAGTGGAGCAACAAGGACTTAATGGGCTATTCCTCTTAAAATGCAATAGTCTTAACACAGCTAAGAGGATGAAACAGAGCACCATTCTGGAATTTGGGATGGCATTAAAGGCAGTTCACTGCTTACAGTGTCCAAAAGCTACCTCTGGTTCAAGCCCTTGGACTTTTAAAGCATTTTAAAGTGGTGCTTTAAGAATAAGTTTGTGGGAGTTATGGGGTTTTTGTTTGTTTTGTTTTTTTTTTTTCCCAGTTGTTTTTCATTTTCCTTTTTTTCTCTAACAGTCAGCCTCAGGCTAGCACTGACTTGCAGGCTTTGCATAAACTACACAGCTGCTAACCTGAGGATTGGGTCCAGAAGTTATGTGATAACAAATTACTTGGAGTACTTTGGTTCTGGATCCTGTTCTTAAAGCAAAACAATTCTTACTGAGTGTAAAGAAAGTTCACTTCTGGTAGATCTATTTGTAAACTGATAAGGATAAAATCCAACCCTGGGGCCAGTTCAACTACTGTTGAATCAGGATGCTGCTATATTAGGTGGAGCAACAGTATTCTTAAAATTAGTGTAGTGACCTTTATCCCTGCACCCTAAATATCTAAATTCCACAATGAAGCTATGAATTATTTCTTCCTGAGTATTAAATCATTGGGATAATTTTCTTGTATACCAGAGCCTTTACAGGCCAGGTGTGTGAAGTGTCTTTGAAGGTGTAACCTTGAACAGAATGAGTTTTCAAAGGTGAGTCACACTGTCAATATTACTTCAGTTCAGTGATGCCATCTGTCTATATGCTGAATCTCAAAAAAGGGAGGTTATCTTTCAAATTAAGATTTGTAGTTAGTTTTCTTCCCTAATCTAGAAAGTATTCTTGATCAACATTGAACAGGTGGCAAATGTGGGTCCTGGAGTTCTGGAAGTGGAAAACTTGCACAAAAGCCCTGATTTTTAAAATCCATGTATTGGCAACGCCTGCAAATCTGTAACCCCTTTCTCCAGCTTACCTTCTGCCTTTGCCTTGTTGCCTCAGTCTGTATGGGACTTGGGCCTTCATTGTGGTTCTTTGCACATCATTTTGCAGAGTTAAAGTGTAGAATTTTTAAAATATTTTTTAATCTATTGATTTAGCTTTGTTCAGTTTTCTTATCTGTATGGGTTGTGGGTAAACTCATTTTCAGACCCTTTGTTGTAAAACTTTGTTATAGGATCCTGGTGTTGCTTTATTTCTGTTTTGTTTATTTAGAGCAGGGTTTTCAGTATGTGATGCCAAGTTAATTATCTTTAATTATTCTATGGTAAATCCAAAGGAGCATTACATTGAAGATTGTGAGATTATGTTTCAATGAACATACACACAAAAACTTACCTCTCCACCTCTAAAAACTGTATTGAAGAATGTCTTACCAGTTTCTCGCATCCTAGGGTGCATAACAGTATTTTCCTTGTTTAAAATGAGCGAGGGGTTGGAGTATCCAGGACCTAGACCTTAAAAAAAAAAAAAAATCATAATTGTCCTGTTCAGTAGTAGATGGTGCAGACAAGACAGAAAATGCAGGAGCATACAGGTGCTCTCAACAACAAATACACAAGAGCTTTAAAAAAGCAAGAACACAAACTCCATTTTCTGTAGTTTCTTTGTATGCATATGTATTTTCATCCTTTAAAAAAATATATTAGAACAAAGATTAAAAACCATAATGTGAAAGGATATTTTTGAAAGGAAACTAGAAGTTGCAACATGTAGCTCTTTGAGAACCAGAGTTTTTCTTCTTACTTGGGATCAGCAAAGAATAGAAAGAACAAGAGTAATCAGTTAGTAATCTGGTGTGTGCATATAAGAGGCTGTCACAGTTACAGTCTTACAAAAATGTAAGAACATTTAATTTTTCACCCCTGAGATAGATTCCATTACAAGATCATCTCATACCTTAACTCTCTATCACTGTGCATGGTGGTACATTTCTTAAAGGCAGTGTTCAATCAAAAGAGCAAGGAAGAGACATAGAAGTTTATAATTCAGATTGCAACTGGTATTTTTTTGCTAGCCTTATGTTCACACTGCTCACTTTGGTCATTTTATCTTCTCCATAATAATGTTTTTCCCTTTGCAAAATGTAAGTGATGTCACTGCTCATATGCACTTAGCAGTCCAGGGCAAATAGCCTTTCAAGGTTAGATATCAGAGTGTTTTGTTTCGTTTTTTTTTTCCCCCTAAGCTTTGAGCTTAACTGTACTGCACCCTGGAAAGATGGAAAAGTTGTTCTTCCCTCAGGAGGGCAGACTGTTACCAGTTACCAGACTGGAGAGATCTTTGTCAATGCAAGGAGGTGAATCTGGAACTTGATGAGAGCTGGATGTTGTTTCTGTCCTGAGATACCTTGTGGCTCTTCTACTTCCCACCTTAAAGTCTTTTCACACATAACAAAGATCATTGAACAAAGAAATATTCAGTTTTGGAATCTCTTTGTACATCTATATTGGAAAAACCATAGAAGTTGTTTTCCTTCCTAGCCTGAGATATATATCCTATCTGAAGAATATAAATTTTTTCTGCTTCATACTGTTCACCCCAAAATCATAAGCGTGTATGTTGGTTAATGTCAGTGTTTTCCATATAAGATTAGGATACTGAATATGGTTGTTATGTGAAGACTATATTGAAATTAATGTCTAACTTCCATCTTCAAAAACCAAATACTTTTTCATATCTGAGATGTTTAGGTAAACTCAAATTGCAAAAATCTGATCGAGAAAAAAACCTTGCATCATTCTGCAAGTAGATGAAATATTTCTCAAGATAATACAGGAGCTGTCTCCTCTAGCTGTTTTAATTACTCTATATCTGGGCTATACTTATTATCACAAGTAATAACTAACTTCACTTATGCCATCAATCCAAAAAATTTATACATCTCAATTGAAAGAATAGCTTATAAGTTGTACCTCTGAGGGGATGAGTCATCATCTGTGACATGTCACATCTTTACTATAGTGGTGATGGAGTTCCTCTGTTTCTTCTGACTTTGATGCTTTGAAAAACTCTATCTTTTAATCAGATTTTGACCCTTTACTCCACTTTGATTTCAGTCCTATAAGTACAAATATACGACAAGAATGGAGATGGCAACACTGATATTGTTTAGAGAGTAGCTATATTTACTATATTTATAGTAACATATATGTAGTAAATATAAAATATATGTTTATGTTTATTTTTATAAAGCTTGCTCAAACATACAAAATGCATCAAAAATATGGTTTCTGTCATGCCAAGTAGAAGTTGTATTGAATTCTTTAACAAGTAAATAAATTTTTGCAAGGAAACAAAGCAGCAAGAGTATACCCTTTACTATAGGAATGAGAAGCTTTTCTTCTAAATCTGGTGAGAACAGGCTAAATAGAAAAACTCAGGCGCCAAGTGTTTACATTTGAGTATGTATAAATGAGTCTTTGTTTTGCTTTTTCAAAAAGGCATAATGTCCTGTTTGCTGAAGTTGTTATATAATTTTCCTTTATATGAATTTTCCTTTCCTTAGTTCTAAAGAAGTAACCCCTGTGTTAAACAAACCAGAGGAAAGACCTGTGAAGGCAGCAGTCTCATCAGTAAAGGTATGACTAATACTGAATATGGTGGAAGTTATTTGCTTCAGTGGTAATCTTAAGTAAAGTTTTGAGGAGGAAAGATAATAATTTGTAAAAAAAAAAAAAGAGTGGTTTTTTTCATTTGGAGGGAGAGAATGAAAACCACTAAAGGTTCAGCACTAAAGTGCTGCTACACCTATAACTGGTGGCTGTTTTTTCTTGACATTATTTCCAATCTGCTCAACGACTGAAAATGATTGGCCTGCGCTGTTCTAATATCACAGAATTAGAGATAAAATTATTTAACTTGCAAGAACTTGGGATTTTCAAGTGTCTTTAAGTGGTGGCTTACCTCTGCTGTTGGTGAGTTCAAAAGAAAAAGATGAGGTTATGAGTGGCATTTCTGATAGTTTCCTGTTGATATTGTTTAGGTTTTTTGTTATGTATCCAATTTAAGAGATATGCCTTTATATTCTTTGCTGATAGATTAGTGGGGAAGAGGAAATCACTCCCCTTGTGTCTATTTTGTGAAGACTGTACTGATATAAGAATTTGACTGCAACAGTAATGTTTGTTCCTTTTTTAGCAAAGGAGAAATCCATTTAATTCCATTTCATCAGATGATGACTTGTACAGTGGGGAATCAGAAAACAGACCGGCCATTGTACCTCAGCTATCAAAGAAGGGTAAATGTACTTTTCTAGCAGATGATTGTGAATTTCCTGTAGGTTTATATGAAATTATTTTTATTTTCATTGCTTCTTTCTGAAAGAGATCAAAACCTTTTTTTTCTTAACCACTGGGAGTTGTCAATTAGTTTATTTCAAACCTCATCTAAAACAAGTGAATATACTCAGGAAGTGGCTGTAGACATGAGTAAATGGATTTTGCTTCCTTTCTTTTACTCATAGTTCTAGGCAGCACTAAGCACTCTATTGCGAGAGGGCTGTTCGTCCTGAATTGCTGATAACAGGACAGTGAAATTTCCTTGAATTTGGCATAGCTGTCTTTATGACCTTCCAAGCATTGCTGCTAATTAGCTCGACAGAAGCAGCCTAGCTCTCTTTGGTCTGTACTTTTCTTCTTTATTTCCTTAGTCCTATTTATTATCCTTCCTTTCCAGCAGTATTTTCTGCAAGCAAGTTGATGAGTGATTATATAACACAGTATAGGCATTTGAAGTTCTAATTTACAGTCATATGTGGATATTACTCTCCGTCTCTGTTGTGAAGCTTGCTAACAGGAAGAGGAAATATTTGCTTAGTAGGAATAAAAACCCCTTCATCTCCCTGCCAAGAGATTATTTCTGCATTTGCTTTGTTCCATATAACTGTAGAAATAGCCAGTTTCCGTTTTTGTAGATTGCTGTTTATGTTCTGAACCTGAAGAGGTGTATGAGTATTCAAAAGCTGCCCTTCCCTGCAAACTTCCTCCCTTGCAGGAATAATGCTGATAAAAGATTTCGTGTGCTCTCTCTTTGGTATCGTCAAATTGTTAATGTTTGTAAAATAAGAAATAACTGCAATCTTTTAATTTGCTAAAAAATTCTATTACATAAAAATGAAATCAACACCTATGTAAAATTTCTCTCTGTGTTTTTGCTCCTGTTGTTTTAAATAAACCAGTATAATCCCTGCATTCTAGATCTGCACTGTCATAACTCTCTGTTTATACTGGCAAACATCACATAAACTCAGGAGCTGTTCTATGTCTTACAGAAAATTGGTCACTCTCAGAAGACAGCCCACCTAAATCAAACTTACAAAATGATGAAACAGAGAAACCTAAGAAGCTTTCTGTAGAACTTACTGATGAATCACAGAAGGAACTAGTTAAGCGTCCTATCCCAAAAGCTAGGAAACTAATTCACAAAGCAGCAGATTCTGTGTCACAAAGAGAAGACCTTGTTCCCAAACCAACCAAGCACACCGAGAGGATTAATGGCATTGGTACCCCACCCAGGGGCATTCTGAAGCGCAGCTCAAGCTCAAGTTCCACTGACTCAGAAGTTCGTGTCAGTCAGATGTTAGATGTTCAGAAAAAGAATGGTCTTTCTACTGCAACTATTTTTGAAGGAGAAGGTGAGAAGAGCTCTCTTATGGAAGAGGCAGAAGACTCCACACAAAATTCACTGGAAAAACTGAAACAAGTGAGGTTCTCCTCTAGCCCAGGTAAAGGAAAACCTCTGCAAAGCCCACAGCTACACCATGGAAAAGAAAGAGGAGAGCATGATTTGTTAAAACCTGACAAAGAAAAGAACAGTAGCAATTATGCTGCTCAATCAGGCTCCCTTGAGGATAAGCAAATTTCTGCTGCAAAGCCTTTGGGAACCTATTCATCAACTTCACAAATGAAAACAAAAGATGGTTTACAAGAAGACACAACTGCATCCAGCCCTTGTGACACTAATAGATCAGTCTTCCTGATTAGTGAAAGCTTCCAGACAAAGACAGTTACTCCCAAGGAACTTGAAACTCCACAGAAGACCTCCAGCAATACCCTGTCAAATAGCAATAACGAGCGGAGCGTTGATGAGACACGTGAAAGTAAAGCCAACCAGATCCTGAGCCATGAATCAAAGTCACACAAAAACTTTACTGGTAAGAGACTAATAGGAGTGAAGAATGGAATGAGATAGGATAGAGCACATATTCATTAATGTGGATCACTTGTATCTAACAATTAACAACTGGAAACAGAGGTAGTAGGAATGTGCTACATACTGCAGAATTAAATCATCAATTTTTTTTATACTTTTATGATCTTCTATTGGTAATCTTATCAGAGCCACTATAGGCACATCTTTTGTGGATAGTATTTTAGTGTAGTGCAGCTGTCCTTGGGAGTAATTCAGTTGTGATTTAGGGATTTTCTTATGGGACTAAACACAAATATGCTGGATTATCATCCTCTGTGTGTGTGTCATGCCCAGCCTCCCTTCAATGTAGGCATTTCCTTTAAGAATGAGTTTAACTCATCTTCTCGGCTTGTACCCTCAAAAGCAATGATTCCAACAGGATGTCTCAGAGCAGGAATTTTCTTCACTCTATTGCCCATAGTATGGCTCTTTCCAAAATCACGAGGCCAGAGAACTCTTTTCTCCACTAACAGTTAAAAAAAAATTCTGAGAATTTTCTAGATAGACCAAATATTTTTAGTCATGTGTCTGATTCATAACTCTGATAAGTTTGTTTGCATTGTAGATGGACATCAACTTCCTGCTAAAACAGAAGCACGTGAGGTGTCCAATACCAATTCTACAAGTCTTCAACAAGGTAAGCCTGATCTTGTTGAGGAGAGAGATGCTAAAACCACTTTCAAGCCTGGCAAACATGCTGATGACCTCATGAAATTGGATGATGAATCTGTATCAAAAGTTTTAGACTGGTTTAAAAGAAGTTCTAGTACTGAAGATGGGGAAGATGTATCAGTGAGATCCCAAGGCAGGGAACCCAGAGAGGAAGTGGACTTGTCAACCAGAACAGCAGTTCTTCCTACAGAACACAGTGGGCCTGGCATGCATGGAAAAACAGAAGATACAGAAGAGACACCATTTGGAAAGATTAAGCAACAGAACAGTATTTCATCTACATCATTTACTTCAGAAAATATACAGCTGATAAAGGAGAGGGCGAAGCCTAAGACAGGGGAAGCAAATGAGAAGCAAAATGATAAATTGCCAACTGAATCTGATTGTACAAGATTTGGAAAAAAAGAACATGGTCAAGAAATCAAACAACAAAATAAAAAATCAAATCTCTTGGAACATCAAGAGCACAACTTACCAGCTCAGAAATGTGAATCAGAGAAGGCAATACAAGAAAAAAGAAGAATAAGGGAGATCAGAGCATTCTGGGAAAGGGATACAACTATCCCCAGTCATGGAGAGAAAGAAGTTAGCATCAATGCTGATGCATCAGGTGGCCATGCATTGACAGGTCTCAGAGAAAGTGACAAAATAAAACAATCTGCAGTGTATCGACTTAAGGCATTGCATGATCAGAGCAAGAATACATCAAGAAGTCCTGAACTAAGTCGTGCAAGCCAGGCTTCAAGAAACAAAAATTACCACTCTTTTGAGTTTGGACCAGGCCATGCATTTGGAAAGCCAGAAGGAACACTTCCATCTGATGAAGTTTGTAAATCTACAGAACTCCCAAAAGCCAGTAACTTGCATCCCAGAGCTGGTGTCACTTCAGCTTCCTCAAAAAGCAAAGACAAAGATGAGAAGGAAACTCTTAAAGGAAAAGTTGCTGCTTCTTCCCAACAGAAGCCCAGCTTCCAGGTTTTGTCTTTAAAAGAAAAAATGAATGAGAAGACCATGAATCAAATTTCAGATCCTTCACACTTCCAGAGTCTGAGAAACTTCTGGGATACTGGCGCTAAATTCCAGAGTAGCATTGACAAGGAAAATGATTCTTTGCTACATAATACTAGATCAGTAACCTATGAAAGAAAATCAGAAGAAGATAAAAAAGGCAGAGATAATGTGAGAAATCAAGAGTTAATTCAACAACAAACCCAAACATCTGAGAGAAAAAAACCACAGAAACTAGATTCTGTGGTATGCAAAAAGTCTCTTGGATCTCCTATCCTAAAAGGTCTGAATGTGACACACACAAAAAATACAGACTCTCTCCAGCCGGACAGACACCCAGTTATCTCAAAATCCCAGGAAAAGATGGGTCTTCCAGAGCAAGAAGTTAGAGAATGTACAGAAAAAAGCATTGTTTCATCAAAAGATCATCACAAATCCTTGCAGCTCCAGTCATCTAGTGATAAGGATACTTTAAAGGAGACAGTAGCAGGTGATAAACTCTATTTACCTATAGAAAAAATGGAGAACAAGACTACTCCTTTGGAAAAAGAGGAAGTTGCAGAGACTGTGGATAAAGTTGTTCTACCTAAAGGTGAGCTTAATGTATTTAAATCATGTCTAAAGAAGTTAGAAAAGGAAGCCTCTCAGGTGTCATGTAGCTTAAACCTAAAAGAAAGCATTTTAAAAGGGACACATATTCAGTCAAATCAGTGCAAGGTCTTTGAGAGAACAGGGGAAGACAGTCATGATATTTCTCCTGTTGATCAAGGAGAAGAAATAGGCAAAAGTACAGGACAAGCGAATATGTCATCAACAGATAAGCATGAGAACAAAACAAGCCTCAGAAAATTTAGGGAATTTGAACCTTTGTATCTACAATACCAGGCAGCAGACAAGGATGATACTCTTGAGGGCTCTCAGAGGCCTCAAGCTGGTTTGCAGAACCTTCTCAAAGAAACCCTTGTATCTCATCCTTCTGAATATAGAAGGGTGGGAATAAAAACACATGATGACCCAAATAGTATATCACAGACTAACTGCAGTGTAGAATCAGCACGCCAAGAAGCTACTGGTCAGCCTGAAGAGGTCCATGAGACCATAGAGAAGTCTGTAGCTGGATCCAAGGTCGATGGCTTGAGTTCTGCTCTAAAGAAGCTGCTGAAGGAAACCTCTGAAACACCACCTCCTAAACCCAAATGTGCTGACAGGACAGCATGGGAGACTTCTGAGGTGCAAGTTAAAAGGACAATGTATGAACATGGTGGAGAGGAGACACAGGAAATCAGTGAGACCATAGAAAGCTCTGTTGCCCCATCCAAGGTCAGTGGCTTGAGTTCTGCTTTAAAGAGGCTGCTGAAGGAGGCCTCTGAAGCACCACCTCCTAAACCCAGACATGCTGACAACACAGTACAGGGGACTGCTGAGATGCAAGATAAAAGCACGGCTTACGAGTGTGATAGGGAGCTGCAGCAGGAAATCCATGAGATAATAGAAAAGTCTGTTGCCCCATCTTCAGACAGCAGCTTGAGTTCTGCTTTAGAGAAGCTGCTGAAGGAGGCCTCTGAAACCCCTCCTCCTAAACCCAAACGTGCTGACAGCACAGTACAGAGAACTCTGGAGGTGGAAGCTAAAAGAACGACCTATGAGCATGAGAGAGAGGTGCCTCACGAAATCAGCGAGAACATACAAAAGTCTGTTGCCCCATCCAAAGCCAGTGGCTTGAGTTCTGCTCTAGAGAGGCTGCTGAAGGAGGCTTCTGAAACACCTCCTCCTAAACCCAAATGTGCTGACAGCACAGTACAGGGGACTGCTGAGGTGAAAACCAAGAGCACGGCCTATGAGCATGATGGAGAGCTGCTGCAGGGACTTAGTGAGACCACAGAAAGATCTGCACTGTCCGACATTGAATATACCAGATCTGATGTAAATTTGCAGAGTCTACCAAAAGAGTTTTCTGAAACACCAGCTTCTGTGCTGGAAAATATGGATAAGAAAATGCATAGTAAAATACAGACTAGTCTAAGTATATGTGTTCCACATCAACAAGACAGAGACCATCCTCAAGAAATACAAGAAACAATAGAAAAAACTTCTGTTTCAAATATTGCAAAATTTGGTGAATTCAGTTGCTCTTTAGAAAAACTTGTTCAAGAAGTATCTGCAGCTTCATGTCTAATATCCAAAGATTTATATAAGCAAGAAAAATTTGGGGATCATACATTTCCCGCAGAAAAAGAGACTCTACTCATGACAAGGTCACAGCCATACAATGCCCTAAGTAGCTATGATACACAAATGAAGACAGTTCTCAAAGGGGGAGCTTCAGAACAAAATGTCCAAGCCTCAGTTAATGATCTTGCAGTAAGTGAAATTGAAGCTTCTGGTCTTAAAAGAGATGGAGCTATTAACAAAACAGGAGAGAGAAACTTGGTTCCAGTTGATCTTCCCTTCGAAGGCAAGGCCAGTATGGTTGCAATCAAACCATTTGAGATTAATGAAAAAGGAAGGAATGAAAGGACATTCTTGGAGGCCTCTGAACAGAATTCAGAATTTCAAGCACCATTGAATTTCAGAAGAACAAGCACACCACTTAAAGATGAGAGCAACTGCCCCCAGCCAGAAGCAGCTCAATTCTGCCTAATTCCTCAGCATGAGGATAACAATGAAGAGGAAGGCGACAACTTAAATTTGGGATCCAAGTTTTCAGATGAAAACTATGATTCCCACTCTGGAACTGGAAGATCAACTTGTGAGCTATCTGATTTCTAAAATTCATGGTGCTGAGCTGTTATGGCTATGATTTTTTTTTTTGGTATCCAGCTTGAAATATGTTAATGGAAAATCTGTGTGATACTTTCTTAATTGAATGACTTGCGTATTTGTTTGGGAGGGGTGGGAAGAACTAATTAAGTTGTTTCATTGGAAAATGTTTAACAGACACATACTACCTTTGGGTAAGCTTTTTTGGTAAGGATAGTTTAGCAGCATGAATCAATTCAGTTGTTGTGATTTACCTTTTTCTTATCCCACATGACATTGCCTTCAAATTAATAAATTTGTAACACTCAATCTAGTAATCCTTTCAAATACATTGGATTAAAAGAGGAAAAAAATATCAGTGGCTCACTGAGTTCATTCTCTAGTTTGTCTGGCTAGTCCCCAAAGACAAAAAAATTCTTATCGGTGGAATAACGGGATATAAGGATAATACCAATACTCTGTGCTATTTCATTTAGCATTGCTGCCTGTTACTCTGAAAAATGGCCATATAAATGAGGAGGTCTGTTTACTAGGATTCACATGATTTGATTGAATGGCAGCTCTAGTCAATGTATGGTGTATGATAGTCATCAAAGAGCTTACGGTAGAGGAGATAATTTAACCTCTTTAGTCTCATACTGAGAGACTGGGAATATTTTTTTCACCTGGAGAATCTGAGAAATATGTGAATTTCCCAAGGCCTGCCAACTTACACTTGAGCCTGTTTTGAAAGTGAGATTCCAAAGAAAGTCAGTGGAAACCCAAGATAAATGAGGAAAAATCAAACATAATTTGGTTTCACCCACAGTTGCAGACAGCAACACCGTAAGGTGTGATTGGTTAGTGGAGGGGGAGGAAAGAAAGTCTTAAAGATTTCTGAAGGACCTGGGTCTGTCTTGATTCTACTTTTGGAGACAATTGCATAACTTCAGGGCTCCAAATACAACCACAGCTTGGTTGGGGTTTTTTTACTTTGTTTTGTTTTGGTTTTCTTTTTTTAGGGGTGGGATCGAGGGTTGGTGTTGGGTTTTTGTTTCTTTTTGTTCAGTTGGTTTTGTTTGGTTTTGGCTTAGTTGGGCTTTCTTGGTTACTCATGCTTTGAAACAAAATAACTTTCACTGTGGAAAGAATATAACAGATAAATTTGCACAAAGGAAAAAAAAACCTAAAACTTTCTTTTGTGCTGATTCATAAAAAAAGATGGTAAAAAAATGGCTACAATCTGAATTTATCCTATATTAATCTTAACCAATTAAGTGCAATAATTGCCCCAAACCCTGTTATTAGTAAAGACAGACCTATACCTACACAGGACAAATCAAGCAATTTGTCTCTCTCTGCTAATAACTGAGGGTGTTTAGGGAGAACAAATGGACACTCAAAATTAGATGTTTATTTTATTTTATCTTGTATTTTCATTGAATGTTCACTGTCTTTGCTAACAGTCAAAATAGATTCTCATGAGAAACCTGTGGTTGGTTCTTCATTGACTTGCTTAAAGTGGCCAGTTTGTACGTGCAGTGTTCATGTGTTTTGTCTCATAACAGGTTCTGAAGAAGAATTAAACCCTGTTTTGATGGCTTTGAAAAGGAGTGCAGATAGGAAAAAGCCTTCCAAAAGTCTAGAGGACATTCCATCAGCCACCTCAAGTGAGCACAAAGCTTGTGTGTGTCTCCCATGACCCCCAGTTTGGCTTAAATGTGTTCATGCTGGTCTTCCATACAGCCTTGCCAAGTCGTGGCTTTGTCTTTGTTTCTCAATAAGCTGTATGGAGGTTGCACTTTGGAACCAGATGCTTTTCTCATACAGTTTAATTTTCAGTTCTTGGTGTTAATTTTGAAACAAGGCTGGCTTGTGAAGCAGACATCTTCCAGAAATGCACTGTGTTGATCAGTGATTAACTGTTTCCTGGATAGTTTTTCAATTGTGAAAGTATTGGCAATTACCCAAAACAGTAATGAGCAACTACTGTCATTGCTTCCTGGCTGCTGGCTTAGGTCAAATTAGTAGACAGTAAAAGCATGAAGAACTCAGTTTAGTAATGGTTCACCTGTGTATTCTAGTAGTAAATATATCAAACGCACTTTAAGAGAATACAGTGAGATAACATTATACCTAAAATGAATTCCCAACTTCCCTCAGTAGCCTCCTTGGATTTCTTTTTTTTTAAAAATTATAATTCCTGTCTTTCTTCACCCTGCCCCTGTGTGTTTTCATGCTTATCTCATATCTACTGGGGAAGACACAGACTGAGCTTACATTTGTAAACTGAAGCATGGAGATGTAGATTTTGAAAGTTATTGGCAAGTTCTTCTTCTAATACTACTTATGCTACTGCTTGCTTCTAACCAGTTTCTAGGTTTTAGGTGTGCGCTAACAGTGTTGCAACAACATGCTGATAGAAACTGTCACCGTGAGGCCCCTGCTTGGATGTAGGCTTTGAGGCAGTGTGTGAAGTAAAAGTGTCTCTTGAATTTAACCATTCCCATGGCTCTGCTGGTTTGTTTGTGGTTTTGGTCCTCTTAATTCTGTCATTATCACTGCCATCCATTTTTTTCTGAGTAACAAAGTTTCTAACTGTGTTATTTTTTCCTGCACAGATAAAGAAAACATAAATAAACCAAAGGAAGAATTAATTCTTAGTGCTGAAGATGGTAAATATCTTTTGTGTCTGCATGGAAGTTTGTTGCTTTTTCAATGGCCTCTGTTTGCTAGTGAAGATTATTTTTTCTTTTTAAACCAAGAATTATATTGTGTTTTAGATTTGGTTAACCTCAGCATGGCTGGAAAGCTTTTGTAGAATTCCGTTGTGGAGTTTATTCTTCTTATGTCCTCCTGTACCTGTAGAAACTGTGCCACTTATCAGTGTATTTTCTTGGCCTTCAGTCATTCAGCCTATGGGTTACTGAAATCATAGGGAGCTTTGAACACAAGCTTAGTTGAAAGAAAGTCGCCTAAGTAAATATTGAATTTGTCTGTTTATCTGTTGCATTGTAAGATGCAAGTTGACTTTTGCTAGTGCAAAACACCCTTCAGAATACCTCAGTTGAAAAGGAACCTCTCTTAAGATCCCTGCCTTAGTCCTATAAAGTAGCATTATTCTAAGCAATAGATGAACTTCTAGATCAGCTAGTGCCGATATCCTCAGTCCATTAGTGTATTACAGATGCCTTACTGTCAAATTTTTCTATATACCTTTAGAAATTCCGAATCTAAGAAAAATAAAAAACAAACCTGCTCCAAGAACGTGTCAAAATAAACAGAATTGAAAACCATCAAATAATGCCGAGTGTGATGGAATATAGCACACAATTCTTTATTTACTGCACAGGAGTGCTACAGTTTTAAAAGAATAGTTGCCATTTTTTATTTCATGATTTAGATGCTTTAAAGCCTTTTGCATGCCAGTGGCCCATAGTATCAACAGGATAATCATAGCATATTAGGATACATACAACACCTGGTAAAGTAACAAGACTTAAGCACCGTCATGCACTCTGCTCACAAGTGGAGACCCCTACTGAAAGCCTGTTTGTCATTCAGTATAAATGTGTAGAGACTAACCTGAAAAGAGTAGGGGGAAATTTGAGTTAAATTTATTAAGATCGAAGTTATGAAAAAATGACACAGCCAAATTGACAGCTGTACAGGAAGAATAAGGCAAGTTCTCTTGAAAAGACTGTTCTTTTAGAACAGCGAAAAAACTGATTTTTTAGCTTGTACGCTTATATTACACTCATATTTTGTCATGATCCAGCTCCTCAAAGGAGAACAGCAATGCAAAACACAGAAACAGAATCATAGGATAGTTTAGGTTGGAGAAAACTTTTAGGATCATCAAATCCAACCATTAACTCAGCATGGGCAAGTTCACTACTGAGCCACGTCCCTAGTTCTGAATTTACATTTGCATAAACAGAAAGGCTCTATGATGCACCAAAATCAAACAGACCAAATGCCCATACAGGCCTAATACCTAAACCACTACTAACTATTGGAAGGAAAAAAACCCCACAAAGTTCATGGGGTCTGAGGAAGTAAAAAACCAACCAAACAAAAACAAATCAGAAAAAAATCCCACAGATAAAGTATATTCTTGCTATTTATAACCTTGCAAAACTGTGCTGCTGAATGACTGTTAATACTGCACTGAGCAGGTCCGAAACCTGATCAGCATCAAGCGAGGACTGAAAATGCAGCAGGAAGTGAGTAATAGGATTCTTCCAGCGATACTGGAGAGACTTTTCCTCTGATATCTGAACTAATACATGAACAATACTTTTTCATTTAACAACTAACAAGTTACACACCTGGACTAGATACTCACTCAGTGGGGCAACTGCATCTAATTGCATACTCACAATAACTGATCTGTTGAGCACTAGTTGAGTTTTGACATCAAAAGCTTTGCAAAAGTTTCACTCGCCTTGCAAACAATCTCACTGTGTGCAGTGTTTCGTTTTATGCAAAAAATACGTGCTCCTGTAGCTGGCTGTTTGTTGCCAAATAATTTTCTGTCCCATGATATTGATGCATCTCACAATGTGTATCCAGTTCATCTTTGTGTATCATTAAATGTAAGTGGGGTTAGAGCATGAAAAATTCTGAGGGTCATGAGCTTACTGCAAACGGGATTTTTGCAAGCCTAGCTTGTGCAATTAAGTTTTGTACAGTGAAAGAGCACAGAAGTGAACCGCAGTAGAGGTATGCAAATATGGAAGAGACAGAGTGCAAATAAGTGCATCATTAATAAGATAGGCATCTTGTAATTAAGTAAGAATACTTGCAACTTCCTTGGTCAGGTCTAGAATTTGCTTGATTTACACAAATTTGCCTATTGCAGTTAAATAGACTGAGTAAATAAAAGAACAGAGTTTGGCTTCTCTGCTGACTTCTTACTAGGAATCTTATGATGATTCTAATGTCAGTGATGATATGGTTAGTGCACATGTGTCCTTATCCTTGTTCTAGGAAGAAAATCTAGAAGGTAATCTGCAATGTTTTCTTCATCTCTTTTGATCAGAATTTGCTGTAGCACCCAGGCTACCTCATGTCAAGCAACATTTCTGGTCCTGTCAAAGTTTGTTGGTCACTGTTATAGAGGATGCCAAAGTAGATTATTCTTCCCAATGATAGCTTCTCTGAGTCCTGTGGGGGAAAAAACCCCCTTGCATCAAAGCTGGTTGTGCATGTGCATGTATTTCATCCAAAGTGGTTTGTTTCTAACTGTGTCCTGTTATGGAGTCTCACTGTTCCGATGTACAAACGTGTTTTTGAAGCCTTTTGAATTACTGCTTTTCAGTTTCCACAGTGCCTTCACAGCCTGATAAACTGTTTTCCAATCCTGAAAAACTCAAAGGACTGAGCAAGTCAGTACCATCATTCCTACAGGAAGAGGTAAGCTGCATCTCTGGAATGTTACAGTTTCAGGTACCCGACCATTAACTCTGTGCAAGTAAAATTTCAGAATTCCCAACTACATGCCGTGCCTGATTATTGTTATTATCATCATTGTGATGTGAACCTTGGAATAAGCTCTGAGGCCATATTCAAATCTCCTAAAATGGCGCTCAAGTTTGAAATTGATAAGCAATTTGAACTGTCTGGCCTATGATACCTATGATTCTCTATCACACAATCATAGAATGGTTTGGTTTGGAAGGGACCTTAAAGATCATCCAGTTCCAACCCCCTGCCATGGGCAGGGACACTTCCCACTAGACCAGGTTGCTCAGGACTCCATCCAGCCTGGCCTTGAACACTTCTAGGGATGGGTCAGCCACAACTTCTCTTGGCAACTTGTGCCAGTGCTTCACCACCCTTACAGTGAAAAATTTCTTCCTAATATCTTATCTAAACCTATCATCAGTTACTTTAAAGCCAATTCCCCCTTGTCTAATCACCATATATCCTTGCCCTGTAGGAGGACTTAGAATTTTTCTGTCTTTCAAAGGGTCCATGTAACCGGACTGATTATCCACATTGCTTAACTGTTACTTCACTCCCCGGATTTATTTTGTGCAGTCCCAAATAGCACTATCCATAACAATTTTCTCTCAAGAAGCCTTGCCCTAGGTAGGCTGGACATTATTCACTCCTTACCATTGACCTCTGAACTGAAGAACAATCCTGGTCTGCTTTTACTTAACGGTATAGACATAACAAGATTTTATAAGCAATTTGAAAAAGTCTTTATATGCTAAATGTTTATTTCTAGAAATAATTATTTTCTTAATGTGTGTGGAAATTGTTGTTTACTAATCTTGTATCTGCTATTAGAAGATCTATGACATCAGTTCAAAACTGTTTAAAGGAGCAGGGAGACCTTGTAAATTGTTCCTGGGTGGAATACAATAGGAAGATGAAGTTGTCTGTAACAGCTTGCGTAGCAAGGCACATGTGGGAAGGGAATCAATTCTTTAGTGCAGAGACAGCATTGAGATAGAATGGGGTTGTGAGTACATAACCTGATAATGACCAAGGAAACAAAAACTGCTATTCCCTCATGGAAAAGCAAAGCCCTGCTTGCCCTCTTGCAAGAAAGACTTTGCAAAAACCATTCACTGTACCCAGTGCTGTTCTATGAATGTTACCTTCCAGCCAGCTGCCCTTAATACAGAGGCACAGAACTGACAGCATTTACTATATAACAGAAAAGACTTGTAAAAGAACTGAGCATTATCAATGGTATACGTTATGCATGAGACAGTGACACAGAGAAGTTGAGTTTAATTCTCCTAATAAACTTAACTTTGTAATTTTTCATTGCTATTTGAGATATAAAACAAACAAACCCCCAAACCTAGTTGCATTGCTGCTTAAAAAAATCATCAGTGTAGGCTGCTCATCAGAAAAACTCCCTTTCAACTTTAAATGCATGACCTAATTCAAGAAATATTATTCATGTTGCGCTACAAGGGAATTTAAATTCAGGCTTCCACTGAGTCTCAATCTGCATTAAAATTCTGTTTGTTTGGTTTTGTTTTATTAAAATTTTCCTTGTGACTATAAAGAACGTACATAGACTTTCTTTCTGTGATGTTTTTGTAGAGTGATGACAGAGAGACAGATACAGCATCAGAAAGCAGTTATTCCTTTGGCAGAATCAAGAAGAGTCCCAGCTCTCTAACCAATCTTAGCAGCTCTTCTGGCATGGCCTCCTTATCCTCTGTATGTAAACCAAAGCATTATTTTAATGGCACTCTGCTTTTGCTAATTTCTCCAATATTGTTTTGGCTCTCTTCTCATTCCTCTTATCTTTCTTCCCTTGCTATCTCTATCTCCTTCTTTCCATTTCTGTTATATGAACATAATGTAATACCTTGCATGGAATTTCCTGAAGGAAATAAAGTAAAATTAAGTAGATTTCAAATTTTTTTTCTAGTAATATACTGGAGCTTGTTCAGGGCTATGAACAAAGAGATGGATTTTACCCTAAGAGCTTACACTTGTAGCTGAATATGAGGAATAATTCATACAGAACAAGCATTTAGAAATGGAGAAAGGGGAGAAAGATAAGTGAAAGCAGGAGATGTAATTGGTATATCAGGCATGCAGTTGAATCAGTCAACTAGCTAACCAAAAGTCATTGGTTTATGTGGACTTTGATTAAGAAAAACAGAATTTTAGGTAAAGATGTCCAAATAAAATATCTATCTATCTATCTATATATATACACACATCTTTCTTCTTCTCTGTATGTAGTATTTAATTTTTAGTGTTTTATTTAGTTACATATTTAGGCACATAATTCAGCCATATAGACTTTATCTACTAATCTTTTTGTTAGTTATTTAAGAAGGTCTGTTGTCCTAAACTCTTAGGCTCTGCATTCTGCAAGGAAGATCAGCTGAGGAGATGTAGAAGTAATATTTCAAGGATCTGAGCACAGGCAATCTTCACACCTACAGCATCCTATAATTCAATTTCTTCTATCTCAATGCAGTAAAACCATTCAAAGTTTTTTGTAAGAAACTTGACCTAACATCTTTGATTTCCAATTATCTTTCTTTCATTAATCTGCTTGCTGAGAAGCTTGTATGATAGTATCCATTACATTTTATTATTATATCTAAAGAAACACAGTTGATTTCTTTACTGGTTGAATCCTGAGCACAACCTCTACCCCAATCTTGAAGTATCTGGTGAAATGCAATGTCTGGAAAATATTTCTCCTCTTGTATGATGCAGGTGAGCGGCAGCCTAATGAGCATCTATAGTGCAGACTTTGGCAATGTTGATGTGAAGGGGAACATTCAGTTTGCCATTGATTATGTAGAACAGCTGAACGAGCTCCACATTTTTATTTGTCAGTGTAAAGACCTGGCAGTAGCAGATGTTAAGCGACAGCGTTCAGACCCGTAAGTACAAAGAATGTATTTATTTTCTAATGGAAGTTTTTCTTTTAACGTGGAAACGAAAACTGCTGGGTCTCTAAGCTGCTGGAGTAAACCACCCAAGAAATAAATAAGGAGGCTGTATTGTACTTTGTGGTTTTTTTTACTCTGTAGCAGGTTCTTTGTTACTTTGTAACTGGGAGGAAACACCAATTTAGTGTAGTCTTTTGGTCCAAAATACTCATCACTATTTACCTTCTGTGAGATAAAAATTAGGAGGAAAGCAAAGCAGGCACCAAACTTAAAAGAATATAAAGAAGTTTATTACTAGACCTAAAATAAAGAAAAAGAAAAGAGAGAAAAAATCATACCACACCTTCAGAACTCTTCTCCTCCCCCCACCTTTCTCCCTTCTTCCACTGACAATGTAAAAAGACAGCCCTTGAGATGTTCAGTCTGTTTACCACTTCCATAATAACCTTGTTCAGTCCATTTAGGCAGAGGAGTCTCTCTTGCTCTTGCTATGGAGGAATTATCACAACGAGACAGCAGCCTGGGTTGGTTCTCTGCTCGCATCATGTCAGAGTCCCTTCCCCCGACTTGCAGCTTTTCCCACAACTGCTTTCGAGGGTCCACTCTTGAGCTACTGGGGTGCAATTTTAAGGTTGAGCTGTTCAGAAGCAGAAGTTCTCTTCACCCATCTCTGGGAGCATTTCATCTCTAAGAACAGAGGCCCTTCTCCTTCCCTGGGAGCAAAGGGTCCTCCTCACCTTCATCTCTAGGACTATCTCTGGGAGCATCTTTAGGAACTGAGGTCTTCTCCTTTTCCATTTGGAGCAAAAGTCCTCATCGCTTCCATCTCTCCCTGTTCAAACTTCTCATTAAATTACAGCTGCTTCGGCATCTGCCTATCTCAGCGCAGGTGCTTTTGCTCACAAGTACAAGTTGAACGCTCCACCCCCCCATGAAATTACAACGGGTACTCTGATACATCATAGTCCATCACCACCATAGCTTTACAACAGATTTTCAGCTTTAAGCATCTCCTCTTTCTTCTCCCCCAGGTTTTCAGCTCTTCACAGCACTAAAAGGGTTAATCTCACCTAGGCCTTGCAGCTGGAATTTCGCTTATCGCTGTTGGTCACATGATCTTTTGCTGGGCATCGGTGCAGCTTCAGCTGAATCTTGGCCGCACTGGAGAGGGGGAGCCGGGCCTCTCCGGCTGCCCACAGCCCTTCTGTGGGGGGGTTCCACGGGTGGAGCAGGGCCCATCGGCTCCAGGATGGCCGTGGCCCGGCCCGAGCAGGGCCTGGGCCAGGCCTGCCAGCCCCCGCTCGGGCCCCGCAGCCACCTGTCCCACCACCGGAAACGAGAGAGAGCTCTGCCCCGGGTTTGTCTATTCTTAAGTGTGGATCAGAGAGGTGATCAAAATTTTAAGTGCCTTAAAAAATTGTCCATATTCAAACTGGCCAGGTGATAGGTTATGTTAGGTCACAGAGGAAGCTGTAAGCACCCCTTTGCAAGAACATCACTTCCGAGACTATGCTTTGCTAACCCATGACATACTCTGATTGAATATTTCCACTGTCGATATTACCATGTCCCACAGCCGTAGGGAGGAGGAGAGAAGATCCAGCAGGCAGGAATTGTGCAGCAAGATTGATTGATTTAATTATTTTACAAACTCTTTTATAGACTTTTTCTTCATAGTCTAATGGGACAAAGGATCAGCCACCCCTTGGGGGTGATTGGCTAAAATCCTAAAACATCCATTGTCAAAATATTTTTCTACTGTACCATAAACATAGTTCCACAAGGTCGCAGGTGTTCTGAGTTTACAGAACTCTGCAAATACCTTTGTGAGAGAGAAAAGTATCCCACGGTTTAGAAGAAGCAGGAAAATTCCATGATAACAGCATTTTTGTATCCACAATTGACTATAGAATTGCCATTATAAATTGGTGTATATGTATTAACATAGGAAATTCAAACCTTTAAGAATATTAAATTCTCCTTTAAAATGCCACTTTTCAGATGGTAAATGCTGCTTTGGTATGTTTTCAGTAGGATCAGCACCTATAAATATGATATTTGATCCTGCTACAATTATATATTCCGTATTTTTATGTGCCAAGGAGACATTTCAACAGACTTTCCCCTGGAGAAGGATATTATAAGAAAGTGATGATATTACCCATCACCACTGCTGTTCTATTTCTTAAATATATAAGCTGAATAGCAAACGTGTACTTAAGTGCATTTCTTTTACTGTGTAAGAAATATTTTTGTGTTTAGGAACATGAAGTTGGAGAGGGTCTGGATTTTCTTGGTTTTTGGTTTAACTCTTCTAACAAACCTGTCTAAATTTTAGGTATGTAAAGACCTACCTGCTTCCAGAAAAATACAGACTGGGCAAACGGAAGACCTCTGTCAAAAAGAAAACTTTTAATCCAGTCTATAATGAAATACTGCGGGTATTTATCAAACTATTACTAGATATAATATACTGTATGTGTGATGTGTGAGGAGCCTCAACTTTTAGGCTCAGGTCTAGATTGCACTCAAAAGAGACATTAGCATGAGAGGGATTGCTCTGCAGAGTTGGCTAAGTCCTTCCAGTGATAGGTTAACTCTGTGGTGATCTCTGGATTGAGATCACTGGTTGTTCTATACTTCTTGTAAACAAACACAAGCCATGTATGAGCTTAAATGACAGAAATAAAAAGTAAACAGCTGGGTTTTATTGTGGTTTGTTTGTTTGCTTTCTGAAATGCAGAAGTGGGCAGTTATGGATGTATAAATTACCCAGACACTTTTTTTCTAATCTTATCACTTTCAGACACAGCACTGGTAAAAATTCAGCTTGTTTTAATTTTTTTTTCTTACTTCTTCCTGGCAGTATAAAATTGAGAAGGATCTCCTAAAGAATCAAAGCCTCAATATCTCTGTCTGGCACAATGATACCTTTGGGAGGAATAGCTTCCTTGGTGAAGTGGAGTTGGATTTAGGAGCTTGGGATTGGAATGATCCATCCAATAAGCAGATCAACTGGTTTCCCCTCAAGCCAAGGGTAGGTTGTCTGTTTTTTCATTTTCTGCTGTGTAAGTGCAAAACCAAGACATTATTTAGGCTTGGTCTTGTGTGTTCTGTGAGTTTTGTGCTGATTATAATCATAAATACTTATGCACTGGAAAACAGAAATACAGTTCTGAGATGCCTTTTGGTCTAGCTAGCTATTACAGCAGGAAAAACTTTCTCACAGTCTAAGGAGTAGGAACTTCAAGGTATTTCTCATTATGTCATATTGCTGCAACAGAAATCTGAAGGCACTTGTTAACCAAATATGGAGTAAACCTTCTGAAAATAGGGAGCAAGTGCAGCACCACTTTAATATCCGATGTTTGGTTTAATTTCTTTTTTCATTTCAGACTTCAGCAATAACTCTTAAACTGGAAAACAGAGGGGAGATGAAACTAGCCCTCCAGTATGTCCCACATCCAATTGGAGGTAAACATTGCTGCTTTTCTTGGGTTTGTCAAGCCTTTGGGGGTTTTGTGTGGGGAGTTTTTTGTTTGTTTTGGTTGTTTTTTTTTTTTAATTAAAAAAACCCCCCTTGTTTAATGTTTGTCATTCACTTCAGACAGCTTCTTTCAACATAAAAGTAGATTTTCTGTTTTCTTTCTAAATGATTAAGTCACCCTGGTTGTGAATACAGTTAAGAACCCCAAAGACCATTTCGAGATATTTTTTTGTTTTTAATGTTACTGATGAAGAAATTACCTCATTGTTACAATCTAAGATTTGTAATACAATCTGTATGTGTAACAAAATTCTGTTTTCTCAATAGTTTTAGAGATTATAAATCATTAGGTAGGTGCTGTGGTGTGCTAAACAATGACAACACACTGAATTTCAAGCAATACTAGATGTAGGAAGTAGCAGCAAGTATTTAGATTGCCAAAATTTACAGCAGTCTGATCAGTTTGGTTTAATCTTGTCTGGCAACAGATAATGGACCAATCTGAGAGAGAAGCCACGTCAGGTCTTTAATCCAGACAGCCAGTCAGTCAGTAAGAATCAAATATACTAAGAGCATAAAGGAGCTTCTTTGAAAGTACAAGCAACAATAAATGCTAACATCACATAGGCTGATGACAAGCTGATCTGTTTATCTAGGAGTCTTGGGAAGAGAAGACCAGTAGCATGTGTTCGCTTAGTTGTAACAGAAGAAAGGTCACTGTAGGAATGCAGACATGATGTGATCTTGCAGTACTTTGATGGGATGAAGATTTCAACTTCCAGAGTACAGAGAACAATGTTGAATTAAGATGTGAGATAACAAGTCTAGGCTGAATATCACCTCCACAAATGGGCAAGAACTGTTGCATCAGAGAAAATACCTTTAAAAGGCATCTGCTTAAGCAGATGTTTTATTTTTACAGGAAGAAAGACTCTATCTACTGGTGAGGTCCACATCTGGGTGAAGGAATGCCATAACCTCCCTCTTCTGAGAGGCAATAAGCTCAACTCCTTTATTAAGTGGTAAGAATTGTGGTTGAAGTCATCAAACATGGTGGCCTAATAATGCACCATTGTGCTTTCTAATTGTATCTTCTTTTTCTACATTCATACTAAAAGAACACTGAATTGTTTTCTGATTCTCCTTTATTGTAGTGCAAATTATCCTGCATAGTTGACAACTTCCAGATGCTAAGTATGTACCACCAAGTAAAACTTACTGGGAGAGTTTCCTGTGTCATTACAACACTTTGGTTTTGTCTCTCAGTCATTTGGTGGAAGGACTAGTCAAACTGTTCTGGCTTTTATTCACAGTTAAGCAAAGCATGTTTGTGCGAGAACATGGTTTAGCTTAGCACATTTTGGGAGGAGACGGAAGAGTGAAATAGTTGAATACTGTGAATACATAGTTGTATTTCTTCCCCCTTCCTTTCCATCTACAGACTAAAAATGTGAAGAGATAAGAATAACAAGATGGCTGGGGAGATCTCTGGCAGCAACAAAATGTTTCAGTGTCATCAGTAATAACACAGCAAATAAACTCACTTGTGCCTCTTCCCCACCTGGCTTGCCCTTCCATCCTCTGAAGCGTAAGGGTGGATACCTGCTGCCAGTATGTCCTGTAAGGGGCTGAGAATATGACCCTTCACCCCATCTCTGTAAAGCACCTTATCTTCAGTCATATTTTAATATACAAAGCACTGTGTTAATCAGGAGTTTTTGCCTTTTCAGTGGGTTTAATGCAGGCTGTGCTGTGTAAGTGCAAACTAACAGTGCTTTTCTCTCTGAAGTACCATTCTTCCAGACACCAGCAGAAAAAGTCGCCAGAAAACAAGGACAGTTGCAAAAACTACAAACCCAGTATTCAACCACACCATGGTCTATGATGGCTTTAGACCAGAAGATTTAAAAGAAGCCTGCATAGAACTCACAGTCTGGGATCACAACAAACTAGCAAACCACTTTTTGGGAGGCATCCGGATAGGCCTTGGAACAGGTACTGGACAATTACCACACTAATACTTAATTTACAAAGTAATCTTTCCTTTTTTTTTTTTTTTTCCCCCCGCCCTTTTCCATTTCTTCTCTTCTCTTTCAGTCTTTCTTTTCTGCTTACTGAAGTGTTTCACTCAGTAAGGCACCTATTCTTCAGAACAGATCTGGAGATGTAAATAATAGTAGTGCTAGGAGGGTTAGGATGGCTGAAAAGAAGAAATATTAGAAATAAATCTTTGCCTGGCCATACATTGTACCTGGTACTGTTTCAAGTACAAGAATATGCTATTCCTGCTCTTGTAATCTGATAATGTTTTACAAACTTACTCATTCAAAAAATATAGCAGACGGTGGAAATAAAAGGACAGATCAGGAATGCAGGATAAGATTTGAAGATATTGAATAGGAAAAATTATAAATGCAAGCAAGTTTTTAGCATAAGGGCACTATAAGGTGTGCAGATATAATAACAGGAAAAACATACAATTCTTCTATTTGTCCCTTTCATTCTGCTCTCTGATCTGAGGGGAGGATGTGTTTGGAGTTGTCTCAGGAAATACAATGTAAAAATTATTTTTCACAAATTAACTTCTTGCATGGTTCACCAGAATAACCTAAGTTACAAATTAGAACAGTGAATCTCAATTTGCATTTCAGTGCAAAATCAGTACCCTGTTTTATTGTTAAACCTTCTGAGATGAATGGGCAATTGACATCCTTTTCCTTGGGATTGTGACAAAAAGCCCAAGGACAAAAAGGAAAAAATCTGGGGAAATATGATGAAATTTGTGTGAAAATGTTGTTAATTGTATTTGACAGACAGGCAAATTTGATTGTCTGTGCTTAACTCTGCAGCATATTAAATAATTTTTCTCTTAAAACTGGTATTTTTCTAGGCAAAAGCTATGGAACTAGAGTAGACTGGATGGATTCTACTTCAGATGAAACTGCCCTTTGGGAGAAGATGATGAACTCTCCAAACACCTGGATAGAAGATACACTACCTCTCAGGATGCTTATGGTTGCAAAATTGACAAAATAGGGGAGCTTTTTAATTGTTAGCGTCAAAAAGAAACCTTGGGAATGAAACTGAAAGCATGGGGGTGGAACTTGGAAGAGGGACACAGTAGCTTTTTGACAGTTTCTTCTCTGTTACTCTTCTAGATTTCTGCTGTCAAATGTCACTTTGTATTTCAAATTAAACATCTGCTTGCAGATCATTATGTAAATTCAAGGGACTTTAAAATTTCTTAGTGACTGAAAACAACTTCAAGAAAGAAGGTGCTTACAGAACTCAGAGGTAGCTGTGATATCTGGATGACTGCGTTGTCTAACTGAAGCATTGCTGATCCCTTAAATGATACAAATAACCAGCAGAACTATAAGAACAAATCAACTGTTTCCGTGCATTGCTAGAATTGTTCATGAAGTCTTACTGATAAGACAGCAACATTAGTGTTAAAGCTTGTTAGTATGCGTTTGTATCCTCATTATGCCATGTTAGATCTCACCAGCACGGAATATGGGCATGAAGAATTTAGTGTTTTGAAAGTTCCTCTAGTTGCAATTGTACATTTCTAGGACATGAAAGTTACATGATATGAAGTGGCACTGCCGATGTCCTATTCTACAAGGTGCAGAGGACTTAGTTCCAATGTACTGTAAAAAATCAGGGTTTGCTTTATATTTGTGTTCATCATCTTGCTAGCACACAATACTTCGTTTTAAGTGCTGAAGATGTAAAGATGAAACTTTTTTTTTATTCTAGTGCTACTCTAAATGATCTAAATGTGCCAATTTTAGTGATAACAAGTATTTTGGGTATTTATTCTCCAAAGTGCATTTGTTTGTACCCGTATCCATTAGCTTGGTTTTTTTTGCAAGAAGTCAACTTACCTGTGCTTCAGCGCCACCGTTAGGAGTCTGATGGGACTGTGGTGGGCTTGGCTTAGTTTAGAGCCATAGGAAATAAAACTGGAGTTTGAAACTTGTAGAAATGCATGCTACCAGTAGATAAATACATAAAATTCAAAATATGTTCCTTTTGTTTTTTTAAAAATAAAAGCAGCCTATTAAAACTAAATAGGAATTCTATGTTTATTAAATGCCAGTGGCTTACGTTAGCCATTCAGCATGCAATGTAACAAAATGCAGACAGAAAACATTTTTGAAAGTAAGTGAACACTTATTTACTCCAGTTAAGTCTAAAAGCTGGTGGAATCTTTCACTTCAGTTAGAGTAGAGGGGAGAAGGGAGCTCTTCACAGCTCCAACCCAATTCCTTGATTTAATCATAGAAATTTAAATGCTACTTGGTATTTTATTATACACTATGAATGGAAAAAAAAGGAAAGATGCTATTCAACCTGCCAGGGAACCCACTTTCTCTCTCATCAACCAGTCCATCTGTGGAGTTTACGAATGTCAAAAGCAGTTTGCCAGTCTTTGATATCTTACTGCTTCAAGTGTTTTGTATGAGATCGGTAACTGTTACATCTTCCACTTTGCCAGACATATACAAAACACTTTTTGACTAGGGAACATGTGCACATGACACTTCAGAACAATGTATTTTTACCAAAATGGTACAGCTGCTGCTTTGATTCTACATTCTTGAAGCGCCACTCCTGAAAGGATGGTGATTCTGAAAAAGAAGAGGCACCTAATTTATTTGTATTCACTCCCTATATGAATTAATTTTTCACCTGAAAACATAGGTTGCTGTGAACATGACCAACAGTTTCCCAGGATTAATGTTTTTGTTGCAATTGTATCTCCTGTGAATATATTGCTCAAATATATTGCTAAGTCAAAACAGCTTTGGGTTCAATTTTAGGGATGGGTTCTTAAGGCTCCAGATTCGCAGGCAAGTGTCCTGTAATATGCTGTGTTCTCTACAAAATTTTAATACTTAAACTTCACTGCTTTCACAAAAAAATATTTGGTTTGTGACAGTGGCAATCTCCTTGTCTTCTCATCAAGGAGAACACATTCTGTATCTTGCTATTCTTTTAACCCTCGTAGAGACTACACAGAATTTTTTTGGTATCTCAAAAGACACTGAGTACCATTACAGTAATAGAACAAACCTCAAATTTTGAAAAGCTACCTGAACATGAATGCAAGATTTACTTGGACATTGCACTTGTAATTAACTAGTTTGATTAACTAATGACACAGGAGTACTATGTACTCATCTAGGTTAATCAAGAAACTGAACCAAGTAACAAAAACTGTCCGTTAAGTACGTAAGTTCCTCCCCAGTTTTTAATACCTTTTATTTCATCGTGTGCAGAATTCCTAACTTCAGTAGTATGATAATATGCTGATAGAGAAATGTGAGTTGGGAAGCTGATTAAGACAAAAAGTTTCAAGAAACTTGTTACTTGGCTCTCAAGTCAAAGGCAAAGCCTTTAGTCATCCATAACCAAAATTTTAAAGGTGCATAATTAGCTACTCATTAAAGGACAGTTTGATAAATTAACAGCTATGCTTTGTCATAAAGGTGAACTGGAATTAAGAATCAAAGCAGCCACACTCCTAGGATATCTTTATGTATATTCATTCTTGTCTGGAGAAACACAACAGTTCCTCTTTTCTCCTTCATGCTAAAAGTTCATCTTTGCTTTAGCCCATAATTTATTTTCTTTTAGTACATGTGTGTATATGCATGTATATATCTTCCAAATGACACTATTTTCACTTGCTATAAACCAGGCTTCAAAGTCCCAGTTCTCCTTTTGTGCTCTGTGTTCAGAAACCTCCCATCTCTGCAAGTAAGGCTGCAAACCTTGAGCTGGTGCAGCAACTCCCATTGCTTTGATTTTACCCATTTTGAAATGCGTACTGTTCCCTCTTTCTCTTGTCTGCTTCATGTCTGTTACCCATAGCACTCTCTTATTTCTCCTTTGTATCCTTTTCCAGAGGATTCAGCAAAATCTGCACTGAGTTTTTTTTCTTCCAGTTGCACTTATTTTTCCCTTCCCTATCCTATCTGCCAGACTTTTATTAGCTGCTGAATAAAGTAGTAAGTTGCTCAGGGCAAGGTGTATCTTTATTTTCCATGGACCTTCAGCATGTTCTGAGGTCAGAGTCTGCTACTCTGATCTCCTCTGGCATGTGCAGGGCATAAGCCGAGAATGAGGAGTTCTTCAAGCTTGTGGAAATTCTCTTTCCTTTTCCAAATCTGCATTCTTTTGAGAATGTCAGCAATGTTTGTTTGCTAAGAAACATTGCCAGCTCTTTCAGCCACCCTGGTGGGGCTGGACTGGCTCCAACCAGCTTGGATGAGGTCATGAGCTCTGGGATGACTGGATTCAGCATCTTACCTCTATGGAAACAGAACCTCACAATAGGAGAGACAACAAACAGACAGGAGAAAGAAAACACCTGGTAAGAAAATAGTTCCTCTTCTTAAGCCCTGCTCTTCATTTTATTTCCACTGGATGGCCTGAACCTTTCAGTCCTTCCCCCTCTGCTCCATCATTTGCAGAGGATCTAAGGTAGCAACAGCAGTGAGTGCAGGACAGCAGAGGTGGAGCTGGTGTCTGAACTGCAGTCGCTACTACACAGCTCTGAAATTCTTCGTGCTCCACAGGTGTTTATTCATTTTTGTTGTACATTCTCTTTCATCCTTACTTTAAGCTGGCTCCTTCCCACATCCTATCTTTACCTCCAGTCAAAACTCAGGAATTCACAAAACCTGATTATCAGCATTCTGTTTCATGTCTGTTTCAGGTCTGCATCCAAATGAAAAACTTGTAGATGAGCTGTAGGCTAATTTTTCAAATGTCTGGGTAGCATGCTTTGTGATTCAGCACTAACAATCATTTGCTGCATATGTAATATAAATGCTTTCCTTATTTTCACATGAAGAACCAGATTTTTAAAATTACATGCCTAAAATAATCCAGCAGATCAGTGTGAAAACTCAGATGAGGAACTGTTTTTTCAGGCACAGAGGCTTTGTATCACAGGGTATTCACTAATTATTAACATTGCATAGATCTTTTATTTGATTCATAAATCTCTAAGCATGGCATCAGGCTATTCAGTTATTTTTAACAAGCAATGTACTATCATAGAAATCTTGTAAATCAATTAGAAGTTTGACGTAACCCTCTGTGTTTTATTTTCAGTTACAATACAGAGCTGTAGGAGAAAATAAAGGCGGAGGAAAAGGATTGCGTAAGGAATTATTTACAGCTTTATCACTTACAAGCTTTTTACCTAAATATAATAGTAGTTCTTGTAGCTACAACAGCAGTGCCCTGAGAACGAATAATTAGCAAAGCTAGTCATCAGCAATTGAATAGGCTTGCATAAATACTAAGCCCACATTCTTTGCTTTTGCTCACAGAGTCTGGCATCCTTGAGTCTCAGTCTGCCTGACTGAACCAGAGGAGGGAGAGAGCAGCAGGCCTGTGAGGCTGCTGGCTGACATTGGTTTTGGGAGGCCCTGTTCACCCACATCAGTTTCTCTGGACTTCCAGCTTATGGCAGCAGTGTTGGCCACACAACCACTGGGCACTGTTTAGTTATGCTGAGTGTCACTAACAGAAGCAGCCAGTATACAATTTTGTCTTGTCTTTACATGAGACAGGCTCCATGGCTCAGGAGACAGGAGCAGGGATGACCAACTCCACAGGTGATCTAGAGACAGGCAAAGACATGGAAGATCTGACAAAAGGCCTGGAGGAACTCTGTGAGAGCTCTAAGGAGAGGAGTGAGGAGGCACTGCTGCTTTCACACCTAGAACAGCATCATCATCATCTTATCTCTATGCTGAAGAAGAAAGAGGGTGACACACATGAACGCTGCAGAGACCTGGAGCAGCTCAATATGGAGCTGGAGAAACTGAGGGCAGAGGATGCTGTGAAAATTAAAACTCAGACCCAGCGTATTCAGAATTTGGAGGAGCGCTTCATGGATCTGGCCAAAAACCATGAAAAGATGATCCAGTTCAAAAATGAACACAAGAAACGGCACATGCAGCTGTGGGAGGAGAACAGGCGCCTGTGGCAAGACAGGGAAGCACTCTTCAGCCAGGCTGTGAGGGAGAAGGAAGATGAAGTGCTCCGGCTGGCTGCCCAGGCCAGGAAGCTCTCGCAGCAGTTATGCTCTTTGCAGGAGAAATATGCTTATGAGAGTCACAGAGCCCAGGAGCGAGAGAAGGAGCTGCTGGAAGCTCAGAGCCAGCAAGCAGGTGCCTATGCCCGAGAGGTGGATTCACTAAAGAAGCAGCTTCAACTCCTACAGGAGAGGAACCAACAAGCTGCTGCAAGGGCTGAGCAGGCAGAAAGTCAGCAGAGGGCTCAGGGCAGCGAGCTGCAAACCAAGCTGGAGAGGGCACATGAAGAGAAAGAGCAGCTACTGAACCTGGCTATGGAGAGGGGCAAAGCTCTGCAAGATAAAGAACAGGTGATCCAGAAGCTGGAGGAGAAGCTGGAGACTGTGGAAGAAGCCATGAAGAGAGCAGGAAGGTGCCTCAAAAAAGAGGCAGCAGCAGTTGACAAAGATCTGAAGGTTCGAGAGCTCCAAGGACAGCTAGAATGCAGCAAGCAGGCATACAATGACCTCTTGCTGCGGTTCGATGCTTACGGAAAGCACAGTATGGATTTGCTGACCAAAGAGAGAGCTCCGAATGTCAAACTCCGTCACTTTGTTGCATAACTGCAGTTTGCTCCCCTCACTACAGGTGCCTCTATGGTAACATACCACTGCATTTTATTCCTTTCCATGGGATCATCATTTCTTTATACAGTCCTGGCCAGCTTAAACCCTACTCCAAGGACAGTTCTGTAGCCTTTTTGTCATTACACTTTCATGAAAGTAAATCACTACACTCTTAAATCTGAACATGGATCATTGAACCAGTCAAACCTGTGACATGAATGATTAGAGTGGAAAACATAAAATATGAATTTGATTTATTTAGTGCTAACCTCTGCTGAATCATAGGTTTTCATTTTCTTATTGTTAAAACCAATTTATTTTTCAAGATGGCTACAAGCTCAAACCCTTAGCCTTTTGTATTTGATTCCACTTTGAAGTTCAACAGAGGATGGACACGTTAAGAGGCTCTGAGGCTCCAAGAAAGAAATCCTACCTTGCAATGTCTCTGCAATTCTCTAAATTCAGGAACTTAACAGGTAATCCAATAGTATCATACAACAGCTGATGCTCAAGCAAAATACTGTTTATCATTTTCTAGCAGTCTTATAGATTTCTGCAGTCATTTAAACCTTATTTAAGGCCATAGCATTACTTATATCCCCATTCAGCTCAGAATAAGTTGTCAAGTCTTGGGTGATTTTAATAATATTTGGAACAGGATGATGTTCTGGATGTTCCACCAGGGTTTTTTTCTTGTTTTTAGTTGTTTTCTGCAGAGAAATATTAGTGATACACTCTTCCATTTTGTGCATGTCAGGCAGTTTTTGACAAAAAGAAAAATCTTTCCTGTCAGCACTGTGGGATACAGAGACCTTCCACTCTCTCTTGCCTGTCGCCTAGGCAAGAAGGAAATTTTTTGCTGCTGAGTTTCACCTCCTGCTGTTTAAGTCTCCAACAAGAAAAACCCCAATAAAACAACCACCATGATGATCCAAACAGCATTCCCCACCTGGGCTGTAGGCAGCTGCCTCCAGAGTACCCCAAGTTCTTTGCCACATGCATATGCCTTGGGATGACTCAAGAATTTAGATAACGGATTGAGTATCTCTTGGTTCTGAGCATGTACAAGCCACAGCATGTTGCCAAACTTGGTATCTGCAGAGCTCATTTACAGAAATGACCGGAAGCAGCAGGTCTGGAGGCCAGTGACCAGTTCATCTCAAGGACTGGCTTGACCATATGTGGTTTCTGGCTCTCACACAGGTTTCCCAGAGGAGCTGTGGATGTGCCCCATTCCTGGAAGTGTTCAGTGTGAGGTTGATGGGGCTCTGAGCAACCTGGTCTAGTGAAAGGTTTACCTGCTCAAGGCAGGGGGGTTGGAACTAGGTGATTTTTAGGGTCCCTTTCAACCCAAACCATTCTCTGATTCTGTGATTCTGACTCTACATAAGCAGCAGCTGCCAGCAGCCTTGTCTTCCAAACTTCTCTGGACTGTCCTTGAGCCCATGCAAAGCCAGGTGAGAAGTATTGCTCTGCTATCTGCTGTGTGATGAACCACAGCATTTCTTCTGATCCTGGCTCCTCCAAGTGTCATTACATATGTGTTTTATGGACCACATTCTCCTACCTTTTAACCATACTGCCATACTCCGACGTGCACAGCCCACATGCACATTTAGTTAATCTCAATGCTGGCAGCTACAGTGTAAATGCCAACTGCCTCACGTTACACACTATGCCCTTAGTCTGAGGAAGGAGGAGCACCATTATCCCTCTGATCACTGCAAGAGACCCTGGAACCAGGTGCCTAAGCGCTCTAAATCTGGGCAGAGGACACCCACTCGCTGTGTGACAGAACAGCCCCACAAGCCTCTGGCCCAGCCCCAGCCACAGGGTCTGGTGGGAAAGACCCCAACTTCTACACTCCTCAGGGACATCCCCCTTCCCACCCCTTGGCAATGTCTTTATGTGGGAGATCTTCACCCCTACTCCCTCACACGTACCCCTGTCACTGGCCCCATTTCTTCCTTCACCCCCCCATCACACACACCCACCCCTCCTGTACACCCACATTTCCTACACACCTCTCATCACCCCAACCACACACGTCTCCCCTCACACCCCCACCCTCCCACACCAGTCACCCTGCTGTCCACAAAAATCCTATTTGTTACCTGGTGTACAACAAGCCAATAATTACACATGTGAGAGAGACATTGATTATTTATTTCAGAGTTGCACAAGCCTGCATGCTTGGTGGTATTCCACAAATCAAACAAACCAATTATCAAAACATTTTACTATTTATACATTTTCGCAAACAAGGGAATTGGTGTTACAAGCTACGAGTTACCTGGTTCACTCATTAATTAGTATTCTATCGGTTAATGATTCACTCGCCTCTCATGCTAAGTAGTCTGCATGATCAATCTTTCTCTTTTTTGGGGTGGGTGGTCTGTGAGTTGGTGGTTGGGATCTCCCCGTGCTGGAATTCTATTTTACCCAGTCAGAGCTGATTTAACACAGTTCCCGAGTTGGGTTTATTAGTTTCTCCCTTATCTTGGGAGTTCTGCCAGATGTCCTTGTGGCCTGTAAATTCTGCATTCTTTGTGTCCACTATCAGTGGTACATCCTTCTTCCCAAGCTATGTCAGCCTCCCCCTAGGTCTGAGATCACTGAAACATGTGGAACCCTAAACCTTAACAAGCCAATTCTGCTGACAATTAATTTGTCTCTCTAACACCTGGAGATCCCTTAGAGCTTGTTGGCTGTTCTCTGTTTCACGGATTAAATCTCCCTTCTCGTTGATTAGGCTTGAAAAGATACAAAGATCAAACGACATGCTCTCCCAAGAAAATGTTTACCTATTCCGCATTCGGTAACAGTTGCCCCCTTCCCACATTCCCAGACGCCGCTTTCCCGCGCGCGGGCGCACTCGAGAGGCGCTTCCACCCTCCCGCCCCCCCCGCACCGCTTCCCGACAGGCCCCGCGGCGGGAGCGCCGGGCCGCAGCCTCGCGCCGCCCGCTCCCCTCCGGCTCCGTCCCGTCCCGCCGGGCCCTTCTGCCGCTCCCGCCATGCGCCACAGCCTCACGCAGCTGCTGGCGGCCTCGGCCGGCGGGGCCAGCCCCTCGGGCGCCGTCTGGCCGCTGGCCGGAGCGGGACAGGCCCCGAGAGGGCGGGATGGCGGCGGGGAAGGGGACCCGGGCCCCGCGCGGCCCAAACCGCAGCCGCCGCCGCGGCGGGAGCCCCCGGGCGCCTCGGAGCCCCGGCGGCAGGAGAAGGAGGCCGAGGCGCCCGGCAGCCCGCTGGAAGTGTGGGAGCAAGAGGACTGGTTCCCGGGGCTGGAGCTGGGAGACCTGCTGGAGGCAGCCCGGCCGGACTGGGACCTGGACGCGGAGCTGAGCGGCTGCTTCTGTGGGGACCCGGAACCGCTGCCCTCGCCGGGCCAGGGCCCGCGGCCGGCGGCGCCCGGGCGGAGGAGCGGCGGGGCCGGGAGTCGGCTGAAGGCGGCGGCGGCGGCGCGATTGAACCGGCTGAAGAAGAAGCAGTATGTGCTGGGGCTGGAAAGCCGCCTGCAGGGCCTGGCTGCCGAGAACCGGCAGCTGCGGGACCGCAACCGTGGCCTGAGCCGCCGCCTGCGAGAGCTGGAGCGGGAGAGCAGCTACCTGCGGGCTGTGCTGGCGAACCAGAGCGCGCTGGGGCAGCTCCTGAGCCGCCTGGCCGGGACCCGCGCCGGCGGGCTACAGCTCAGCACCAGCCTCTTCAGGGACACGGGCAGCCCCCGCCACCAGCACCTCCAGCCCGCCGGCGAGAGCAGCGACCACGACTACGCCCTGCCCAGCTCCCGGCCCCGCGGCCTGGAGGAGGCGGCGGTGGTGACTGAGACGGAGGAGGAGTGGGCGGCCCCCGGCGGGATCTGCCTGCACGTGGACCGGGATCAGGTGTCGGTGGAGTTCTGCTCCATCTGTGCTCGGCGGGCAGCGGCCTCCTTCAAAATGTAGGGTCAAGTACCTGCTGCAAGTACTCGTGGGGTTCTCACCCCTAAGGGCCTCGCGTCGCGGCGGAGGAAGCAGGCGATGGTGCGGAGGAAAAGAATCCATACAGTGGTGATGGGGTGGTATTGGGGAGATGCAAAGGAGGGGAACCTGGCGCTTACTTAAGTGGCCAGGGTTAACAAAAAAATTCTCTCGAACGGCACGTTGGGAGCCAGACGATGGCCTTGGTTCAAGGTCCTGTAAATCTGGCGTGTGGACGGTAGTGGTGTGAGCCTGTTTGGCGATGGGAGTCGCGCAGAGCTGTGTGCAGCAGTGCGACAGTGGTCGTGCAGACTGACACGCGCGTGGTGCACACGCGGAGGTGCCGCCAGAGCCCGTTCGCAGCACTTGGGTGAAAAGATCATGCCGACCTGATGCATGAAGGTGTGCTCGGCTCCACTTCGCAGTAAAGATAATGCTGACTACCCGGTCTTGAGTCAGATAATGTCTAGCCTTCTTATCCTGAGGAGCCGAAAATGCTTGCTTAGAAAACCAAACACAAACTCCATTATGACATCGTCACTGGACAGACTTAAGAAAATAGTAGTGATCGGCAAAAGAAAGCATGCATATAAAATTGTACTGCATCTCAGTTATACATTACTATTAAAACCTCTCTGACAGTTTCTCTTTTAGGTGGTTGCCCTGCCAGGCTCCGTTGTGTAGGGGTTAAAGAACAGTCGTTTTCCACCTCGCAACCTGGTAAGGATCAATATATTCCCATAATGTGGTATCAGACAGCTTGCTTTGCTTATCCCAGTCTCTTGTAAATGACTGGTTCAGAAAATTATTTCTCTGGTCCTTGGCCTACTCTGCCAAAATGTTTCTAGCTCTGGATGACAACTAATAGTAGAGGTTACAATCACATCTCTCATTAGCTGTTTTCCTCTTTTCGTTTTTGTAACAAATACACTGGCTACATAGTAGCTACATAGCAACCAATGCAGGAGGTAGTTTTGAATTTAAAAAAAAAATGCTCATGCCACTTGAAATAGAAATTTCCTATTAAACCGCATATCTGATGAGCTGAAAAGGGAAAATATGCTAATAAGGGGGACGTGACATTTATAGCCTTTTAATACAGGGGACTGTCCCAAAAGTCTTAAGTAAATTGCTTTTTGAATGAAAAGAAGGAATTTGTGACCTGTTGGTTTAAAATGCTGTGTAGTGTTAGGGATGCACAGTACCTTTCAAAAGCCCTTCTCTAGCTTGCTCTAATTCATGATGCAGTTTGACCTGATGAAACAGAACCTGAGCACTGGTTAAATCTCTATAGAGGAGTCACTCTTGCATGGACCTCTAACGAGAGTTAGGTTTGAAGAATCAGTACATCCAAGTAACTCATTACCTTCCCATAAGCAAATCTCTGTGCCCATGCACACTGAAGTTCCTATGTTACTTCAGAGTAGCTTTAAATTTTAAAAATATTGCATGTATACGCATGTGCTTAATTCTACTGTAGAGTTCTTAATTTAGCCTCTTAGAGTATCCAGAAATCTATAACCTGATATAATTAAGCACAGTTTGGAGATGAGCAAATATGTATCTTGAGGCTAATGATTTGAAAAATGCTCCATAATTGCTCCTGAGATAGGAGGAAAAATAGTTTGACAAACAGTGTGTGTTTTCTTGTACTAGTCAGTGTTTCTCCCAATCACAGAAGATGAGTGGGTTCTTTTTTCAGTTGTATTATAATGTTTAAGTTGTTTAAATGTATGTCAGTTGGGGGAAGAAGGATTGTGAAAATGATAATATGTAAAGTGAGGTTTCACAAAGAATACTTTCTAAAACAGTTTCATTTATTAACTTCTTAAAAAAAAAAAGATGCTATTTAGTGTTTCTGAAGTCTTGTGTCTTAAAGCCTTAAATTTTGTGTTTAAGGCTAAGTAGGTGAAAGCATTTTCTCCCAGTCATTTGCTTTATTGGTGCTAGACCCTGTCACGTGTTCATCATGAGTTTGATTTTTCTTTGTGAAACATCACTGTGTGATAAAGTATATGTGTATTTAGCATCCTTGTTTTTCTTTATGCTAAAGTGGATTCAGCTGTGTTGGGGCAGAAGAGACGGGACCAGCTGCTGGCCACATTTCCTGCTTTATTTTAAAAGGTAGTATAAGAAATGAGAATAAAGAGGTAACAGGGCTTTTGCTGTCTTTGGTTAAAAAAAAAAAAAGTTGAATGCTGGGATTATTTACTGTTATCCAAGATGATTTTTTTTTACAAGGCAATATTCTATATCAAACAGGTTTTACTCCACTGTATGCAGAATTCCATCTGTTCAGGGGATATTGCCAGCACAAAAGAGACTTAGTGGGATATGTGTGACCTTACACCTCTGTGGTGGCATCAACAGGGCTGTTCAGTTTCAGTCTTAACTTGGGTAACTCTGCTGTAACTGATGGGTTATACCAGCGCACAGGCGTCAGAGTTAACCACCAGGACCTGCACTGACTGATATGCAAAATGGAAATAATTTAGATTTAACCTAATCTCAACCTGCCTAGCTCAGATTTCATGAGCATGCTTTATTTTGCAGTTCAACGTGCTTGAGAAAAAGAGAAACACTAATGTAGCGATTATGGGATGTTCCAGTGGCATTTTTACGGTTACTTCAGTGTAGGAGTGTTTTTTAAGTTAATTTAAATATGCATTTTTTCTTGTCGAATCACTGCTGAATGGCAGGGTCAGGGACAGTTCTTCTGGCCTCTGCTGTGAACCTGCACAATGCTCTTGTCATGACACGACCTGTGGCTGTGTCTGAGAGCAGCTGATTTTCTGACATGCAAAATGATGTATTGTGGTACAAGAGCAAGGTCAAGTCCCAAGAAAGTCAGTGGCTGCAGGCATTTCTAGTGCCTACTGAATCATATTTAAACCAAATAGAGGGGAGGAAGTTATTTGAAACTCTAACCGACTGTACTATCTGTATGGTGTATTATTAATGTAGCTTTTTGAAGTGAAAGCCTTGAAATGACATAACTTAATACTTGAAAATATATTGTAAATGTTTCTTTGTAATTATGTGCCATTCAGATAAGAATACAATATCATAATAAAATCAGACTTGTTGATCTTTCAGTTTATGGGCTCAAATGTTTTTTCAACTTTTTCTGATCATTAATGTCTTGGTTCATTAAACAAAATGGGAAAACGGGAAAATGTTGTTGCTGCTATCTCTGGGTCATCAACTGGAAAACAAGAGAAAATGGATCAGGGTATGCAGGAGAAATGTTCTTGTTCATCTGTCTTTAAAGGTAATTTTGTGGTGAGGAAAACATGAAGGTGTTATTCCTTGAAACTTCTGAGAATCAGCACTTCTTGTATTTCACAGTTGTTCTTAATTTTTTATTAATATGGATACGTTTGATCAATATACCATGGAGGAGTAAAATACTTACATAAACCCTTCTGTGGTCTATTGGCATTTTCCTCCTTTCTGTTCTATTTTTAGGCTCTGAAGTTTCATGACTGGTTAATTACATGCTGAATTTTTATCTTTGATCAAATTGTTATTTCCACACTAAACACTGGAGTGAGTGTTAAAAACAAAAGGGTTGACAGTGCTGAAAGGACGACATTTCAATGCTCCGGAGTGAGCCATGTACTGTATGTTTAAACTTCTGTTCATCTTAAATGCTTTATTTGTAGAGGACAGTTTAAAATAGTGCACTTGCTTTCTAGCACGAGGGGATTCTAGTTAAAGTGGTCTGCAGCTTGATAAGAAGGAACATTTCACAAAATCCCTGCATAAAAATACGAAAACATACTGGCACGCTCTGCCTTTTTGGCCTCTAGTTGTAGGAAATACCCTGTTCAGCACTGAGACTTGTGTTTGGTAAATTGTACATACCACAGAACCAAGTGCTGCCAGTGTTCAGCTGCACAGCTATGTTAGCTGCATTTACCATTTTTTTCCCACAGAGTCACTTGAAGACTATTTAGCATTTAAATAAGAAAGAATTTCATGCTCAGTTCTCCTTTAGTCCTTTGGAATTCGATTCTGGTGCTGTGATTCGTGGTGGCATTCTAAATTAACTTCTCTTTCCTCTGAAGAGCTTTCAGCACCTAAGAGTTAAAAACACATCGGTGCTTCTGTAATCTGTAGCTGCCTGGAGAGATGATATCAAAGGAAATGCAGGGAACCATGTTCCAACACTTGGCATCTCTTGGTACTTCCAGATAATCAGATTTCTCATGCCATTTGTCAAAATTGTAATCTGTTTTCCCTGTGAAACACAGGGATCTTTGGCAAAACACAAAGGCCTTTTGTATTTACTGATTTTTCAAATGCTGTGTTTTCTAGAGTTTGTAGTTAAGGAGGTTTTCTGCTGGAATCAGCAATATTCTGGTTATAGGGCTGTATTTCCTATTAGTTACACTGGAAAATGCGTGAAGGATATGTTAGGTATGGGAGCTGTTCAAATGGACTCTGTTCAAAGAACACCTTGTGCAAAAATTGCACATTACCAGCTGCTGATTCTACAGTTTTCCACCCAATTTAAGTGGATATGCAGATGTGGAGAAATAACTGCCTGTGCTCATTAGCAGGAGGATGCCAAGAGCAGGACTCGAACATGTACCAGGAGGATGAGGGTGTCATTTGCAGGAGCCATAGAATGGATTGTAATGTTGAGACAGCATTTAAAATGGAACATCTAGAAGATAAAAGTGGTGCTTTTTCAGTATGTCTGTTGGCTCTTATCTGTAGTCATTCTTTGCATTCTTTTAGCAGTAGTTCAGACTTGGAGTAGCCTAAAGCCCTTTCTCTGGGATATGTGTAGCCTGTGCCTGGCTTGTTTCTACTACAATGGTGGAAGAAAGGATCCAACTAAAACCTGTTCTCACTCAGTGTTTGTGGGGAATTTATTACAGTTGTCAGAGGCCAAGGACTGGTAAAAGTTCCTCCTTTTACTTCTTGGGGGTTGTAGGAAGTAGGTTGTACCCTGTGTATGAAACAGGGAACGGAGGAGTGTTCCCAGATTCCTGCGCAGACACTCCTCCACACGCATGCATGCTAGAACTGGGCTAGTATCTTGCTGTCCTGTGGAATTCTGAAACAATTTCAGACTTTAATTCTGAGAACACTTTTCCCCCTCGGTAGTTAAAGGAGAAGTACAGAGGGTGTAACTGAAAAGTTTCCTGGTTCATAATATCCCACCTCTCCAGTCTCAGGAGTGTTCAGTTGACCTTTGATGTGACTGGTGCTGAACACGTAAAATACATGTTTGCTCTTTGTGTGTTCATCAGTGATGCTGGAAACAACTATCAATCTTTGCAGCTTCCTAAAAATGTTGAGGAATGTAACTTTTTTTTAATATAGAATCTTCACCTTTCACTTTAAGAAATTAGTATCTAAAAGGATGTGGTTTGTCCAGCTCAGACCATAACATGCATTTTGGTGACTGAGGATAATTATCACTTCAATTTATACCAAAATGAAAGTAGTACATGGAAGATAAGATCCTTTTGAATCTCACCCTTTAAAAAGCACTGCAATCTGTTTACAGTATTTTAACTATGTTAAACACTTACAATAATCACTGAGCCAGTCATTGTCATTCTTCAAGATACTATTGCACAATAACACCTTTATTTTATGTTTTTATTATCACAGGTAAGTGGTTCTGTTGGTTAAAGTCTGATGGCTTCCGGAGATAAGACAATTCACTGTCATGTAAAATACTTGCTCCATGAGAATCTCCAGTCAGGGTGATGAAGGTAAGGCCAAGCTGTTTGGGTGCAGATCAGGATGGGAACACCATGTGACACAGCAATACTTTGAGGAACTATTGCTGTGTCACATGGTGTTCCCATGCTTTCCCAAGGAAAACTAAATGATCTCTACCTAACAACAACAGGGAGTCTGTATTGCTGCTTCCCTGTACAAATCAGGCTGCTACTCCTGGCTATGGAGAAAGAATGTGTGATCTTCCTACTGTAACAACCCATTTTTAAGGAAAAGGTAAATAAAGATGATGAAACTCCTTCAATGTATTTTTCATCAGCGTTACAGCATAAATTTTAACTCCCTTCAACTAAAGGTCTCAATGCTGAATTTTTAATTCTCATTAATAAATATTTCCACGTGCATCTCAGGGCATGCTAGAACTATATTGAAGTGTACATGACTGTTGACCAGTAACTGTACAGCTTTTACAGTTACAGAATCATTTAGGTTGGAAAAGATCCCCAGGATCATCAAGTCCAACCTTTGATTCATCACCAAATTCTCAACTGGAGTGTGGCACCAAGTGCCACATCCAGCAGTTTCTTGAACACCTCCAAGGATGGTGACTCCCGCCACCTCCTGGGCAGTCCATTCCAATGCTTAACAACCCCTTCTGTAAAGAAATTCCTCCTATGTTCAATCTGAAACTCCCTGGCACAGTTTGAGGCCATTTCCTCTTGTCCTGGCACTTGTTGTCTGGGAGAAGAGGCCAACCCCCACCTACAGGGGGTTAAGACCATACATCACATTGAGAGGATTGCTTCTGTAGAAGAATTCATGATTCAGCTCTCACACTGCAGAATACACTGAAGACACCTCATGCAGTAGGAGAGCTGGCAATTTATATGGCTCTAGAACATAGAGCCACTAATGTGAAGGCACACCTGACTCATAAATGCAGTACCCTGGACCACTGATCGTAGAAGTAGCTGAGATATCCCGGTAATGGCACTGGCCCTTGGAGGCCTCTCACCACAGTCCCATCCTTCAGGAAAAGACTAATTTCAAGGCAAAATGGTTACAAAGCCAAAGGCTGTTTTTTTGATATGCTGGGAAGCCTGACATGATTAGCACTCCTGACTGCTCTGTGATAAAAGTGTTCTCTACAGTGTACAGTGTGACCCTTCTAACAGTCTAAAAGGGGTAATCTTGGGACAGAAGTTTTTGGTAGCAGAATGGAGAACAGGGAAAAAAAATACTCATATTTTGAGGAATCTCTAGTAAAACCTTGCCTTGATCTTCCTCCTTTTGTTTTTTTTTTTTTTTTTAATCTCTATGGTTTGATTATGAAGGAAAAAAACCCCATTTTTTCAAAAATACCCATTTTTTACAGCTTCTAAGAGATGTAGCATCACCTTAGAGCCAAACACTAAGCAGGCACTTTATAAATCGTTTCTTGCCTCCCATTTCCAAAGAAACATACCTGTCTGTTATTCAGGTGTACACACGAAACTGGGCATAATGAAAAGTTTAACCTGCATTTAAGTTCAAAACAAAAAATGCCAGTGCAGAGACTTTTTCTATTAAAAAGAGACAGCAAGCAACACTTATTTTCCTTGTTTATTACGGTTACTTATCCAAGGCAATTGAAAAGTTGCTTTACTTCATTCAGGTAGCTCTTCAGGATCCCTGCTAGTGTTCATCTGCAGCAGCATTTTGATATATATTCCGTGCTGTTTAGTGGCAAGGTATAATCCAGTCAAAGCCTGTACCAGTATACCCAGACTCATCTTTCTAAAGACAGGCTGAGCAGTTGTGAGCCAGTAGCGTAACAGATTTTCTTTCCCTGGCAAGGGGGTTGACATGTACCTAAACAACAAAAACCGTAGTAGAAACTTACTTTTTTTCCATGCAAGTGTCAAGATTTAACATAAATATTTATGTAGATAGTAATTTTCTCCTCCTTCTCCTAAGTTAAATTTGCTTGGTGGTACTGAGCTCTCTGGATAAATGCGTTAAAACATCCCGACCACATCCTGGGTCTCACCAAACCTTGCCCTGCCCTTGCTGTGCTCTGAACTACACAGAATGACACCTTCCAGGGACTTTGGCTGCTGGGCACTGCCCAGGGTCATTGAGGTCTCTTGGCTGTCCAGCCACCTTCAGTGGTGGCAGGATGGCAGCCACCACTGCACACAGGCAGGCACACCCTGGGAGACTTGTAAGGTTCCTGCTAAACACAAAGGCTTCCCAATAGATCACTTTGCAGATCTTATTTCACTTTGGTATAGCTCGTACAAAATTCACTTTGTAATTAGATGACCTTAATGCAAATCTCTTTCCATGTACTAAATGTCTACAAGAAGACAGGTGTGCACAGACTAAACACCCACAGAATTTACACTAAGAACTGGAGATTTAACCCATAAATACATTTCAATCATTGCAGGTTAGTAAGACATACCTGGCTGCAAGGCTTGCATTCAAGGGGATAGCCAAGAAAATGGGATAGAGACCACCCACAACAGCACCTACTAATCCTCCTCTGATCACAGCACAGACCTCACAGTTCAGCTGACCTGCGTGGCAAACAATATTTCACTGCCAATATCCACACATGCTCCACCACATCAATTTATAAGCTGCTTGCAAGAACCTGAAAACAGGCTCTGGACAGAAACTGCCAAGCTGTACGGGTATGCAAAAAATTATAAAGGAGGACTCTTTTAAAAAAGAACAACAACAAAAACCCAAAACAACAACAAAAACACCCCCAAAACAAAAACCGTAACAAAACCAAAACCAATCACTCCCATTCCAACTCATAAGGAATTTATCCTTCTAAAGCTGACCTTCAAATGAAATTGTACAGATGGGGGGAAATTGAACAGCTTTGTTGCAGTCACTTTTACATGACTTTGAGTGAAAAGTGCTAAAAATAAGTAATGTGTAACAAATTTTTTTAGAAATATATATAAACATATGTATCTCCTGTCCCACTCCACTCACTGCTGTCCAATGCATTCTGTTTTTCAAACTCTGCTTTAAAAACAGGTTTTTTAAGACCACAACAGTTTAAGAGCACTCTTCTGCAGGGAGGAAAAGCTCCTCTAGTGTTACACTGCGTACAGAAAGGAAAGCCCTTTCAACAAATAATTAAAAAAAAGGAATAAAGAGGTTTTTACCTGAAAATAAAGGGTCATGCACAAAAACTTCATAAACTGCTGCTGTTGAAAGAAATGGAATAACAGCCATTGGCATAGCGGACACCAAGAAAGCCTTTCTGACATGTAGGATGCTCCTGAAGAAATTATTTGCTGCTAAGCCACATAAGCTTGAATTTGCTGCTAGGAAGTATTTTCCATGATTACAAAGGTTCCTGTGAAAGAAGGAAAGTCGTTTCAGCAATTGAGAACTGTAAAAAAGTTTAGTTTAGTCAACACTACAATTCTCTTCTGAAAATCCTGCAGCAAGGGATAAGAGACATAAATCTCTCACTGGTGCAAACTGGAGAGTAATTGCTTTCAAAAGCAACCCGTGCAGCATCCTTTGTTACATGTGTACACAGCAACATGTTTACACACACTTCAAGAGTGAAGTGACAGAAAGATTGAGAAGCCATTGCTACAATTTTTTTTCCCAGTTATTACAGTTAATGAAAACTTCATTCAAGCTCTCCTAATAAGCATGTTTCTAATAGTAATGTTTTCTGAAAAGAAATTAAGAAATATATATGCAATAAAATACATAATTTTAAATAATTTTAAATAGTCAATCTACTTATAATTCTTCTACATTTTAATGTTTCCAGTAATGTTAAGCACTGAAAAAAAATCATACAGAATAGACTTCAGAGGTGTACTTGATAATCTTGCAAAACTTAAAACACTAAAAATGTCAGACATCAAGGACACCACCTATTTCTTGTTTTGAATAGGAAAATACAATCACAGGCAGTGAAATGCAGGCAAGCATGCCCATAAATATGGAGGACCAAGATTAAAATTTTAGCAGCATATTTGAGTATCCAAACCAGAGCAAATTAATGTACCCAGGACTAGCAGAATCTACTTAGTTTAGTGAGGTACAGAACTGCTGCACTGAATGAAAGGAAAGAAAAGGAGGATGTAAGGGTTGGGGTTTGGGTTTGTTTGAGCTCCCTAGTGTTAAAAACAAGTGCTTGGGTAAACAGGAACTCTCAGCTGGACTGCAGCATGCTTGCTCTTCCTTTCCAGACATCAGCAAGCTCCCCTCTGGCTATACAAGCTGTAAGTCCTGCCAGGGACTGGCAGCAACTTCTTTCCAAGGCCCCAAATCCACAGTTTCCAGCAGTGCCTAAGTGCACAATTTCTACCCAGACATTACCACATCACTACTGAGGTATCTTACTCCCCTGCTCTCCTGGAAGGAGGAGTTTTTTGGGCTGAACATGACGGCGGTATATCCTACACGAAGTTGCAGCCTTTTGCTTCTCACCTGTGTGAGGAGGCCCTGTGTTACTACCAGCAGTTTGTTTAGCCCGCAATTTAGTCCTATTAAAAAAAATATACATAAGCTTCTGATTATTCTTATTTCTAAAAAATTTATCCAAGCTGATACACACATGCAAATGGCTCCGAACAGAACCAGCTCAGGTCCAGTAAGGTTTTGCAGTGACATGCAGTATCACAAACCAAAAAGGTCATTTGTGATGCCCAGAAGGCATTTAGCTGGCTTTGTGCTGCACAGAACCCCGCTGGTGAGCCTGCAGGACTCCAGCTGACTCCTCCACCACCACCTGGATACCTTAGTCTCGCCTTCCTGAAGCAGGGAGCGGTGCAGAATGAAATGCAGAAACCAGCAGGTTGATGCTCACTCAGTTCTGGCCCCAGGCCAGCCCTGCTGGACACAAGATGACTCCAGCAGAATCACATTTCAGTTTCCTAGAAAATTTATCAGCTCTAACACAGGACTGTGAGAATGCTCAGGGCCAGTCAGGGCTGACCAGCCATCCAAGAACCCTAAGCACTGGGGAGCACATACCAGAAACCAGCTCAGCAGGACCAGAACAACACTGAAATAGCCATACTGAAAAAACATAGAACAAGTTTTCTGTTCTGCATCTTCACAAGCATCTTCACAATTAACTAATTTTGTAACTGTAAGGAAAACTTGTAGTACAAGAGTAAGGAAAAAGAAAAGCCTCTAAGACTTGAAATGTTTGATGCACTTATCTTCATTTATTTTACCAGCACTTACTGATCTGCTTTAGGAAGCTCATTGAACATCTTTTGTATGATTTCCATCCGTTTAAATCTTTCCAAAATTAGTCTTTGCTGTGGAGAATCTAGTTCAAGAAACTCTCTTCCTGTCATCTTGAAGTCCTGGATCATAAGGAAAAAATAAACAAATATAATCAAAGTTACATAGCCCCAGTATGACTCAAATAAACATTTAGACTCTTTGCCACTATGAATCACAAATGCATTTCCTATTTTGCATGGCAATACTCCAGGTTTAAATTGACTTAACTGTCAAATAGAACTGTAAGAAAAAATCCAACCAAATAAATCCATACTTTGTAGACATAAATTAGAAAGCATACAATTGCAGAAGGTTTGTGTGGCAAGGTTTTGGTAGCAGGGGGGATGCAAGGGTGGCTTCTGAGATGCCAGGAGCCTCCCCCATGTCCAACAGAGTCTGTTCCAGCCAGCTCCAAGATAGACCTGCTGCTGGCCAAGTTTAAGCCCAACCACTACAGTGGTAGTGTGTGTGGTAAGTTAAGAAGGGGTAAAAACTGCTGCACAACAGTGGCTGGAAAAGAGGAATGAGAACATGTGAGAGGAACAGCCCTGCAGACACCAAGGTCAATGCACAAGGAGAGGCAGGAGGTGCTCCAGGCACTGGAGCTGAGATTCCCCTGAAGTCTGTGGGTGAGGCAGCTGTGCCCCTGCAAGCCCTTGGAGGTCCATGGGGGAGCAGAGACCCATCTGCAGCCCCTGGAGGATCTCATGCCAGAGAAGGTGGATGCCTGAAGGAGGCTGTGACCCAGTGAGAGGCCTGTGCTGGAGTGGGTTCCTGGCAGGAGCCTGTGAGCCCATGGGAGACCCACACTGGGACAGCCACTGCTACTGAAGGACTGACCCCTGTGGAAGGGATCCACACCAGAGGAGTTCATAGAGAACTGCAGCCTGTGGGAAGGACTCCTGTTGAAATTTGTGGAGAACTGTCTCCCATGGGAGGGACCACAGCCTGGGGAAGAAAAAGAGTGCAAGGAGGAAGAGTGGTTGAGACAACACGCGATGAACTCACTACAACCCCCATTCCCTGTCTGCCTGCACTTTTGAAAGGGGGGAGGACATAAAGAAAAACAGGAGTGAAGGGCGGGGCGAAGGGAAGGTGCTTTAAGGATTTGGCTTTATTTCTCATTACCCTACTCTGATTTGACTGACAATATATTTCCCCTAAGTTTACTGTTTTGACTGTAATGGTAATCGGTGAGTGATTCCCTGTCCTTACCACAACCCCCGAGCTTTTATTCATCCCTTCTCCTTGTCCTGTTGAGGGGGGCAGAAAGCGGTAAGAGTATCTCGGTGGCCAGCTGAGGTCAGCCCTGGACAACAGCTCTTGATTACACCTGGAATTTAGTGATTCAAATGCTTTTTTCCCTACACGTTTCACTGCAGAGGAAATTCTCCCAGACTTACTTTGCCAATCATACTTACCTTAAGTTGCTTTTATGGCGTGAAGGCTGTGTCCTAAGTCCTACCTATGGAACTGTGCCTGCTTCGGTTCGGGCTAGGCAGGATGCAGGGGCGGAGAAAGCAGGACAAGCAGGCAGGATGTCACCAGGATCGCTTCAGGCCGCCTGAGGAGGGTCCCCAAACCTGTACTTTGGGGTCCCACACACAGCACGTCACGGATCTGTAACCACCCCACTCTCCCTGAGCCTTGCACACAACTTGTACACACGTCTCTCCCTGAGCCTTGCGCGCCGCTGGAGGCAGAGGGAGTCCTCCCAAAACCCCGGGGCCCGGCTCAGGTCAGAACCCTCACGCCAGGAAATTGGGGTTCAACCCCTCCCTTCAAACCCCATCACTACCACTCGCCGTCCCCGTACCGCACTGACCCTCCCGGCGTCCCCGCCGGGCTCAGGCTCCGACCTTGAGCCGTACGGGCGGACACGGCCCCACCGCCCTCACCGAGCCTCTCCCGCCGCCTACAGTATGGCTCCTTCCACCTCACGCCCTCATCGTGGGCGCCGCCATCTTGCCAGCTCACATGACCCAGTGCCTTCAGAGGCCGCCTCTGATTGGGCCGTTGGCCGCCAACCCAGCATGGCGGCCGCCGATTGGCCGCGGGCCGGCGGGCGGCGCCCGGCGCTGGTTGCCGGGGCGGCGGATGGCGGCGGCGGCTCCTCGATGGCGGCGGGGCTGAGTCTGGACTCTGCACCGGCGGCCGGGACGCGGGGACTCCCCCTTCGGTGCGGGGAGGCCCAGTCCTCGGGGTAACCCGCTGACCCCCTCCCCTCAACCC